>NW_005841880.1:3461123-3488504 GCF_000455745.1 Alligator sinensis
GCTTCTCCAAGCACTTGGTGGGTCAGGGAGACAAGTGCTGCATGGGAGTGGAGAGCAGAGGGGCAGAACCAGGATGGGGACCCCAGTTTGGGCCTCCTAAACCAGCGTCACAGGCTTATCGGTCCATCATGTCTGCCTGCCGGGATGATCAACCGAAGAGACAAGGCCGGCACCCGCAGCCCAGCTCTGGCTTGGAGGGCAGGGGGAGGGTCTTCTCTTTTGGGGTAGATGCACATGGGGAGGGGGGTGCACTGGGCTGAGTTGCGATTTGTGTGGGATGCTGAGACCGGCAGCCACACAGCCGGGAGGGGAGGGGAGAAAGCAACTTAATTCTGCTGATAAAAAAAAAAAAAAGCAATTGCCCATTAAAATTCATGAAACCTGTTAACAGCAAACATAAAGTAATGTGCCGGTTGGGGCTGGTGACAAAGCTGGGGAATTAGGTATTCATTACAGCTCAATACATTTGCAAATTTTGTGTGTAAATCACCATTATCCGGATGCTCCATCTGGGTGACATGGGAAAGAGGGGTTTAACTCTCCCAGAGCTGGACGGCAGGTAGGGCAAGGGAGACAGGTGGGGGAGGGTGGGGGAGAAGCAGGGCTTGGCGGGGCACCGATCCTGGCAGGGAGAGGGCTCTCTCTGTGTGATCCTGGGGTGATGCGGTATTCACAGCCACAGCATGGCTCAAGCTGCCCTGTCGTATAGCTGAGCAGGGGGCAGGGGTGGAATTTGTCCTTGCTTGGGGACACAAGGCATTCCCCAGCTCCAGGCTAGCGGGAATCAGGGCAGGGCTGTGCCCCCGCCAACCCAACTGGGTGACATGGGAAAGAGGGGTTTAACGCCAACTCTCTGTTCTCCTCTCCCTGTTGTGGAGGAAGAAGCAGCTTTGGGGAGGTGCTATCCAGGTCAGGGGCTCTTGGGAGAGAAGGCGAGCCAGTGTCCTGTCCTCCCCGCTCCCAGCCGAGCTCTGCAAGTCACCACTGGGTTGAGCCTCTGAGAGCAGCTGGTGTTTGGAGCTCTTGGATGGATGGGGTGGAAGGGCAAGGATGCCCGCGGGGGACAGGCTGCAGCGACTGTGTGCTGCCGGCGGGGGCACAGGGAGATACAGAAGGCATGTGCAGACCGGGCAGCATGACTCAGGAGACAGCGCACTGGGCTGGGAGCCAGGAGATCTCAGTTCTGTTCTGTTCCTATCTCTGTTACCCACCTGTGACGGCCTCTTGGGGAAATCATTGCCTCCGTTTCCCCTCTTGGTTGGTGAGCTGTGGGGGCCAGGGATGCTCTCATGGCCTGTACAGCAGGGGGGTGCCCTGTCCTGCATTTAGGAGGGGTCCTTGTTCACAATGCAAGCACAAGGCCTGGGGAAGATGGGGTGACTCTAACAGGTGGAGGTCTCAGCCTCCAACCTGTCCCTCCTGCTCCCCTCCCCTCCTTTTCCTCCTTGGACCCAGGGTTAGTCATTTCTTCCATCCCTTTTCTTTGTATGTTTTAGGCTAAAACCCACACTTTTTTTCCCCAGCTGCCTGAGAGCAAGTTTAACAAACATAACGAGCCACAGTGCGTTTCCCTCACTGTAATTAGCAGCGTTTCTGCAGGCAAATGGCAGTCTAGAGTGGAAGTGGCAGTTCCTTAATTAAAACAATTAATTAGGGTGGGGTGAGAGGGAAGATAAAAGGTTTCCCTACGGAAATGGCTCTTGGAGCTGAGGATCCTGGCAGGGGTGACTACTCTCTTAAATGCCTGCTATGACACAGGTGGTGAAGTGACCGAGGCGGGAGCTTCCTCACAGCAGTGCCATGGTAGGGATAGGGCTGGTGGATGCTGTGAGCTTCTCTACAGCAGTGCTCTCACTGTCTCAGCCAGGTTCCCTGAGAACAAGAGTATCCTTTTAGCAGTACTAGCAGGGGCTCCTTCCCAGTGGAAGTGGTCCTGGGGGCATGCTGCCTCTTGGAGGCCTGCTCAAAGCGTGCAGGGACTTTGGCCCTTCCTGCTTCACAAAGTGGCTAAGCAGGCTGTGCTGATGTCTGTGACTCCTGCTTTTGCATACTGCTACAGTCTGAATCCTTTCATTCAGCTGTGGGGAGAGGATGCTGCTCCAGAAGGCAGCTCCCCTCCCTTGCCAGCCCCTATGATGGTAGATGTCCTCATCAGCTCTGCATGGTAGGGCAATGGGGAGTAGGGGGGGGGGGGATATGAGGAAGTGCATGTGTTTTTGAGGTTGGCTCACCCCCATCCTTTTTCTCTGCTCCCTGGGGGTGAGTGTGCATGGGAGCATGCTGGCCTGTGTGTGTGAGTGAGCCCACGTGAGCAGGCCTGGGCATGGGGGTGCATCCACACATGTGAGCACACAGGAGGGTGCAACGCACGTGAACGGGGGAAGCAGGTACCTGTCGCCTTGGTGCTTGAGTGACCTAGTTCTGAGCTGACTCTCTCCTCTGCAGTGACCTGGATCGGTGGCTCCCTGCCTCCCCCAGCCTGGCTCCCAGGGTGGCAGGGCACCTTGGGCCATGGCTGAGCTGCAGCCTGCTTCCCCAGAGCTCAGCTGGGCCCCTCCAGCCTCGGGAACACACCCTCTCTCCATCTCCTCCTGCAATGCCTCCTTGCAGGTGATGCAGCTCAGGCCAGCCAGGCTCACTGCACCCATCCTGCCCTGCCACGGGGTCACGGCGGCTGAATCCTGCTCTCGGTGTCCATCCAGAAAAGGGCAGTGAATCGCAGGGCACTGGCTCCCTCTCAGTACCCCAGAGCTGGGCTGTGCCCCCAGCACTGGGCAGTGCCCCACTTCTGCTGTTAGCAGGGCTGTAGGCTGCCCTCCTCTGCCTTTGGTCACTGCAGACGTGGGAGGTGCCACACGGTCCAGCCTGCAGCCGTACAAGATGGGCACCAACCCGCCACCATCCCCTGATGCTCTTCATCCCTGCTGGAGGCAGGCAGAGGACACGGTGGGTGCTAGTGGCCCCAGCTGGGACCCTGTCCCCTGCCTTGGGGATGCTGTCCCCCACCCCACAGGCCAGAGCCAGTAGCAAGGCCACTGCGTCGCGCCCATCCAGGCATCTCTGAGCAGTGCTTGGAGCCCAGTAGCCCCGGATTGGTTGTTCCAGTATAAATATCCGTGTGTTACTTAGCGACTAATTGCAAGGAGGCTGGTGATGACTAAAACCAGGGGGGTGCTGGCTGGGAGGGGGGGCACCAAAGCCTTATTGAATATCTTTAATCTGAGAAGCGCTAATTACTCCCATGTTGAGCGGCTGCTTCTCTAATCCCATTGTCCGATCACCCCGGCCTGGCCCGGCCCCCCCACTTCTCCTGGGCTCTGCTCTTCTGATTTCATTGAAGAGAGAAAACATTGCCGCACCCCCCCCCCTGCACACCACACTCCCCAACACCCACTTGCAGCTGAGCTGCTCTTCTTGCCAGCTCCCTGTCTTTGTGCCTCTGGAATGCAAGGCCGACCTCTCCGCCGGGAGAGGGATGGATTTCCAGCAAGAGCCGGGCGTGAGACGCAGCGTTTGAGCCAAATCTCGGCCTCCCGGTGCAGACCCCCCACCCCCGCCCCCTCCAGCTTTTGTCTGCGGAGAATGGAGCACCTGGGAACGCTGATGGATACCAGGAGCTTTGGAAACAGGAGGGTGGTTGTTGGCCAATAAAGGGGGTGAGGGGGAGAGAAGGCATGTGGAGAATCGCACACAAGGCTCTATCGGAAAGGGGGGAAGGAGGGATGAGGCTCTCCGTGCTGCCTGCGACCCATCTTCCCGTGTCCCAGTGGCAGAGCTATTGGCCTCTGCTTGTCCCAGACGCAGGAGTCCAGTCCCAACCCTGCCCCAGTGCTCGGGGCTCTGGATTCAGTAGCATTGCCATCTCCTTTAGACTGGATCCCACCCAGGTCTGGGGTCGCGTCTCTTTTTCGACTCCCTGCAGTCAGGAGAGCTGGGTGATGCTCCTGCTTCCACCGGTGCTTCGCTGGTGTGACACTGGGCACGTCCCTCAGGCCAACAGTGTCCAACCTTGGAGGGTGAAGTCTACCCAAGGCCATGTGCCAATGCAAAAGGGCCTCATTTCCAAGGGGCCCTGGGACTTCCACAGAGTCAATCCAGCTTGGTGTAACTGGGAGCAGAATGCAGCTCTGGCTATTATCAGGCTTGGTCCATTGTGCAGGACTCGCCATTCAGTGCTGTCATTTCCCATCAGCTCCCCACGGTTACTAAGTACAGCACCAGGAGAGATTGTGGGGTGGGGGGGGGTTGGCTTCCTCCAGTTGATGTGAGCTGGGAAATGCTGAATGGTTAAGAATAGCAAAACCGACCGTGCTTCTGTCTGGGTACTGGGAGTGCCCAGGGAACTGAGACTAATGGCAATGTGTTGGGTTTTTTTTTTAACTAGAGAAACGGTGGTGGGGTGTGTGAGTGTGTGGGCATCTCTGTATATATGCAGGGAGTCTGACTATATCTTTGCAAGTGTAAGCTCCTGTATTAAGGCTGGTAGCCCAGGTGTGTGCACGTGGATCTGTGTGTGTACACACGTACAAGCAAGGACCCGGCTGCTCGTCTCCATGACCTCAGATCCCTGCACTGCCCTCCCCCAGCCCAGACTTTACATCTCTCCTAAGTCATTTATCACCTCATTTTAACTAAGGCCTTTTAGTTAATCCCACAACTGCCAATACTAATTGATTTAATTTCGGCCTCCAGAGGAATCCCTTCCAGATGCTCGCAGCTGGGTGGGCCAGGAGGCCAGCGCCGTCCCTGTGACCGGCAGCCCAAGAAGGAAGCCAAGTGCTAGGTAGAGGATTAACCTTTGGCTGAACTAGATGCACCAGACTGTAGAGACATCCTATTACCTGGTTAGTTACCCGCTCTACAAACAAGGGCTGTCTCCCAGAGGGCATTTCTCCAGCTGCCTCCTTTCAAAGTGAAGCACCAGGCTATTAGGAATGGCTGGGCTGTCAATCCAAGCAGACGGGGCATCAGTGCAAACTCTCCCAGCAGGGATGAAAATGGCCTGGCTGGCAATCAGGCTGCATCAAGAAAGTGCTGTGCGGTGGTGGGGAGGGGACCTGGAAAAGTTCCTGGCCGAGCCAGACAAGGTTCTTTGGGTAGATATGATCTCTTTTATCAGACCAACTAAATAGTTGGGGAAAATGTTCTCCATAATGTTTTTGGGCACAAACACGCATTTAGTTGGTCTAAAAAAAGGTATCGCATCTACTCAAAAGTCCTTAGACCAACACGGCTGCAACCAGCAACTCTAAAGCATGGCTGAGCCAGGGATCTTTGGGACTAGTGGAGGTTGGGGAGCCTAACAAAAAATGAGCAGTCAGCGCCTCCGAGGCTGAAAGCCCTGAGATTCTGTGCGGTTACCGGCTGAAATGAATCACACCCCCACCGCCGATAGGGAAAGCTTTGTCAAACACACGCAGCTTCGGCAAGAGGAGCTGGAAGGGGAGGGAAGAGGGGGGATAAAATTCCCTGGCTGCTTCCATTAAAAATAGCTGGAACTCAACTGTCAATTAAAGCGGAGCAGCCAGCAGCGGCTGAAACGCAGCGTTTGATTCTGCAATCCCAGCCTGGCCGTGCCGGGCTGTTTCCAAGGGGGTAGTTATGGGGCATTAGTGAGGAGAATAGCAAAGGGAAGCTGGAGAGAGAGAGAAGGGCGTCTTTTTAAGAATAGTAAGTGACTGCTGCTGCTGGGGGCCAATCCGCTTTTCTTCCCCTTTTATTTCAAGTGGATGAAATTCCCATCCCAGGCCAAACCTTTTGAGCAAATGAGAAAAGCCCCAGTTGGAGTAGAAAGGAGCCGTTGGTATCGATGCACCCCAGTCCGGCCTGGCAGAGGCTGAGCCCCATCCTCCTAGATGCTGGGCAATTATTGTTGTTAGCTCCTCCTGCACCTGTGAAGGACTTGATCAAGGAGGGCAGGATTGTTGAGAGGTGGAGTGACGTGGCCAAGGGCCCCTTAGCAGGGCAGTGGCAGAGCCGTGAATCCAGGTCTCCTGAGTCCCCCCTGCAGCCAGTCTTCATCCTCAAAGCTGTGCGGCCTCAGCATGGCCAGAGAGACAGCTGCTGCCCCCAGTTTGCTGGAGAAGCGGGGAGAGGATACAAGTGACCCACCCAGGGGCCCACGAGGAACCGGGAGCAGAGAGCTGAACGCAGCCCTCCTGAATCACCGGCAACCCCTGGGCTCATCCCTCCAGCGTGGGCTTGTGCGTGGGTGCGGACAGCTGACTCTGCATCAGGCTCTGCCGTTGCTGTGCTTCCCTCCTCCCCCTTCTGCCTCAGCGCCTGGTTCTTTCCCCCGGCTCACACCAGGACGTTAAGCCAAAGGCTGATAAATAGTGGTGATAACCCTCCAGCCTCTCAGGGCCCCTGTGAGTCGTACTAGATGACGCAGCCCAAAGCAGGCTGGTCTCAGCCCTTAGCGCAAAACAAGGGGGTGGGTGATGGGCGCAGACTCCAAGCTGAGCGTGTTTCATTCTGTCATCTGGAGAGCAAAGGGGAAACTGAGGCACGGGGTGCTGAAATGACTGGCCTCGGGCTCTTCAGCAAACAAGCCAGGCCTAGAGCCCAGGCCCTCTGCGTTGTTATTTCCATAGCGGCAAGACCCCCACTGCACCCTGCTTTGTAAGGGATGCCCCCAGCCAGAATGTGTCTTGGCTCTGGAAGGGTCAAATACATGACGTACGACCCTTGTTCCCCCCTTTCAAAGGGGGTATGGAGTAAAAAGGCTTTTTAAAGGGGTGCCCAGGCCTGGCAGGGGGGGCCTGTTGGACCAAACTCCCCTGGGCTACTCTTGCCCATGACCTCCCCCCATCCCCCTGGCCAGCCTGCCATGCTCTGTCGATTCCTGAGCCCATCTGGTTTGCCCCCCTTACCTTCCTGCCCTGCACGGGCACTGTCTGCTCAGGCTCTTCACCAAAGCAATAAGGATGGGATGATTCACGTGCAACAAGACTTTTCATTGATAGAGATGGGACCTGTGGCCAGATTCAAAGCATTGGGGAAGAAAAGCGCCCCCACCCCAGGACAGAGGCCCTTCAGTGCTGAGGTCCCTGCCCGAAGGGAGCCAGACCCTGGGCCGCCCCACCCCCTGCACGGAGAGTGAACAGCCTCCCTCTCAGGGAATGAACAGGAGTCTTGAGTTGGAGCCCCCTAGATCTGCAAGCCCCCAACCCAAGAGCTAGTGTCTACCACCCCCCTGCTTCGTAGCACCATTCCCCTTCCCCTAGTGCCCATCGTCTGCCTGCAGCCCTTCGTCCACCCCTATATCTGTCCCAGACAACTGTGCTCCTCCGTATCCCACTGGTCTGCCCATCACAGCCATCCAGGCACTGCTCCCTGGCACCTCTGCAAAGCCAGGTCGCCTGCAGGGCCCGGCCCTGGTGCTGGGACCCCTGCCTGCTGGGCTCGGGGTCTCCTGGCAGAACCGGCCTTACCCCTTGTGAATCCCTGACTCCCCCGCCCCCAGCTCCCCATACCTCCAGTCAAGTGTCCAGGTATTTTTGAGGGGCCTCTGCTGCTTGCCCTGAGCCCTCCTGCACCTCTCCTCCTGCAGACCTGATGGGCCTTTGCGGGTCCCTGCAGCCATGCAGAGGGAGTGATACGGAGGAGGAGGCCCGGGGCATGGCAGTGCGGGGGCAAGGGGGATCAGGAGCGCTGCAGTGAAAGTGGGGGGATTGCAGTGGAGGGGTCCTGGATGCAAGGAGCTGGAGCCTTGCAATGAGGGGTGACATGGCAGTGAGGGAGTGCAGTGCACTAGGGTGGGTGTGATGCAGTGAGAGGGAGGAGTGTTGCAGTGTGTGTGTGTGTGGAGGGGGGTCACTGAGGGCGTAGGGAATGGCTTTTCCAAGATGCAGGGAGAACGTATAGGTTCAAGACCGAGTGAGACCCCAGGCCAAGGAGAGGCCAGGGCTGGATGCCACAGGGTTGTTTGTGCTCTGGGCTGTCCGGGGGCAATGGGAGAACCCTGGATGCTGCCTTAGCTCCAGGTGCATGGAGTCTTCCTCCCTCCCTACCCCCCTGCTCAGGCTCAGCCCAAGCTCTGGTCTGTCTTCAGGGCGATTTCCAATTAGCATGTGAATCTGCTGCTCAGTATGGAGGCTGCAACAACCCAGGAGGAGAAGGGGGGGAATCAGGCAGAGAGCGAGAGAGAGGAAAGGAGGACAGAGCAGGTGGACGATCTGCTTCCAGCAGTGCGGGAGGGGGCTGCGGCTGCCTGTGCTCCCTGGCTCGGCTCTGAAGCCAGGTGCTGGTGTTTGAAACCAGGATTCACGTCCCCTTTGTGGGTAACTGAGCAAGCACTGGACAGTGCTGGGCCTGAAGGAGCAGTCCCTGTTGCTGTTGGTGTGGCGGAAGGAGCCTGACTAGTGCTCACTGCACAAAACACGGCATGATGATGTCTGAAAGTATGCACACGCATGCATACATATACATGTGCACTTGCAGTCATGCCCACAGCCCCACCACCCCTTCTGCACCACAGCACACGCTCCAAGCCCCCCCCACGGCACCAGTGCACACGGACCACGCACAAACGTGCCCCTGGGGTTGCTGCATTTGCCTCCCTGTGCTCAGACATCCCAACAGAGCCTCGCAGCACAGGCACCAAGACCTGAACGCATACGGCACCATAGATGCACGCGCGCTATCGCGCACCCACCACACCAGCTGGAAGCATGTCCTAACAGATAGCACCCACCCAGCTCCTGCTTCCTCGCACACATGCGTTCCCCACCCCATCTTGCACACACATATGATCACAAGAGCCAACAAACAACATAACAATGATGCCTAAACCCTAACGCCGCTCCCCAGGAGCTGGGGCCTTGACTCCTCAATGGGGACACTTTAATCCGTGGTGCCTGCTAACCTATTTATTTATAGTCTTTGCTCAGCATGGGCCGGGAGGCTGGGCCTCAGTAAATATCTCTCAGTAGACCCTCGCAGTGATGCTATCTTCACAGGATTTACGGCTTCAAAGGGTTCTGCCTCAAAGCTTCCAAATATCTTTTCATCATTTCAGCCTAGATCTAATTATCCATCCGGACGTAGAAGCCATCTTGCTGAGTCTTGTTGCTGCTGACCAAAAAAAGAAAAAGCAGCAATACCTTTTTAAATTTTTTAATTTAGAGCGGTTTGTGTTTCAATTCCAATGCCTGTTGGTAACACTTCAGGCTTTGGGCATCAAGGGTCGGTCGTGCCAGTCAGTTCGGCAGCATTGGTGAGGCATGTGCTGGGTGGAGCCATGCTGGTGAGCAGATATGCTAGTGAGACAGGAAAGTGCATTGCACCATCGAGGAAATACGGGTGAACAGGAGCCTTGGAGGTGGGGTGATACATGTTGCACGGCAGCTCTGGTGCACAGTCCTCCAAGGCCTTTTTAGGGCAATAGCAAGGCTCGTTGCTTGGGGGGACTGATACTCGGGATGGGGGAGTGCTGGGGGTTGATGGCCAGGAGGGGAGAGCAGTGGGTGCAGCCATGGATCTCCGGGACCCGCAGTCCAACCCCCTGCTCCTGTATAGGCTTCGGGGTTCCCACCCCAGCCCAGAGAGACAACCAGCCAGGCTCTGCCAGGCATCTCCAGCAACGAAGACTCCCCACCTCCTCGGTGGAGTTGCCCTGCTGCCCTTAGACACTTTCCCGAGGTCTGAGCTCGCTCTGCTTTGCTGCAGTGTAACCCCACAGCCTCCCATCCTGCCCTGTGCAGCAAGGGAGCCCAGGCCTCCCCTTCATCCTGGCAGCCTGTCACTCCTCCGCTCCTCACTTCGTGCCCTTTCCTCTGAACAAAACCCACCCCTCATCTCCACCTTCCCTCCTCGGGTGCACCCGTGAGCCCGGAGCCAGGTGAGGGGAGACGGGAGGACCTTGAGGCTTGTTTTGCGCGGGGAGGCTGCTGCGCGGTGGAGCCCTGGCGACCGGCTAGCAGAAGCGCTGTGACAGAGGTGAGCCGGGTTATACTTGGAAGGAAACTGTCTTGTCCCTTATTGTTCTGCCCTACGGGAGACAGATAGTAATTAAGCTGACGGTACAGCACACAGTGTTCTCGCCGTCAGGGAAAGCGCGTTCAGGGGACTTTTAACTGCGCGGAGTTATTAATTAAATGTAAGGTATATTTCCCACTTCATCTCGGGTGTAATTATGTTGCAGGTATCCCGAGCGCTTGGCTTGTTAACGTTCGCTGGGGAGGGATAGGCAGCTGGCAGTGCAGGCTGGCCTCTGCCCGCGGTCCGGCTGGCACGGAGTGGGTCCCTGGGGCTGGGTTGGATGCGGCTCATGAAACCAGAGGAGAAGTGCCGGGCAGCTGGAAGGGCTGGGCTGAGTCTGTGGTGGTGCTGAGGGCCTGACTGTCATGCTGGTGATGCCAGGGATGGTGTTGAGAGATGGCTATCGAGGGCCCCCGGGCTAACTGTGGTCCTGGCAAATGGTGCATCTCGTTAATTGGCACGTGCAGGCATGTGTCACAGCTGCTCTGTGCCCATGGGTTGCACCCGTTTTTAGCTTAGACATTTCCTTATGTTCTGCAAGCTGCAGCGACCTGGAGGGCCCTGAGGTACGGGGGAAGAGGCAGGCTGAAGGGGAAGAGATAAGAGCTGGCTGCATGATTACCCTATTCCCTTCCCAGTCTGTCCCGAGGCACTCAGCCCCTACCACAACCTGCAAGAGCTTCCAAGCTTCTCAGAGTAGTGTCGGGTACCCATAGCGTCCTGCCATCTCGGTCACCCCCAGCCACCCTCCCCCCATATAGGAGCGGTCAGGACTATCATCGCATTGCCATTGTGTCCCTGTTGCAGCGTGCCATGGGACCTTGCACGGGGTTTGGGTGTTGTCATCATCGCTGTTTCTTATTCTATTCCCCACGGCACCTGGGAACCACCAGTGCCCAGAGCCTGAGTGCCACGAGCTGGGCAAATGCAGAACCAGGCTGCAGCAGCACCCGTTCAGTCGCTGGCAGGCTGAGCCATGAGGGAGGCCATGGATGAGTCCTTGCCTCCTGAAATGGCCTAGGGAGTCGTGGCCCCCCTCCCATCTTGCCACATGGGAACCGGACTGACAGGGAGATGCTCTGTATTGTCACCTACTTCATCCCCAGAGAAACTGGGAGCTGGCTGCAGCTGGGGACAGGGTCTGCCTCCCCAGTCCAAGCCACGGAAGGGCAGGCTTTTCACCCTGGAGTCTCCTGATCCAACCCCTAGCCCCAAGGGCATGCAGACAGGGCTTCTTAAAGGCATGCGATAAGCCCTTCCCTGCAGGGAAGCCAAGCAGCAGACACCGAGCTGGCCTGGTTTTGATTTGCAGGGACAGGTCCAAGTCCCCCAGTCCCTCTGGGGCTTGTTGCTGTGATTGATGCGGACCGTGATTCCCCTGGCTGGGCTCGCCGTGGCCCTGAGCTCCGCAAGCCCGTCCGCGGTAATTATGCAAGCGGGATTTATGAGGGAGCGCAGCTCGCACTAACAATGCGCCCAGACCACTTAGCACAATTTATTATCGGCCAGAAATCCACGGCGACGTTAATTGTAGCTGCGGAGGTGATGGGAGCCCACGACTTGGGACACGGGGGGCTCGGGTGGTCATTTTTCTCTCCCTCTCAAGAGCAGCTGGTTTTCCAAGGGGCTGCATCAAGCCGGACGAGTGTTTACGATGGTTATAACTGATGCCCCTCAGCCAGGGTGATCTCAAGCATTTTACAAAAGGCCTCTGATCCATCCAGTCTCTGCCTGTTCCTGAAAGGCAGCCGCCTCTGCAATTCCAGACAAAAGCTGGATGGTGTGATCCAAAACCCAGCGGGAGCCTCTCCGTTGACTTCAGTGGGCTTCCTGCTGCGGAGGGGAAGGTGCCCTTTGGGAAATCGCTCGCTCTCCTCTCTTGTAAGACACTTCTGTCTGTCTCCTTCATGTCTCTTCATGTCCTGAGGCTGTATGTACAGCCCCTAGCACAGTGGGCCCAGCTGTAGCTCCAGGCCACCATAGTCACTATAGGTCCTTATAGTATAAGTCACCAACAGCTCGAGGTTAGATCCAGTGAAGTCGGCAAGGGTTTTGCCCTTGAGCCTGGATTTCACCCTATGGCCCAGCTGTGTCTCTCCCAGGAGCTGCAGATGCCTCTGCCATCACCCTCTCTGGACATGGCGCGTGTAGAACAAGTCTGTGCGAAGAGCAGGGCTGCAGCGGTGCAGCCTTTCTGAAGCTGCTCCCTTCAAACCGGCCCCGCTCTTTGCTGCTCTGGGCTTTGGAGTGGAAATAGAAAGTCTACGCTCGGCTTCATTCAGACTTGTACGTGGCACTGCCCGACCGGGGGGACCTGAGCTTGGCAGTAGCCAAATGGATGGCTGGCGCAGCAGCCGGGCGATGGGTTTTGGTTGATTCTCCTTTCAGGTGGTTTGGTGCATCTGCGCGGCTGCTTCATGAGTGGCTTCTGGCACCCTGGGCATGTTGTGGGTATCCAAACAGCTAAAACTGGGTAAAGAAAAGGGGAGGAAGGGGGCAAAGTTGTTGGACCTGCAAGCGTTTGAGGAGCTCAGGGGGCTGCTGCATGCTTGAAGCTAGTAGGGACTTATGTGCTCTGGAGGGGATTGGAGGCTCTCCGTGATTGCACCTGCCAGGGTCACGCTCAGCCCCTAAGGGCTCAAAGACCCTTCTTTGGTCCCTGGAGCAAAGTCCCCCTTATGGAGCAATCCCAAAGGGATGCTGCCATCACCACCCAGCTTTGCAAGGCCCAGGCAGTCTGGTGCTCCTGGCGTCACCCTGCAGGCCTGATCCTGAGCTCGGTGTGAGGGCTCCCCAGCCTCCCACGGGCTTTGGGTCTGACTCGGCATCTCTCAGCCCTTCGGGGAGAAGCAGAGACATCTGGAGCTCCACGCCCATGTCCCTGGACCCCTTGATCCACCGGGACGCTCGGCGAGCTGCTCCGCGGCTCTCCGTTCTGCCCTAGAAGCGCTGGAATCCTGTCTATCCCTTCCCAGCCATGTCCCTGCCAGCGCCATCTCATCCCACCCCCTCCATCCCCCAGCAAAGTGCTGGGGGGCCTTGTCGATTATCTTTCCAAATGCCTAATTAACAAGCATGCAGGAAGCTGCTGCCCCTGATGGGTGCCGGGGGGTTAAGATCAGGGAGAGGAGATGCCCCGGGAGCTGCTGGCGGCTGCCTCAGGAGCCCAGGGGCTTCCCACTGGGATGTGCGATGCCATGTCATTAAAGCGGCAGCCCCCCGTGGAGAGAGCAGGCGGCAGAGATGCGCCCCCCCTTGTTGCATCCCGATGCGGAGGTGACAGGTGTTTTGATGTGTATATTCAGAGCTGGTAAATATTGATTCAGCTTCCAGGTGCCTGGGTGCTGAGAGTGAGCTCAGCCTTGTCACACAGATGCAAGGCAATGGGGAGCAAGGGTGCTCAGCCGTAGCTTGGATAGGGCCCATAGTTACCTAGGGCAGGGTATTTGCCATCAGACTGTCGGAAGGCCAAGGTCCATCCTTTGCTTCTTTGCAGCGTGGGGATTTCCTGCTTCAGCAGGGAGGGGAAACCTGCTGGGGAACAAGCCATGGTCTGTGTCCTCCCACCTTGCCCTACACCCAAGAGCCTTATCTGCACCGGGGCTATCCTGGGGCTGCACCAACTGGGATTCACAAAGGAGCCTGGGGGAGCCAGGCACCTAACTCCCTTGGGCCCAATGGCAATTCTAGCTTAGGAGATGAGCTCTCTTTGTGGAGCTTCCTGCCTCTGCTCCCCAGAGCTGATCCTCTGGTCTCCTTGGGCTCCTAGCAGCAGTGAGGGAACCATGCCCCTTGGAAACCTGCTGGCCTGTTCCTCTGCTCCAACATCTAGTCACCAGCTGGGACCCATAGGAGTTTCTTTGAACTGAGCAGCTGGTTGACTGTTGCCAGCACCCCAGGGCTCCCAGATTCACTAGCGCCACTTGGGCTGGACTGCAGCTTGCCACTCAGTGGCACCCTTGAACTTCTGGTGCAGGGAGAGGTAACAGAGGCTGTCCTGGACCAGCAGGGTTGGCCCGGCATCAGCCGTGCTGGTAGATTATATATTTTAGCTACAAGGAGGTAAATTCCCCTCTCCACCTGCAGCCCCTGCCTTGTACTGATCCCTGCCGGCCACACGTAAAGGAGGCCCAAAGGATTCAGTTCTCTGTGAATGGAAGGAGGTGCCTGGACCTTGTGCCCCATCTGCAGAGCAGACTGCAAAAAAGCCTCATGCGCAGGAGACGCACGATGGGGAAGTGGGAGAAGCTGCCAGGTGCACTCAGAGGCCTCTGGAGAGGGCAGGGCGTGCACGGCTTTGCCTGGCTTTTGGGCCTGGGGCAGCTGCTGTGTCTCGCACCAGGTATCTGCCTCCAGGCTCTCTCCATGGGGCCACTTTTGGAGGAACTGGAGCCATCAGTCAGCTGGCTGCTAGTGTCCCCATCCAGCCCCTGGATTGCCTCAGTAGTTTGCTGCAGGCCTGTTCACATCTGGAACGGAGCTCGGGCAGGCTGTATGCCAGCTCAGGGGAGTGATGCCAGCCCGCTGGGCCGGTCAGGAGCAGCTGTCGGAACAGAGCCTTGCATTCCAGCACCTTTGCTTTTGACAACAGGTGCCAGATGTGGCCAAAGAAGAGCCTGCCTGTCTGCAGCTGGGCTGCAAGGACCTACGGCATGGGGGGGTGGGCAGCTGATCCCCAGGCCTCCGACTCTTCTAGCCTGAAGATCTGTGAACTCCCAAGCCGTGCTGGGCAAAATGTCCTGCAGGAAATCCGGGGTCTTGGAACTGGGCCTTGTCCTGATCGAGGGGGGAAAGAAGGTGGAACCTGGGAAACTTTTTAAAATGAAATCTCGCAGCCCCTCTCCTTGCAGTGGTGTCAGACGGACTCTGCTCTGCCCTGACCAGGCGCCGGCCCGGTCAGCGCACGAGCAGAACCATTCGACCAGCTCCTGTGGAAAGGTCAGCTCGGATCAATGCTCTCCCATGCGATGCTCCAGCTTTGCCAAGTCAGCGCTTTGCGGCATGAAGCTGCCTGGTGTTCTCAGTGCCTCTCTCCCTGCCCCACCACCCGAGGGCAACAGAGAGTGGCATCTAGCCCGGGCCATGGCACTGGCTCCACCATGGCATTGCTGGACCACCCTTGTGGCCGAGCATCTGGCTGGTGGCTCTGGGTGCCCAGCTTGGACCAGGGGCACCAGGGTGACTGGATGGGGCAAGACTGCCTGCTGCCCCCAGCAGAGCCATCGGCCTCTGCTGCCTCTTCTGCCCTCTCTGCCATCTCCACACAGGCCCCTGGGACCTTCGCACGCTCAGGCAATGGCCCCCCTGATTACAGGCCCAGAAGAACTGGGATCAAGCCCCTGGTGCCTTGCTGGCCTGCAGGACTCATGGCCATGGGAAAGCCACTTCTGTGGGGTCTGAGACTGTTCAGGGAAGGATTTGAGCCACCAAGCCCTCGAGCCTCTGGTTTCAGGCTGTCTGTCTGAGGGACCATCACCTCTGTTATGATATTTCACCTCCTCCCAGGTGGGGATGTGGAGACAGGGCACGGGCCTGGATGGGACAGAGCAGGCCTGATCCCGGGGGGGATTCCTGGGGTGTTCCAATAGCTGCAGGCTTGCAAAGCTTGGTCATGCACACGCACAACACGCTGGCTGCTGCAGAGCTGATGCACTCAGCTGTCAGCTCACGACTGTGTGATATACTCAGGGTCTTCAGGAATGAACTGATAGCTCCTGTTCCTGCCTGTGTGGCCCTTTCAGGAGCCTCCGCCCAGCCAGTGCTGCCATACACAGCTGGTGGCGGGAGGGACGGCCGGCAGGGACACACGCGCTGTTTGGCGGTGGGCAGCCATCACTCTTGAGCAAGACAGGCACGGAGACAAACAAGCGCGGTGGCAGGGAAGGGGCCATGTGCGAGGAATAAATGCAGCGCGGGCCCATCCCACGGGCAGTAATGAGCCTCCTTCAGGCAGGGAAACTGAGGCACCAAGACCCAGGCTGCACTTCCACCCTTTGAGAGTGGGGGCAATAACTTCACCCTGTGCCCCTTGCTGGTGTGGATGGTGCTTTCCTGCTGGGTCCCTTCCTCCAGGTCTCATGGGCTTCCCCATCCGCCTACCTTTGGGAGCAGAGAGGCACTGGGATGGCCAGACTACCGAAGCTGCCAGGAGGCCAAGGGCACATCCTGCCCCTCCCCAGGGGATGTTTCTACCTGCCTCTCCTCCCTGAAACCCCTTTGGATGCTCTCTGCCCTTGCTGGAGAAGGTCGATCTCTGCCCAGAGCCTGGCCAAGCCCAGCCCATCCCCTGCGGCTCCAGAACTAGGTCAAGACAGGAGCTGGCCTCCTTGAGCTCCCCCTGCCCTAGTTCTCTCTTCTCGGGGGGCCCGGTAGCCAGCACCTGTTAGCAAAGGCTGCTGCCCTCCTTGCCTGCTCCATGGCTCGCTGGCCCCAGCACCCCCTGCCAAGCCTTCCCTGTCCATCCTTGTTAGCACAGCTCCCTGCTGCGGCCGCGGGAGGAGGAGGCACCTGTCACTCCAGGCTCCCCGTTCCTTGCTGATGCCAAGACCGGGAGTGACAGGCACCCAGCTCCGCGTGCAGGGCAGGAGCAGGCCCCTGCATGTCCCTGCCACCCCAGGGATGGCTCCCAAGCATGGAGGGGGGTGAGGGTGCCTTCCCAGCCCCCCTCCACCACTGGCTTCCCCATCCATGTCTCAAGGGATGGAGGTCAGAGGGCTGCAGTGCTGGCTGGGGTCACCGAGCCGCCGTCCACACTTTCCTGCTGGACCCCGAGACCGTGCAGGGGGGACGGGACTGAGGTCCCCCTGAGTAGGACAGGGCAAGGGGCTTGAGGCTTCCTCCACCCAGCTGCTCCGTGGAGCTTCTCCAGCACCCCAGCCCCTCGGCTGCATGAGCTCCCTGCTCCCCCCCACCCCTAGTCTAGCTAAGCAAGGAAACCCGGAGTTGCAGAGCCCCACTGCACTGTCATCCTGAGCTGGTGCCTCAGTGCTGGACCCTGTGCCCCCCACCCCTTATGGCTTACGGTAGGGGTCCCAGCTCCCTCTCCCCTGGCCCCAGCTCCTTGTCTTCTAACGAGGTTTTTCTCTTCTTATTCTTTACTTCAGAAACCTCCACTCTGTCGCTGCTGGAGAGGGCCCAGGAGGCCTGGGCCATGTGTATTCCAAGATCTCAGGCCCGAGACAGGACTGCTGGATGGGGCCTCACATCCCATTCCCTGGGCTTGCAGGCAAGTGGTTACCCCATGAACTGCCCCCCACCATCGCCACGTGACAGCTGGGCACCACACCCTGCAGGGGACAAGGGCACTGCCAGTGTCCTCCACTGCCATGGGGGAGCAGAGGGTTAGTGCACACTCAGAAGATCTCCCTGCAGAGGAAGGTAACCCCCCACTCCCTCCCCAGGCTGTGCCAAGGTGACTTAGGGAAGAAATCCTTCCTTGCCCAGATGTGGCAAGCCAGCATGACCCTGAGCCAGGCCATCTCGCCAGGACCCTGTGGGTCCCAGGTCCCAGCAGGAGCATTAGCACCTCCTGCTATTATTACTGACACCCAGACATCCCCAGCCCACAGCGAGTCACCAGCGCACCAGGCACTGCGCACCCACGGGAAGGGGCAGGCTCTGCCGTGGAAAGGCTGTAAGGCAGGGAGAACTGCTCTCTGCAGAGATGGGACCAGCCCAGCCCAGTGCCCTTGGCCCCAAATCCCCGCCCTTCTCCCATCAGCTGCTGAGCTGTCCTGGGTGGACAAGGCTGGAGTGTCTAATGCAAAGGGCAAGCAGGGGAAACCCATAGCCCAACCCCCTTCAAAATCCCAGGGCATCATCAACTATGGGTCAGGGCGACTCGAGGATGAGGAGGGCCTTTGAGGGGCAGGGGAAGTGTTCTCTCCCTCCCATGTGTGCTTGGAGACTGAGCAGTGGAGCCGGGAGCTCAGGAGGGAGGGGGCCAAGGCGGTGGTTATAGAGCATGCCGGTGCCTCTGGCAGCCACGCGGCTGTCTGTGCAGCGAAGAGGCATCTGAGAGGGTGTTGGGGCTGGATAAATAAGCCGATGTGTGGGAGGCCGGCGGGGGAGACAAGTGGGGCTCTGCACAGATCCATAGGGGTGTTCTCCGAGCCCGCGATTCCCCCACCGACAGCAGAGCAAAGCTTCATCAGCAGAACAGGACCTGGCTGTGGAAGGAAGGGGATCTTGTGCCCTGCAGCCCCTCAGGGTCCCTGCAGAAGAGGTCAGATCCACATGGCTGCAAGGCCAGGGGCCGAGGCCGCAGCAGGGTGGGGGACCCCAGCTCTGCAGGATCAATCCCGCCTGCGCTCCTCCCGCTGTGCCCTGCGAGGTTGAGGACATGTTCGACCCCATGATTGACGGCTCCGGGTTTCATAGCCAGTTCCCTGCTTTATTGCCAGAGATAAAATGCGCCTTGTGTATTGTAGCCACCGCCGCGCGCCCAGCGAGCTCCCTCTCTGTGGCGCGGCCGCGCCTCGCCCGGCGTTCATTATAAATAACGAGCCAATCAAGGGGACTGCGTTTGCCTGAAAGGACTGACATGGAGGAGGGTTAGAGATAAAACACACCGTTTAAAGCCAGCCCGGCCGCCCGCACCCAAGCCAGGGCGCGTGGTATATTAAAAGGGGGGGAGAAGAGCAGGGCCTCACTCCAATACTTCTGGCCATTAAAGAGGCTGGGATTGATGAACTGAGGTTGCTTCTTAACCCTTTGTGCTGTGGGTTTGCTTTGTGCAGCTCCCTCAGCCTTGCAGGGGGTGCGGACTGACTCCGATTTTGATTGAAATACCATGGTAGTCTGTTGACTCTGTCCTTGAGTGCTCAGTGTCCATTCAAAGAGACGCTCCTGGATGGACAGATGCCAGATCAGATCCGTCAGGCGGAGGTGACAGGGTAGCTCTGCCTTGTGATCTGGGAGAGGCTCCCGCAGCCCTGGGATTACTGCTCTGGGTATTTATTTTACCCCCATGCTTTGGGCTTTGCTGGTTGCCACAGGGAGCCAGGAAGGAATATTTTCCCCCACCTGTCGTCAGACCTTTCTTTTGGCCTTCCCCAGAAGTAGAGGGTATTGGCTGGGGATGGTGACTGTGCCAAAGCTGCTGCTGGGACTCAGACCCAGATGCTCCTGGTAGAGGGTCTTGCTCTTCTGCTCGGGGTCAGGGTGGACTCCACACTTAGGGTCATGCACCAGGACAGGCTGGGGGTGACTGGCTGGGCATCAGCTCTGCAGACAAGGACCTGGGAGGACAGTGGACAAAAAGATGGATATGAGCCAGCAGTGTGCCCTTGTTGCCAAGAAGGCTGATGGCATCCTGGGCTGCATTGGTAGGAGTGTTGCCTGTAGGTCCAGGGAAGTGATTATTCCCCTTTACTGGGCGGTGGTGAGACCACATCGGTGTGTCCTGTGTTCAGTTCTGGGCCCCCCACTACAGAAAGGATGTGGACAAATTAGAGAGTCCAGTGGAGGGCAGTGAAAATGGTTCAGGGGCTGGGAGGGCTTCCTGGGCTCCCTTCCAACCCTCATTTTCTATATGATTCTATGAATGTGCCCTGCAGCGCAGGGGCGATTATGTAGTTTTAAGATGAGATTACATGTGGACTCATATGGGATGGTTTGGAGGGGGCCGATCCTGACTCAGCCAGGGGTTGGACTAGATGACTTGCTGAGGGCCCTGCCAGCTCCACCTTGCTGTGATTTCTGATTTCCTATTAATTCAAAGCAGGGACCAGGATGGGGCTGGAGTAGGATCCATGCAAAGTAAGGAGGGGAGTCCTTAGTGCCAGTCGCATAGCTCAGTAGGGCCGGCAGCTCACTAGGGTGCCCGGCACAGTGTTGACTGCTTTGCCCCACAGCCCCTCCCAATTCTGGCTACCCACCCTGGCTTGGCCAGTACATCCCAGGTCCCAATAGCGACCCTGTTCTGCTGTCCCATCCCCACCTCCACAGAGGCCCCTGGGTCCATTTTGAAGCTGCAAGGCCACCAGACCCTCTCCCCTGCCCCAAACTGCAGGGGAATGCTATGGGCCTGGCTAGCATTGCAGCTGGGATGGAGGAAGAGAACACGTGGATGCCAGGTTAGCCAAGAGCAGGGGGATGAAGCCGCAGGGAGCCATGATTTGGGGATGAAGCCATAGGGAGCCACGATCCTGGGATGACCTTTGCAACAATGGACTTCTCCAGCTATTGGACATGGCTCTGATTTCAGGCAATAGCCCCACAAACAGGAGGATTATACTGGAGGCACCCGCAGACCTCTCAGGCTGCAGTATTTAGTACTTAGGATGAAGGGGGTATTCACACGCCTCCTGCCTTCCTGGTTTGCATGGAGAGAATTTCTCTCCCCTCAACTCCTGTTATGGGAGCTGCCTGGCTGGCTGTGGGATGCAAGGTGCATTTGCCAGGGAGCTGGGGGCTGGCATGCAGATCCCACCACACACCAGGGGAGAGTGAAGAGTGACACGTCTTGGCTGCTTTCCCAGCGGGGAGAAAGGGCTTTTGTCCCCGGTCCCTGCATCCGCAGCCTCTGTCTCTCCTCCCAGCAGACCAAGGGCTGGGGGTGCTGTGGGAAGCAGGGATCAAGTGGAAGCCAACCTGCTCGATAGCAGCAGCCTGAGCTGGCGCCTGACGGGGCTGGGAGTGAAGAGGGAAGGTGGGAGCGCAGCCAAGGTCTGGACTGATTTGGATGCTGGGCAGACAGGGAATTGTGCTGGGTCCTTGGAGGGCTTGGAAGAGAAGGGCCGGCTGCCTGGGGAGGAGCCAGCTCTGGGCACGACTCAGACGTGCACACGCCAGCACAGCACGCACATCCATGGCAGTCCCACCCATGCACATGCCAGCACTTGCACACATGCACTCTGCACACAGGTGCACGTGGCTCTGAGTGTATTCACATGCACACACGGAGTCTGCCCAAACCCCCTCTTTCTCTCTCCCTCCCTGCAGGAGCCAGGGCAGCAGCTGGCTCAACCGCCCACAGCTGGCCCCGGGGACTGAGTGGGCCTGGCTGCTAGTGGCCTAACTACCCCCAGCTGCCACAAGATGCATCTGCTGACAGCTCTTGCAGTGCCCGGGGTTTCTAACTGGGACCAAGGCCTCTACCTAGCCCTGGGCCCCTGCTGCCTTGCTCTTTGTCCCCTGGTCCTGCCTGTTCCAGACTCCTGGACCCCTGCGCTCCAGTTCACTCCAGACCCCTGTCCTCTGACAGCTGGGTGCTGGCTTAGCTTGGTGATCGCCTGTGTCCTGACCCCATACAGCTACAGCTGCCTGCTCCTAGTGACTCCAGGCTTAATCCCTGCCTCTTGTTCCTGCCTCCCCTGGCTCATGGGAGTGACTGCCTACATCCTGGTGCCTTGCAGACCTCAGCCTCCTGACCTGCCTGCTCCTGCTCCCCTGCCTCTAGCTTGCCCTTGTCTGTCTGATCTCCTGGGTGAGACTCTTTAGGATCAATCCTGACCCTCCCCCAGGACCCCTTGCTCTCTGGGTCCCATGTCTTCCCCTCTTGCATTAGTTGTCTCCCTCCTACCCTCCTCCATCCACCTCTTTCTTCCCTGCACTCGTGGACAGGTTCATGCTGGTGCACGGGGCAAGGTTGAGTTAGTACACAGTCCTCCCAGATCTCTGCTTGACTGTGAGGGCCCTGTTCGGGGCTGGTCCCCAGGGCTCCACCCTGTCTTGGCACGGCAGGTCCTTTCCTTACAGCACCCGGGAGCTTAGCTGCCACACTCCTCGGTCCTTATGGACACAGATCCTCAGCCCCCCCAGCATCTTCCCCTCCACCTACCTGACCCACCATGTCCCTTGCCGCCAAGTCTCATCGCTGTGAGACTTGAGGCTGTTCCCCTTGCCATTGGCCAAGCCCCAGTGCCCACCGCCCCATCCATCAGTATAGACCGGGCGCCATTGCGGCGGGCGCCTCTCCACAGGCTGAGAACAGTGGTGCTCTGTGCCGCCTCGGAGCTGCAAAGTCTTTTCCCTCTGGCCAATGTTGCCTGAGATACCCGGGGGGGAAGAAGTGCGCTGCACTCCCTTCCCGGTTCCAGCAAGCCTGGCGTTAGCCACGCTTGACGAGCAAACCACAATGGATGTTCCCTTCCCAGGCGGGCTTACGAGCCCCAGCGCCCTGGCCAGCGCCGTGCAGCCCATGCCGCTCTGAGCCTGGGAACCTGCTCTGTGCAGAAGCTCTAGGCAGGAAGGCTGCTCCGTGACTGCATGTGGTGACAGCCACCGAGCTGCTATGAAGCCAAGGCCTCTGACAGGCTGTGAGCTGGCACCCAGGGTTCCTCTTACTTGTCTTTGTGCTGCTCATTGGCTCAAAGCCAGGTGCTGCACCCGCTTAGCGCAGGAACAGGTGGGTCTCAGAGCCCCGTGCATATTGTTCCCATGGGGAAACTGAGGCATGGAACCGGAGCCGTGGCTTTCCCCAGTAAGGCAGGGGCAGGGATGGAGTCGAGCCCAGCTGGCACTGGCTTTGCATCTCCACACTTCCTGTAGCTGTGAGGCTGGCAGAGAGCTGGTGGGTAGCGCTCGGCAGTGAGGAAGCGCAGGCGGTGCCGAGCGATATAATCCTGTGTGGCTCTGAGCAGGGGGTGTGCATGCATGTGTGCACACAGAGCGGTGTGTGCGAGCCCAGGTGCATGCACATGAGTGAAACCCCGCTGCCCCCTACTGGCGACAGCTCAACAACAGGATAACTGACCTACTACTAGGGCCTGGAGCAAGGCTCCCTCTGCTCTACACGTGGCACCTCTTTCTGCCCCAGGGGCTGAGTGGAAGGGGTCTCACATGGGGAGCTCCATCCGGAGGTACCCAGTGATGTTGGTGCCCTACCCCCCCCCCGGCTTTGATGCCCAAGCCCTAGTCTCCCCCACCCTGGCTACACCCATGCAGCCTCTGGCTTTAAGATCCTGCAGCCCCCCAGAGGGGAATATCTCAGCACCCACGGCTGTGAATCAAGCTCCAGTTTCCATTGCAGGGCAGCTCAGTCTGATGTGATCTACCAGCGTTGCTCCAGAGCAGTAAACCTGGGAGTGCCAGGGTGGGGGGCCCCTGTGCTGCCTTTAACCACGCACAACCAAACAGGTGCCCCAGGGCTGTGGTGCGCATCCCTGACCCACAGGAAACAGGCAGGGAAGGCCCCTGGCTGGCGCGCCATGACCCCGAGCACTAGAAACATGTCCTCAGAAAGGCAGGAGGGGAGCGATGGAAAGATGCAAGGGAAGGTAACCGGAGCAAACCGTGGCAGTGGGGGCTCACCAACACGCTCCCCCTCCTTCACGGCAAAGGGCACCCAGGGCACGTTCATCCCCAAGAGAAGGTAATGGAGTGGGGGACAGGCTCCGGGAAAGGGAGCATGGTTCAAAGGCTCTGAGTTCATGTGGAAGCCACGGGACAGCAATGCTACCAAGAGGAACAGCCTGCGGGTTGGCTGCAGGCAGACAGGGGCCACTGAGGAGAGAGGGGTGGGAGTCTGGGGGTGCCAGGGCAAGAGGGCTGAGTTGGCATGGGATGGCTGGGGACAGCGGTGAGCAGGGCTGAGGAGCCAAAGCTGGAATCTCCACCGAGAGAGGTGTGACCCCAGGGAGCCAACAGAGCTACCTGCGACTGCCTGAAGCTGGTCCTTGGAGAGGCAACCTGGGTCCCAGGAGGTCCCCTAGGACTGGGGGAGGAGGGAAGGGTGTAGGAGCTGGGCCCTTGGGGAGATCAGAGGTGCTTGTGGGCTCGGGTGCCTCCCTGCGGTGGCCAGGGAGATGTGGGGCAGGTTCCAACTGTGGATGGGCACAGGCCTGCTCTCTGGGGCCATGGAGGGAACAGCTGGATTGGGAGCCCCCACAGAGGGAGTAGCAACAGCTGGACTGGGATCTCCTTGGGACAGGGTGACGACAGTTGGATTGGGATCCCCCGCAGGGTGACAACAGCTGGACTGGAATGACCTTGGGATGGGGTAGCAACAGCTGGACTGGGGTCGTCCGGGGACAGGGTGACAACAGCTGGATTTGGATTGCCCTGGGAGGGGATAGCAACAGCTGGACTGGGATCCCTGTGATCCCATGGGTCAGATGGCGGATAATTACTAGCTTGTTACCACTTAATGACTGTGACTCCAGGCACATGCCATTGTTCCCTGGAGGTCCTTCTCTGTATCTCTCCCCTCCACTTGTCCTGGGTGAAAGCACCCACAAGCCTCCCTCCTGTAGCCTAGCCCAGGCACTCAGCACCCACTGGGCAGAGCTAGGCCCTCTAGCAGCAAGCCGGGGGCCCCTCCACTCTCATTTCACTCCCTTCCTCTCCACCAGCTGGGGCAGGCAGGGGCACGAGCTGAGAGCGGCCGTCTCTTGACGTCCCAGCAGGGCAGCCTGCAACGCTGGAATCCCAGCCTGTGGCAGGTTCAGCCCAGCTTGTGGGGCCAGCTGTTAACTGGAGCTCACACCCCAAAGGTCCGGGAGTCCTGAGGGCTGGGCCTGCACCACAGCCCCACTCTGAATGGTCTCGGACATCTGGGTGAGATGCATCCGTCGAGCTGCGTGGATGCCAGGTGCCTCCCAGGGGGACGAGCCCCCCCAAGCACCTGTGGAACAGGTGCAACGCACACAGTCTACAGCCAAACACCCTGTGGATGATACACCTGGCTGTCCCTCCGGCTGTTGTGCTGTCAGAAGCAATGGGGTTTGGTACCTGCTCCACCGGCATCCAGGGCAGGTGTAACACCTCCAGGTGCCAGGCCTTGGATGTACTGGCGTCCAGAGCAGCTGCAACACCTCCAGATGTCAGGCCCCAGCTGTACTGGCATCCAGAGCAGCTGTAACACCTCCAGGTGACAGGCCTCAGCTATACTGGTGGCCAGAGCAGGTGTAACACATCTGGGTATCTCACCCCTGCCACACACATCCAGGGGCAACACAGGTACTATCGAATATGGTCCCTGTTGCGACTCTGAGCCCTGTTGCCCAAGGGCACGGAGGCTCCATGCAGCACGGCCGGCTGGAGCTGGCATGTGGGCAATGTGCTGGCTCCTGAGCCTGACATGGAGGCCGGTGCATGCCAGATCAGCCTGTGGCAACTTGCAGCCAGGCGCCTCCTGCACAGGCCACGTGGACCCCCCTCCGGCTAAGGCTCCTGCTACGGTCGCTCCCCCACGCCAGAGTGGCAGGGGCTGAGCTCAAAGCCTCGTGACTCCCCTGCCTGCAAGCTCCCCCCAAACCTGTCCTGCACTCTGCGTCCATCACTGGAGCCTCTCCAGCCTGCACCACCCCCAGAGGTGATCCTTTCAAGGCTGGGACTTTAGCATGACTTGGGACGCGTGACTTGGGACAAAGGCTGCCCCTTCAGGGCTCCAGCACTCTGGCAGCGGTGCGGTGCCTCCATTGGGCCATCCAAGAGAGACTGGCCCACGCTGTCTGGGACACCGGGGCTCACACCCTGAAGGTGGCTGTGCACGGTCCTATGGATGGAGCACTCCCTGCCCCCCGTGCCACCCAACCTAGTGAAAGTGTCCAAGGGCCAGGGCCGCAGCAGGGTCCTGGGGCGACAGCGTCGTGCTACAAATCTGATCGTCATTCCACCTTCTCTGGAGCCATTCCTGCCAGACCTACCATATGATATCATTCCAGGCTGCACGCGTGATGCAATATCAACCCTCGGGCACCGGTGCTGTCACCTCCATGGAGCCGATCCCATGAGAGCTTCCACGTACAGCCACTGCTGTCAGGGCCCTCGTCAACCCATCTCGTCTCTGTGCTGCAGCTGTTTCTTCGCCTGTCAAGAAGTCCTGCCCTGGCTTCTCCCAGCAGGAGTGTGACTTCGGGCTGGGCCTCCTCATCCACCTGGCTCCCAACCAGCCACGGAAACACCTGTTGTCCCAGCAGATGCCGTTACCTCCCTCTGAGTGGTGCTGACAGCAAAGCATCACGGGGGATCCCCTTCCCGGCTGTCCATCATCCTTCCCATAGGAAAGCCCCATTCTCTGCCCTGGGTGGAACCAGCTGGCTCCGGTGAGGCCTCCTTGAAGGATTATGAAGCAAGAGCTACAGTTGTTTTTAAAGGGCTCATTTCCTCCCTTCCAATCTCCCAAGCAATCGCATAGATTTTCGTCTTTATGGATGAACTCGATTAAGTTAACATCCCTCTCCCCTGCGCCCGCGCAAGCTGGGAGTCAGTGCCTGGGTGACGGGAACGAGATCATTAAAGCAGAAAGAAAAATACATTAGAAATGTTCAACTGCTCAGTCTAGCCTGAAATGGGCTTAAATCATCGCTGGGTAAACAATGAGCCGGAATTATTTGCAATTAGTTTTCATTAGAAAGGCAAAATGCCGCCACCTTCTCCTGGTCGGGGCAGGTGGGGCTGGGAGAGGCAGGTAAAGGTGGGTTGCTCTGCAGTCAGGGCAGGGAGAGGGGAGGGAGCCAGGCAGGGGCCAGGCACTGTGTGTGAGCGCAGGGACCTGTTTCAGCAGCTGATGAGCCAGTAAGAGCCAGGGCCTGGTCCCAGGGGAGGATCTGGCACCAGCGACCAGGCTGCCAGAGGCAGACAGGGTCACAGCATCAAAATGCCTAAGGGACTTAGGAGCCAAAGTCCCCCTGTCTGCCAGCCTGTCCATCTGTCCATCCCTTCTTCCCTCCCTGCGCTGTGCTCCAGGCTCTGGCTGGCAGGGAGCAGCTAGTGCAGGGTCACACTTCTCCCCCCGACCCCCAAAGCTGTGTCACGGCCCCTTATCTCCTTCCACCAGGAGGACGGAAAGGGGGCCTGAGCCATCCCTGCTTCCTCCACTGCCCAGGGTGGGACGTGGTCTCTCTGCTTCCCCTTTACAGACCCTAGCTTAGTTGGTGGCAACTACCTCCTCTCAGCCCATCTAGGGGCAGGTGCAGCATGTGATTTACTCCTGCAGAGCCTGGGACCCCTGTCTCTTCCCATGGAGCCACAGGCCTTGGGCTCCGATGGGGCTGGGCTCTGCAAACCCACTTGTAGGGTGCTGCCTTCATCAGTGCCTCCCCCTAGCTTGGAGGGGCGGCTTCAGCGCCCTGGACAGGGAGACAACCTCCATCTCTCCCTTCTGCGGGAAATAGCTGCAGAGAAACGACTTATCTCTGCCGAGCCAGAGCCGAGCGGCCGGCAGTACTGGGAGCTTCAAAGGGAATCTATAAATACTGCCTCTGCCTAAGCTGAGCAAGGAACAGGGAGGCCGGGGCTGCTTTTCTCCCCACAAGTGCTTCCCCCCTTCCCAGCCTATAGATCTGTATTGACACATGCAGGATCTGTGCTCTTGGTGTTCAAAGCAGCCTGCAACCGGGAAGCGCCGTATTATCCTAATTGTCCCCGATGAAACCTCTCTCCTCCTCACGCTGCCTGTTCATGGGGGGAAGGGTGGTGGGCTACGGGGAGAGCTGTGGTATCTTGGGAAGAGCG
>NW_005841880.1:3488514-3491157 GCF_000455745.1 Alligator sinensis
AGATGGGGTATGAATAGCAAGACCCGTGGCTGTGATGGGATGAGGCGAGCTGAACGTAGCAGCAGTATGGCCCGTGCCTGAAGGACTTGCTTGGGTTTCAAGGAGATGTGGGCGGGGAGGTGGGTGGTCAAGGCCTGCCTCTGCCACTGAGCTGCTGGGTGACCTTTGTCAAGTTCCTTAACCCCCATGGGCATAACAATGGGCACCACCAAGGCTGTGAGGCCTGCTAGGGTGTTGCAAGGAACCTGGCAGAGATTTACAGCACCACGTCGCCACCAAGTCACCTGCCAGCCACGACTGGATCCCTCCACACCAGCGCACAAGGGGCACCATGATGCTGCAGTGCTTTATGCCCCGGCTCGGTGCCTGTGTGAGGGGCTGGGCAGAACCCGCGCCCAAGGGCATCCAGACACAGCAGGTGGACCGGGTTCGGGCTGCAGGAGGTCCCTGGGTCCAGCCTGGTAGGGACCAGAGCCCGTCCTCTCTGACTGCTGATGCGGGGCCTTGCATGAGATGAGCCAGCAGGTCTCAGCTCAGTTCCTAGAGGACAGGGGCCTGTGTCACAAAACGCACCACAGCACGTGGCACGGCTGGGCTGGGCCGGGGGCCAGTGGCTTGGAGGCCGGGCGAGCTGCCTTTCCATTCCTCCGCAGAGCACGGCCAGAAGCAGCTGTCCCTACAGCGGACACATGCTTCCCTCCCCTCTCCTCCCGTGGGAATCAGCTCACAGGCAGGTAGTGATTTGTAAATATTAAAGAACACCAAAATTGCAGGTTTGCCACGCTGCCTTAATGCACTGCGGGCGCCAGGAGGAAGGGAACGGGGGCTGCTGTCTGCTGCTTGAGACAGCAGGTACCTGCCAGCCCCCAGGGCCTGATCCCTGCCTGGCTGCCGGCTGCATTGGGTTGATGGCCACATTCGGTGGGGGGAGAGCTAAGGCACAACTGTCAGCTGCAAACACCCCAGCTGGGGCAACTGGTCTGCAAGGGCATTGTGCAAGCTGGCTCCACTCCTCCTCCCTGATTGGTCACTGCAGCACTGGAGGCGATCCCCCACTCACTATATAAGAGCTGAGTCCGGCAGCTGCCAGCATCTGGGCACTTACCTTGTCCTTGGGTGTGGGTCACAGCTGGTTCCTGGCACTCACACCAAGTGTTGCACATTCCCTGCACAGCCCCTTCTCCTCACAGTGGGTCCCTTTAGGATCTTCTCCATCCATCCATCCCATGTCTCTTCTTTGTCCACCCACTTTCTCCTGCCCCCGAAGCAGCGTGGTGGCTGCCATGCAGAAGACCTCAAATCACAAACCGGTGTCTCTCTGGGTCTCAGCTGACCAAGATGAAAAGACCCCCCCCCCCCCCCCCCTCCTCCCTGGCATCGGTCTGACCAGGTAAGCACCCAGGCCTGGGTGTGTAGCACAGTGGGCTTCAGTCTTGGCTGTGGTTTGAGGTGTTACTTTGAGGGTGAGTCCATCGCTCTGCAAGGAGTCTGAAGCAAGGACCTGGGTGGATCCGGCTTCTCTCCTTGGTTGCAGCAGTGCTGGCCTGGAGTTGTTCAGCCCATGCTCGCAGCCCTGTCCACCTCGCTCCCCCTGGCCCTACCAGGGCCCCTTGCGCTTTCTGTTGCTGCCCAGGGTTTTTGCTGGGATGCAGTTGGTGGCTGGAGCTGTGACTTGTGCTGCTGGGTCTGTGCTGGGCTGTGGGGAAGGTTTTTCCCAGGCTTGTCATGGTCCTTGAGCTCTGAATGCTTTTTCCCGGCTGCCAGCCAGCCTGGAAGCACAGGCCCCGCCACAAAGGACTAGTGCAAATCTTGTCTCCAGAACTGGTGCCCTCCGCCGTGCACGTGCATGCACACACTGCCTTGACGATCCAAAGCCAAGGCCACGTACTTGAACCCTTGGCAAGTGAGAAGCCACCTGCCCAGGCCTCCCCCGCACTGCAGCTCCCTCCCAGCCCATTGCTGCAACGATAATTGCTCTTCCCAGGTGCCTGCCTTCAAAGGAACCCTGAGCACTTTGCACACCGATTAGCTGGGCCTTCCCACGAGGCAGCGAGTGCTAACTCTCCGGATATCACACAGCAGGGAACTGAGAGGCGAAGTGACTCTTGCTTTGTGCTAAAAGCTAGTGTCGGAGCTGGGGCGAGAACCCAGGCGTCCTCCCTGCCCGGCGTCTCCAGCTCTGAGCAGAATGAACGCACGGCCGAGCCGCCCGCAGGTTGGGCCCAAGGCCCCTTTCGCTGGGGTGCGGCCTCCAGCCCTGGTGGGTGCCAGGTGTCAGATGTAGATGCCAACTCGCCCCTTCTGGGCCTGGGAGTGGAGTGGGGTGCAGGGATGAAGCTCAAATGTCCTGCTGTTGGCTCCAGGGGAGTGATTTCAAGCCCTGCTTGGGGTGTGTGCCAACAGCTGTCCCCAGATGCAAATGGGAACCCTGGTCATTGGGGCTGCAGAGTGAGCAGGGGGCCATGTAATCTCCTCGTTTGCTGGAGCCATGCCAACCAGCCACTGGGCAGGCCTTGGACTTAGCTCTCTCATGGATGCCTGTACCACAGGCACTGGCACTGCCTCCAGCCAGGGCTTGAGCTAGACAGCTCCCAGGGGCTGGGACATATTCCCTGCTCCCAGCACCGGGACCTGCCCCAGGGA
>NW_005841880.1:3491188-3509490 GCF_000455745.1 Alligator sinensis
GTGCCAGAGCCAGTGAGACGTCGTGCATTGTGCAGATGCTGTCCTCCCTCCCCGCGGGGTTGGGGGAGCCCTAGGCTTTGATCCCTTGCCCTAGCATCATTTCTGCCTCAGGGAGCCTCAAACCCAATTGCCTGGGGGCCTATTTTCAATATTTACTGAGGCCTAATGAAGAGGGTAATTAGCAGGGGACATGGCACCCTGGGTGTCTGGGAACACTGAAAGTCTCAGCTCAGCCTACTCGCGGGGAGATGTTCTCCACTCCGGCACATCAAAGCCAGCGCCGCCCTCCACCTTGAGCATTTCTCCATCTCTTGCCTTACATCTACTTTTGCAAATGAGGCTCATTTACATAGTCAAAACCGGCTGCTGCGCCACTCGGTGCCTTTCTGCACTACAAACAGGCCTGGCCCGCTCCTGATAGACCCCCCAAGCCTGCCAGGCCTGGGGCCTGGGTTTGGATCTGATGCCACAAGGATGGACACATCTCCCCATGCAACGGAATGGGCAAGTCCCCCAGGGGAACAGGATGGAGCCAGGCTGAAGGCTCCTACCTGCTGGCAGCAAAAGGTTCAGAGGCTGCTGCAGCTCCTGTGCTAGGGGAGCAGCCGCACTACAAATGAGGAGCTTTTTGGGTCAGATCTGAGGCCAGGAAAACACGAGAGCCTCTGTTTTAACAAGGGGCACAGGCTTGGGTTGTACCCCACTTTTCTGCTACATGTCAGGGGGATTTTAAGCTTCCCTTAGAGGCATTGGGTGTTGGCTGTAGCCCAGACTCGGGATGGCGACTGGGCTATGCCAATGCTCCTGCTGGGGCCGTAGCTAGAGGGTCTTGCCCGTCTGCTCAGGGTCGGACCCATTACCAGAGGGGTCAGGAAGACATTTTACCCCATGGGCATGTGGGTATGGATGGAGGGGTGCAGGGTTGGCTTCCTCTGGAGCAGGGGCACGGCCTCTACCCCGTCTCTCTTGTGTGTATATTAACAACCTGTTGTAGAAGCTGCCACGGCCCCCCTGCTTCACCTGTGTGATGCCGGTTCAGGTGTGATGTCTGGTGTTGTGTCAGGGTTGATGGTCGTTTTACAAAGAGGTTAGATGCTGGATTTGTCTGGGGTGGTTTGGAGAGGACTGATCCCGCTGCAGGGGGGGGTTGGACTAACAGTGGGGGGAGCCTGCTGGAGACAGCCGCCCATCTCTGCACACGCCCAGGCACAAACTATTCATTGCTGTGCAAAGGGTCTGTCTGTCTGTCGGCTGCCACACACCTCGGGGTTCTGTCTCTCGGCCGATCCTCCGTTGCCCCCCATTTGCTCCTGATCTCCTTATTCTGCGCAGATCGGGAGAGCAGACCCCAGACCCAGACTTGTGGGGAACAGGTCTGAACCTAACCCATTGGGACTTCTGGGGCTGTGATTCCCCGTCGCTTTGCCCCCTGGTCCTGCCACGGCGATGCTGGTCACAGCTGGAGGGGAACGGCACCGTTTATTAACAGCCAATTAATCTGTTAATCTTTTGTGCAACATGAAATGAGTGTGTCTATGCAAATGCGGGGTCCTTTGCACATGCCCGTGAGTGCCTTTCCCATTCATTATCGCCCAGGAAATGTAGGACTTGTGTCTAGGAAAACACAGCAGATATGTACATTAAACAGCAAATTATAAAATTAACAGATTCAAACTGAGGCTGATTTGCATGTGCAAATTAGCTTAATTACCACCATGCCTCCTACAACGCCATGGCGCTCCTATGGAAGGGAGTAGCCGAGGCATCTCTGGCTGCCAGGTGTCAGCTTGCTTGGGGTTAAGGCTAGTTTGCCCTCTGCTGGCAGGAGCGGGGACTGTGCAACCATGCATCATAGCCCCCGCGGTGCTCACCCGGGAGGCGATTCTCTGTCGAGGGCTTGCACATTTGGTTCTGGAGAAGAAGAGGCCACGCTGTGTGTCTGCTGGGGAGCGGCCTGTGCCCTAGCTGGGGTGGGGGGTGGAAGGGGGAAGTGGCTTTGAACTGTTTTTGTATTGTCTGGGTTGTTGGCAGTGAGACAGCCCTTTGTGTGATGGAGCGCAGCCTCAGGATACTGTGTGCGCGCACATTTGTGCATGTGTGCTCGTTAGTGTTGCTCCCTGCATGGCAGAGGATGGCTGCGGGGGCTGGCATGGCCTTGCCAGCCTGTCTGGAGAGATGAGCTTCACTCCTGACTGCACCAGGTGGATGCTTGGGATGTGGCAGAGGAAGCGGGGAAGAGCAGACAGGCAGTGAGGGGCTCAGAGCCAAGGCATCCAGCTGGGGCTATGTGGGGAGCCCGAGCCCTGCTCTAGTCCTCGGGTGGATCCGAGCCCCCTGTCACCCCCTGTGCCGCTGGTGGGCTGGAAGCAGTGGGTCACCAGCATGGCTGGATGCCAGGGCCTGCGCTCCTGTGCCATGCCTCAGTCTATGATCTCAGAGTAGGTCTCCCCTACCCCCTGGCTGCCTTTTCCCATGTCCTTCAGCTGCCATGGGGTGGGCTGGTAGGATGGGAGCAGAGGGAAAGTGTGTGCTGCATGTTGGTGTGTGCCTGCGTGTGCCGCAAGGGAATGGCAGTGAGGCATGAGCTGTGCAGACAGGCCTGTGGTGTGGCCTAAACCCTGCTCCCCCCCACCTGCCCACCTGGGCTCAGCTCCTTTCTCGGGGGTCCGAGCTGACGTGTGCTGCAGTGACACCTTCCTGCTTGGCTGCGCCTGTCCTGCCCACACGCGCTTGCGCACACCCACACACTTCCAGGCACACACGGCCCTGCATTGGGAAGCAGGTCAGAATGCAGAGATGCCGGCCCCAATGGCTGTGGAAACGCATGTGAGTGTGCACATGCATGCACTGACACTAGTCAGCACATGGAGAACCTGGCCCTATAGCAACACACACGCACACCCACACACATGAGCTCAGCATCCTCTGAAACATCCCCCCCTTCAGCTAATCACATGCCCCCATGCATGCCCTTGAACATACTGAAAACGTGTGTGTGGGAACATGCAGGCCCCAACACGCTCTAACGCATTCCCAAACTTGGGTATTCCCACACGCGTATTCCCAATCACATGCATAATGTGTGTACATGTACATAACACACACACATCCCTATTCCCAAATGCATGTACATGCATTCAGCATGTGTATGTGTGCAAAGCCATGTGGACTCTGTGTGTATATACGTACACATGAACTCCCAAGCATGTGTGTATATGCTTCCAACTTCATGTGCATGCATGTATGCATGTGTACATGCACACACGCACATGCACACCTTGCAGCCCTCCTTCCCCCTCCCAGTCTCAGTGCAGAACCAGGGGCCGTGTGTTCCCGCCAGCCTGCGCTGCACAAAGACCTGCTTTGTGGTGCCCAACCTGCCTGGGAGCTGGCAGTGTGCAGGCTGGGCCCTTGCCCAGTCCTGAGCCCCAGGTGGGTGGCGCTGGCACTGCCACACATGAAAGGCCAGAGCCTCGGGAGGCTGAGCTGAAAGGCAGGCCTGTCTCGTGCCCAGAGCCCGCGCTCGGAGCTGCCAGCCTGGCCCCCTCTGGCAGCGCTGCGCCACCAGCCATGGGCAGCAGGGCCGCATGCCAGGCCCAGGCTGCCTTTCCCACGCCAGTGCCAGGGCCTGTGGCTCTCTCCAGGCCCAGCTGCGGCAGGCAGTGCTGACATTGGCAGCTCCGCTCCCCCTCCACCCTCACACCCCGTCGCCCCGCTGAGTTTCTCCATGGAGATTAAAGCCAGCCGCTTCTCTCCTGCGCCGCGCCTGGCTCTGGCGTTTCATTAAGGAGGCTTCCCTGACAGCCGGGCTTTGGAGACGGGGACTAGAAAGGCAAGCGGCGCTGGCGGCCTCTGGGGAGGTGCAGAACACTCAGCATGGAAATTAATCAGCGCGCAAGCAGAGCCGGGATGAGCCGCGAGAAATCCCAGCTAATGGGCTGCGATCCCAGCCCCCCTCCTGGCGCTGCAGCCGCGGCCAGCGATAGCGCGTGGCACCCTCCTTCCCCTCCTGGCAGCACCAGGGAGGGATGTAGGGGAAACTGAGGCATGGGCATGGCAGGGACTCGCTCAGAGCTGCACAGGGCCCCTGGTACCAGCCTGGCCGTGCTGGTGCCCTTGTTCCCGTTCCCCTGGTCCCTCATACGGGTGTTATGGCTTGTAGTGCGTTGGCACTGAGCCCTCCGTGCCAGGTGTGGTACAAGGATGGATCAAAACGGTGCTTTTTGGCCCAGTTTGGCTCTGTCCTGGTGCCAGATGGGTGCCTTGCTTCTGCGGTAACATCTGCCCAGGGACCCCAGGAGAGGCAGATGTGGGTCCCATAGGTTGGTAGGATGGAGAGGTGTTTGGGCTGGAGGCTCAGGGGCTACCGAAACCTCTGTCTACCCACCCCTGGACTAGCTCAAGCCCTGGCACTTGGGTGTGCACCCCACAAGCCCCAAATTCACAGGGTCCCTGGAGCTGGCACCTCCTTTCAACCCACATGCTCTCACCCACCCTGTTCCCCAAAGCGCAGTCCCTGCTCCAGTCTCTGCTGGCCCAGAGGAGGGGGCGCGGGGGCTGCTGGGAGGTGGGTAGGGAGGGTCCGTCCAGCTGGCTGGATGGGGCCTGGGCTGGCTCAGGTTGGCAGGGGGACTCGGCTGCAGCTGGGCCAGGGGTGGTTTGCCTTGCACCTTACTCTGACTGATGCTGCTCACCCATCACTGACCCCATGAGAGAGGAGCTCCAGGTACTGCCCCCTGCCCGTGCGAGGGTGAGACTGGCAATCAGGCTGGGCACAATCCCCACCCCAACACCTTTCATCCTCAGTACCTCTTCCATGCAACTCGTTGGCCCCTTCATACCCTCTATGTGCCTCAGTTTCCCCTTCTGAAAATAGTAATGGTGCAAGACTCAGTCACTTCGGACTTATCCCAAGTCCAGTGGGTGGATCAGGCCGCTAGCGCTCGCACGGAGCTCAGAGCATGCCGGGGCTCCATGCTGCCACCCTGCTGTGCCCTCCCTGGCTCTCTCGCCATCCCAGTGCCTCTGTTCCCTCGGTGCCTCGATTCTTCCCGCTCTACCGCGATGTGTCCTGGTAGCCCCGGCGGGTTCCAGACTGGGGAAATGAGGGAGAAAGAATCGATTTGGTGTGTTCTGCGGGAGCTGCAATGCTATAAAGCTTCCTGTGCAAAGGAGCAGGGCAGGTGCCAGGCAGAGCCTTCTCCCTGCAGGTCTGGGGAATGGGTACAAGAGCCAGGGCCAAGGCTTGGGCATTGCAAGGGAAGGAGGCACGGAGCCACAAAGACACGCTCAGCAGCAGTGACACCCCCCTGCATGCAGACGCCCTCAGAGAGACAGTGGCACAGAGAAATGATGACACGAGCGTGTGCATACCGGCACACAATCAGCTGGTCTCACACACGCAGGCACTCGGTGCGATAGACACAAACTCGCACAGAAAAGAAACAAAGGCAAATTCAGGGAAAACCAGACGAGCCCACAGAGGAAAGTACAAGCACGCTTGGGAAAATGCACAGCAAAACAAAAGACCAACAAGCATACGCCTGTGCACAAACACACGCACTCGCACACAAATAGAGAGCCGCGTACTCTGAGGAAGAGGCACCTGCGCCGCGAGAGAGAAGCTACAAACACGCGGGCAGACAAGCACACGCGCTCTCCCCGGAGCAGAGGTGGAGAGAGAAGCAGAGGCTGAGACGCGCGCAGGCCCAGACACACCGACACCAATGTTTGGTGAGAGGGATGCACAAAGAAACGGGGCACAGAGACAGGCCAAGATGCGCGCGCGCAGCCAACAAAGGGATGCACAGACACACGCGCGCGCTCGGAGCCGAGCACAAAACCCCACCTACGCATGGAGACCTGCAACGCAGAGGAGAGACAATGAAGACACACACACACACACACCCCTGTCCTACAGCACCGGGAAGAACAGAGCAGCTGCCTCCCGCGGGTATTTGGAGCTCTGACGGCTCCAGGCGCTTTATCTCTCTGCCTTGGGATCCTCTAAGCTGACTTCAAAGCCCAGTAACAAGGGGGCTCCTTCTGCAGGGTTTCAGGCTGGGGCAGTGTCTGTGGGGCTGGTCCCTATGAGGTGTTCCCAGTATTAGCCCCGTTGCTCCTGGTGTGGTGCCTGGAGCCTAGTTAGGGCCGTGTTGGGCCAGGCTCTCATAGGGGATGTCCCCATCGTGGCATCCCGTATGGGTCGCAGTCCATGAGAGCAGCCCGGCCTCTCTCCAGCGTGCTAGAGCAGTGTTTCTCAACCCCTGGGTCATGACCCAAAAGTGGGTCGCAGGAATATATGAAAGGGTCACGAACAAACTTTAAAAAGGGATTCTCTTTTAAAGGAGTAAAACGTGGGAAACTGTGGCTTTTCCCTTGCAGGCTGGCGGAGCTCCAGCCTGCAAGGGGCTGCTTGGGGTGCCCCATGCAACATCCTCGCACCCTACACACCTACCCCCTGCCCCACACACTGGGGGTTGGGGCCCTGGGGGTGGGGGGCAGTGGGTCGGGAGTGAGAGGCACTGGGTCAGGACTGGCCGTCAATGTTTACAAATGGATCCTGGTACAAAAAAGGTTAGAACCAGTGTGCTAGAGAGCCCCCTTCCCATCTCTGCAGCCCTGTTTGCTGTGTTGAGTGGAAGCTCTTTGGGGCAGAAGTGCCCCTAGGAGTCCTGTCTGGGGCAACAAGCCGGCCGAGACAGCAGTGGAGCAATCGACCCCAGAGAACAGTTCCCCTCACTGCCCAGTCAGGTGGGCAGGGTCAAGGCATCTTGGGGTCTGCGGCCAAGGGTGTGATGTAGCTCATAGCAGGGCAGGCCAGGTCAGAGCAGCAGGATCCATGGGACAGCCTGGCCCAGCCCCGTGCCCTGGGATGCAGAACCAGCCTGCCGTGCGGGTGAGCTCCCACCTGCCGCTTTGCCCAGAGCAGGGTGCCCATGGCATGTCTGCCACCCCAGCTGTACTGTAGACAGGATCCAGGAGAGACATAGATGGGGTTGGGGGAGGACCAGGGTGGCAAGTCACTTTGCGAGATGGGGCCGTTGCAGTGCTCTCCTGTGTGCCTGGCTGAGGGAGCCCTGACCTGCAGAATAAGACCCATGCAGGGCCAGACAAGCAGCCCAACATGCAGGCGGTGTGTGCCAGGCAGTTCGTTAGCACCTTTAATCAGGCCATGAGCCTGGTGGGTGAGGGGATGTCATTAACCAGGGGAGAACTTCAGACGGTAGCTTGGCTGCGGCTCCGGAGTTCGCATCCTTCCCAGCCCTGCTGCTTCTGGCCCCTGCCAGCCGCCCTGCAAGCAGGGGAGCCTGGGAAGATGAAATCCAAGGCCAATTAGCGAGGTGGTCCTCAGAGCCGCGGTCAGCACTTGGCCGGAGGCCGGTGGCTCCATCAGAGCATCTCTAAATGGAGCATGCAGCGAGAGAAGCTGCCTAGCAGCTGACTCGCCAGCCAAAAGCAAATGGATCATGGTTCAAGCGGCTGCCGTGCCTGGGACCCTGCTGTGCCCGGAGCTGTACAGACGCCGAGCAAGAGGACTCTTTCTGTCCCAAAGAGCTTCCGATCCATGTCCAGGGTCCGGGCTGAACTGCAAGGTCAGAGACCCCCTGCGAGGGCTGTCAGGCGTCCACATGACATCACATGTCCCACTACCGAGTGATGTGGCATGTTGGTCATGAGGTCGGGTCATATCATGCCAGGGCAGCCGGGGAAAACTGCAGCTGCAGGCATCTACACTGGGCCAGAATGGGGCACGGGGTTGTGGGGACGTGACCGTGGGACCCGGAGATGCCATGCCATGACGGGAGGGTGTTGAGTTGTAACGTGGTGCTCTCAGAGGGGGAGGCCACGCTGTGTGACAGTGTCTGCCGGATGCAGGGCTACGCAGTAAGTGGTCAGGCTGTGACAGTGCGCGGACAGACGTACCTCCCCGCCACGGTGGGGTTTCCTGCTCCCTCCTTTCCCCATGCTTAGACGTCTTGGCTGCATGGCTCATCGCCCCAAAAAGACAGGGATAGTCTCGTTATGTGGGTGTGCAACCACGCGCCTGACATGAGGGCACTCGGACACCGCTGTGATCCACACGATCGCTGCGGCGGAGAGGCGGCCTTGCCTGCCACACTGAAACCTCCCAGTCGCTCCCCGCCCCCCGCCGGCTCTGTTTCTCCCCCAGAGGAGGGCCCTCGGACCCCGCTGTGATCCACACGATCGCGGGGGCGGAGAGGCGCCCTTGCCTGCCACACTGAAACCTCCCAGTCGCTCCCTGCCTCCAGCTGGCTCTGTTCATCCTCAGGCTGGGCCAGGAGATGCAGAGGGATGATAAAAGCGGAGCCGTTCACAGGCTGAGCAATAGCAGCGCCGACGCTGGGCAAATCCCAGCCTCTGCCTCCTCGCTGCCCCCCCCTGCTCCCTATCTCGCTGTCCAGATGCTGCTCTGAGTTACAAATGCGCTGGGAGTGACAGCAACCATTGGAGGAGATCCTGGCCGGGATAAGATCGTAATTAGCTGCAGCCGCTGCCTCCCAGCTCCCGCGGGATGCAGCCAGATAATGGAACAACTTGTTTGAAATGATCTTGAGTTTCTATCTCGTTCTGTCCTAGTGACACTCAGCCCCTTATTTGTATTTCCCTTTTCCCACCAGTCCCTGGAGCCTGTCAGAGCCCGTGGCAGGACATCTTCGGCCCCGGGGCCTGGCACCCCCCTGCCACTCCCCAGGCCGGCAGTGGGGTGCTCTGGTTCCCACCCTGGCAGGGAGGAGATCCAGGCTGTGCCAGCAGGGGGTGCTGCTGAGCTGGGGTCAGGGCAGGGACAGAGCTCCCAGTTCACTCCAGTTAGGGAGCAGGGCAAAAGCACTGGTCGTGGGGGAGCTCCTGGTTGCTCCATTCCTGGCAGGGGATGAGTGATGTTGAGGAGGTGTTGCCAGGGGACCCCTGGGACAGCACCCAGGCTCGGCCCTGGCTAGGTGGGGGTTAATTGGGTGTGCTGGGTGTAGGGGCAGGCAGCCTGTGTGGGCAGGGAACTTCAGCAGCTAATTAGAAGGGAAGTAATTAGCAGAGTGAGGTTAAGTACTGGGCTCTGAGTAGGTAGTGAGCAGCTGGGGGATCTCTCTCCACCTGATGCCTGATATGGGGGGTTGTGACTGGGAGGCTGCTAGGCCTTGGGCACCGGGCAGCATGGTGCCCGGAGGGCCCAGGTCCAGCAGCCGTATCCCTGGGCTGCAGCTGGCTCCTCTGTGGGGTCTGGGCCTGACCCCATCTCAGCCCTTTGGATCTGGCCCCACTGCCCCACGTGGCCCAGCACCACCCGGCTGCGCCCCTTGAGGCGTTTCCAGCCCCTTGGGTGGCCGGACCTCCTGTGCCAGGGAGCACCATCCCCTCGGATGCCCAGGCCTTGCGCTGCTGAGGAAGCTGCTTGCAGGTCCCTCCCGGGAGACCCGCAAGCAGCCACTTGACCCCGGGCTTTGCTGAGCTGCTTTGAGTGACAAGGGCAACCAGAGCTGTGCTCCCACCGGTCCCGGGGGTGCCGGGCCCAGCTGTGGCTGCCCTTGGCACTGGGACTTGGGGCTCTGGGGGTCCGGCTGGGCCTCCCCTCTCTGCTCAGCTGAGGGACCCCCACGACCCCCAGCAGCGTTGGAATGGGGTAGTGTTGGGGGGCAGCTGCAGGGAGCAATAGCCCTGTATCCAAGCACCCCATAGCAGGACCATTACAGTTGTCCAGCGGCTCAGACCCCTGCCGCCTGCCCTCTGAGTGCTGCTGGGGCTGGGTAAGCCTGGCCAAGGGTGGTGGGGAAACTGAGGCAGGGAGCGGGGGAGGGATTTGCCTAGCAGCCAGGGGTGGTCCAGCCTCACTGAAGCCATTGGCACAATACCCATCACGGTCCCTGGGGCAAGAGCCCAGGTGTCCTCGCACCCTCCAGCCTGGATCTTGCTGCCTCCTAGCTTTGCCCAGTGGGTACCACACGGGCAGCAGAGGCTGGCTGTCTCTGCCCCCTTCCCTTGCTCTGCTTCTTCACCGCCCCACCCAGAACAGAGCTGGCACCGGCTGGGCCTGAGTGGGGCCTTGGCACATGCTTGGTGTGAAAGGTGCCAGCCCATCGTGCGAGGACCCTCGTGCCCCTCTCCTTCGTCCTCCTGCCTTGGTCAGCGAGGGGGTGCCTGGGCTCCCGGACCCACTCCCCCCTCGCCAGGGAGTTGGAATAGGGGGTCTGGGACCCTCCGGAGTGGGGAGGCATAGGGCTGTGAGCAGCCCTGCCTGCATCACTCCTGGTCCCCTGGCTGGGGAGAGGAGATGGGGTGAAATCCAAGCAGGGTCCCAATCCCATCTGAGAGCTGGGAAGGGATCTGTGGCAGCTGGGTTGCCTGGAAAACCCAGCCTGGATTCCCTGCTCTGGATGGGATGCTGCTCCAGGAGAGGGACAGGGGCCTGAGGGTGTAGCAGAGCCCTGGAGGGGAGAGCAGAGGAGTGTGGGAATGCATGTGTTCCTGTGGTATGAGGCAGGCATGCGAAACAACACGGTTTGTACATGCTTCTGCATCCGTGTGGTGCACGGGGGTGGTGTGTGGCTGTGCAGGGAGGTTGAACATATGCTTGTGCATCCATTGTGTGATTGGAACGGTGTGTTCTTATGGGGGTGGTGTCTGTGCATGTAGCATGTAGAGGATGTACATAGGTGCACAACCTGTCATATGACTACACAAACCATGTGTGCTGACATATGTGGAGCATTCAACATGCTAACACACGTCTGCGTGTGACTACCCTGGCAAGGGCAAATCTGCATGTAACTTGGGATACGTGCATGTAGCATGTAGGTGAACAAGCACGTGAAGGGTGTCGCGGGAATATGTGCGTATGTGTGAATACACACATATGGGGGTGTGCTGCTTGCTGCACATGACACGTGTGGGCAACCACGTGTGCAGAGCCAGCTGTGCGTGTGCAGAGCAGGGCAGGCCGGTTTGTGCATGTGACTGTGGAGTTGGTTTCCCCCCCCCGCCCCCCGGCTCTGTCCTCACCAATTACTGTGAGCAGATGATCCATCAATGCTATTGATTCCTTTCCAAAAAAATGGGTCTCCCTGAGGCCTCCTCTCCCAGGGTGGGCCACAGCAGCCACGTGGGGCTGGCTGGCTGCCTGCCTTCCCCCCCCCACCTACTCTAAACCAGCCAGGAGGTGCCAGTCTGACCCCCTGGGGAGGGCTGCAGTCCAGCTGGGTATGGCTGACCTGAGCTCACTGCCCCCCAGCCCAGCTCTGCAGGGCCAGGGGATCCCTGGGTGAGGTCCCTGCCTGGTTCTTGGAGGTGTCTGGGTGGGGGGGCAGTGACCCCTTGCCTACCCTGACCGTGCCTGCAATGACAGAGAACTGGCTCCAGGCTACCCACAGGCAGTGGGGGAGCAGCGTGGGGGAGACCCCCCTCTCCATCTGCCTGGAGAAGCCAGGAAGGGGTGATAAGGAGGGCTCCCCCCTTCCCTTTGCACCACAGTGCTGAGTCCTGAACCCCCTGTACTGGACGCATGTATCCAGGCATTAGTCTGCTGGGAAGGACTGACCTTTAAATCCCAGGGCACATGAGCCCCTTCCTCCTGCCCTCACCCCAGTGGGGTTTGGAGACAAGCGGAGCTGCATCTCCCGCCAACCCCTGCCACCCCTCACCCCTGCTGCTGCCTTGCTCTAATCCATCCATCCCCTTTGCTCCTGTGATCCCCCACCCCGCTCTACAGCCCCCCCCCCAGTCCTCAAGGCTGCCATAAACTACCAGCAATGAGGCATTAGCCACCCTATAAGCCCATAATCCCCCCCATACCCTCCTATCAGCAGTGCCTGGATAAGACTGTGTGGTCCCGGAGCTGGTCACTCCTGCTCTGTCACAGTCTGGGTGCAGTGGGAAAGCACAGAGATGAGGTCATTTACAAGGTAATTTATGAGGCAGTGGGATCTTTGCCTGTCTCCAATCCTCTCCGGCAATTGCCTGCAGCTCATCTTCTCAGAGGCGAGCTAAAGAAAAGGGACCGCACGGTATATTGGGCCTGGTGCAGGCAGGGACAGACCCAGCCAGGGGAGACAGTGCAGCCTTGCCATAAAAGGAGGGCACAGATGTGAGAATGGGACAGGACCAGGGGCACCTAGAAGGGCTGTGGCAGAAATAGGTCTCCGCAGGGATGCTCTAGCCATTGGGCAATGCTGCCTGGGGTAGGCTGGGGTCTTTGCTTGATGACGCTGGAGTCACTAGCCCCAGCAAATGCCATCTCAGGCTGCCCCTTTGAGCCATAATGGTGACAAGCTCTGCAAATGTGACTGGTCCACGCACGTGCTGAGGTTGAGGTGTCAGGCTTTGGCAGTCAGGAGACAGTCCCCTGTTCTGCCCCAACCTCTCCAGGGGTCCCATCCCAGTCCCCCCAGCCTTGATGTGGAGAAAGGGGCCCAGGTTTCACTGGCTGATCTGCACACTATGGGCAAAGGGGGGTAACAGCTCCGCAGAGAGCAATGCAGCTCTGGAGCAGGGGCAGGCCCCAGCTGCATTCAGGCTTCCCCATCCGCCGCTGACAGCCTCCAGGCTCAGCTCTTCCTTGCTCTGGATGCCCAGGGATGCCCCTCAAGCCTGGAGCTGAAGCTGGATAGTTGTTCCAAGCCAGCCGTGGCCCCGGCTACGCAGGAAGGACCTAGCACCCCCACACCAGGAGTTGCCCCCCCACTGCCTTGGCAGCCCCAGGCCAGCCCTGCCGCTGGTCCGCGCTTCCCTTTTCAAATCGTCTCCATCAATTTGCGGCCCAGGCAAAGGCATCTTAAGCCGAGCAGCTGAAAGAGCAGGCGGGGAGGGGGTGGGGCCGCAGCGCCTTGCGCGATGCCTGATGGATGCGGCTTATTACGGCATTGAAATACCATCCCCATTTACGCCTCTGTTTGTGTTTTCCCCATAAATAACGACCGGCTCATAAAGGCTGCAAGGAGCTGGCTCCCTCCCATCCGGCCTTAATTGTAAACAGGACAATCAATTCATGGGGCAGCAGACAGACGAGTCTCTGCCTGGGCAAAGCCCTTTGCTTTGGCACCAGGGGCTGCCAGCCAGTGTCCTTCTTCGCTCCGGCAGAGGAGATCTTGTTGGAGCCTGATTCCCCCCAATCCAGGTTGCTGGTGCATTGCTGGCCCCCTGGCCCAGCTACATCCAGTCCCAGATGCCCCTCACGCCTGACCCTCGGTCCTCTTGCTGTGCCCATACACAAGTGCCCTGACCTCCCGCTGTGCCCTGGGCAGCCAAGCTGCCCTTGCTACCCTTCTGCTAAGCATCCTTGCTCTTCTCAAATCCAGGCCGGTCTGAGGCAGCCCTGTGAAGAAGGGGTTTGTGCTGAAAAAGCTCCTGTTGGGAAGTGGGGAGATGCGAGATCCCAGCGATGGGATCCAGGCAGCTCCACTCCTGTGCATGTTGGCCTGGTTTGGGAAACCTGAGAGCTGTAGGGACCAAGCCAGGGTGTGCCGCAGCCCCCGGCCTGCAGCTTTCGCACCTTGAGGCTGGAGATGTGCAAGGGAAGAGAGGAGTCAGGCCTGCCTGGAAGTTCAAGCCCTCTTCCCGTGCCACCAAGGGAGAATTTAGAGCGAGCCAATTAGCTCCTCTCCAACTATATATATTTCCAAAAGGTCAAATAAAAACCACAGCCCACGGATAAATCTCTGCGTCCAGGCTGTGTACAATAATAGCCCTCTCGATGCTGCTATTTTCCAGACTGCCAGCCAAATTCAGGCGTCGAGGGATTTATATAACAATCACAATTACACTTTGCATTTATATAACGCCCTTCTTGCAAGGATCCCTGAGCATTTTGCAGGCTGTCAGATAACCCGTGCTGCCCTCAGCACTGGAATGCGGCTACCTCTGGGGCAAAACGCAGCAGCCATTTCAAAGCCACATAGCAACCTTGCACGGAGCCCCTTTTCCAGCAAAGAAATGCAGCTGGGTCTGGGGAGGGTGCTTTCTGCTCTTTGTAGGACAAAGTTGCTCACTTGGGATAGAAATGCAGCCACCTCTGGGGTGGAACGTAGCTACTGTTTTAACAGGTAGGCAGCAGCCTGGTTCAGGAGTGAAATGCAGCCACTTCAAGGGTGCAGCCCAGCTTCTGTGTAAGAGCCCAACAGCACTGCTGTGTTGTGCTGCTGTTTTAGGGCAGGGAGCAAAAAATAGTTCATCCACTGGAAATAACTGGGGCGAATGAGAGGCTGTGGGAGGCAGTTAGCTTGGCAGGAGTGGATCAGGAGCCTGTGATTTACACCTGCAGAAAGTGGTGTGAGCTCAGCATTGCCCCCTGGTGCCATTCAGTAACCGCTGGGAGAGAAGAGTGCACCTGCTGCTCCCCTCCCCGGCAGGGGTTGCCCTTGGACCTCTCCCTCTGGTGGGGAGACAGCTGCCTCCACAGCTGGGCAGCGGGGAAGTGCCCAAATGGGGTCCCAGGACAGAGGGAATCGACTCCATTGCACCAAGGCATCAGGCTGTCACCTGCAAACGGCTGAGCTGGAGCAGGGAAGGGGCAGAGCGAGACCACGGCATGGAGGCCATGGGGGCACCTGGATGGCAATCTCTGCTGACAAGAGGTCAGGGCAGGACTGGAAGAGAGTCATCCCTGCAGGCGGGTGAGGAAGCAGTGTAAGCAGGGCAGGGAAGCAGGGAGCACTCTGCCCTCCCCAGGGTCCCTGGAAAGGTTCTGGTGAGATGGGGAGGGCCCTTATGGCAAACCCTGTAAGTACTTTGTGCCTTGCACAGAGGGGACTGCACGGCACAGCTCACACAGACTGCACCAGGGGTGACACTCATTGCCTGTGACACCTTCCTCTGGACCTGGCTTTGTGCCTTATCCCCTTGCTCATCTCTGGGCTTTACTGTGGCTTCACCCAGGCAGGGCCAGGGGCCACGCGGCCGGAGGGGCATTTTTGCAAGGCAGGTGTGTCAGGTCCCAGGTGCTCCGTGCTGCTCTGAAGAGTCACGTGGTGGCCTTGGGGGCTGAGCTGGGTGTCAGTACCCCCTTCTCACTCCCCTCTCTCTGTGCAGGATGTCTCAGCGGGCTTGGGTAGCGCTGCTGGTCTGGCTCAGTGGGACCCCAAGGGATGGGTGTTAAGCTACCATGACTCCCTTGCTTCTAGTCCCTTGGGGATGGCTCCCCTAGCAGTGCCCTGAGACCCCTGTGCTGCCCCCCTGGAGGGTGCCCCATGCCCTGCCCCCAGCTGTCACAGGATGTGCAGGAAAGGGGGTGGTGGGGTCCAAGTGCCCCCCAGGCTTGGGGTGCCTGCCTGGGAATGCTTGGGTGGAGTCCCACATCCCAGCCCATGTAGCCTCAGGGAGTCAGCCCCCCGCCCCATATCTTCTGCACAGGTGGGAAACGAGGATAGCTCAGATCTGACAGCCCTGGCACTGTGTGTGTGTGTGTGTGTGTGTGCGCGCGCACAAAGCACTGCACTGCACAGGCATTAGCTAATTAATCAAACAGCCCCCCCCAGGCCATGGGCAGAGATTGCCATTAAGTATCTGATGGGCTATTGAATGAGATGTCCCAGGAAGGAGGTGTCCTCAGATACCGGGGTCAATTCCCCCCGGGCCCAGGGAGCAGAGAGTCCATGGTGCTGCTGGCTTACTCCAGGCTGCTCTGGTAGACTGGGAGGGAAACTGGACTAGGATGGACTGGGGTGGACTTGCATTCCCCTGGCAGGGTGTAAGAGCTTGTCCAGCGTCTTGAAGCAACAACGGTATTTTGCATTGGGTGATTTGCTTTCCACTGCGTGAATCCCACACCACGTCTGAACACAGGGACATGCAATCTAATAAATGTATGCAAAAGACAGGCCAAATATCTACTGTTATAGGCAGCGCAGCCAGGAACACCTGTGGTTAAGCTTGCCCATCACTTTCCATTACAAGACCCTGTTTTCAGTGACTTATTATTTTGCCAGACTTGGACCGTTCAGGCTGAGATTTTTCCATGCCAAGAGCCTGCCTGAGGCTGATATTTTCTTCTTCTTCTTTTTTAATTTTTTGGAAAGTTTCTGCTAAAACTGTTCAGCCAGTTTAGCAAACCAGGTTGAGGGAAAATATGTTGTTTTGCTTATGTTTTATAAAGCAAAAAAACCCAACCCTCCTCTGACTGTTTCGCTGAGGATCTGTAGCATGTCTCCTCTTTTGGAAGAGTGGCTTACAGTCTGGCTGGAGAGGTCATGGTTGTATCATGGAAATGTCTTTTGCTGTCTCCATGAAAATCCACCCAAATTTAGCCAAATTATAAGGCTGGCAACAAATCTTAGCTTGCTCAGAGCACTTTGGCACTGAAATTCTTGGAACAGTCCATCTGCAGTGAGCATGCCCGGTGCCTGCCAGCTCTGACTGGTGCTGTAGTGTCCACCTTGAGTGACTGGTCATGCTCCAACCTGTGCTGAAGGCTGTTTTCATGCCAGGCTTGGGCATTGAATAGAGGGAGCCTGTTTCTCCCAGTACTCCCTCACAACCATACCCAGTACTGCTCCCAGTACTCCCCCACAACTGTACCCAGTAGCCTGTAGGAGATGGAAGTTGCCTGGCTGGAATGGAGAAGGGTGTAGAATAGCAGGGGAGTGATGCAGGGATGGGGGCAGAGTAGAGGTGGGAGAAGGATGAGAGCAGGGGTGAGGAAGGGCAGGAGCCCTGGAGGGGGAGAGGGTAGAAATAGGAGGGGAGAGGTAGGATGGTGTGTTGGAGCAGGGGAAGGAGACATGCTGGGTGAGAGCAGCTGAACTAGGGTGGAGGGAAAGGCAGAAGCTTGGGGGTAATAGCAGGAGAAGAGGGGAAGGGCTGGGGTAGCAGAGCTGTCAGAGTGAAGCACGGACACAACGTGGAAGCCGGGATGCCCAAGCCTCGGCGCACTCAGCTGTGAAACCCACTGGCAAACCCTCGGCCTCCACACCCCCTAGTGTCAGGTCCAGGGAGAAGATAACAGCCTCCTACAGCTACCGGGTGCTCTGCTAGCTCGAGGCACCACGGCCCAGCTGCCCCGAGGAGCCATGCAGGGTGGCGGGGGCTCGTGCAGGATGCAGCTTGAGGATCTGCAATTCCTTTTTCAGTTTCAAAGGAAATGACTTGCACAAAGTTGTGGCAAGGAGCTGGGCAGGGGCAAAGCCAGGGGTTGGAAAACTGGGGGGAGCCAACCTGGAGGCCTCTGCAGACTGAATGTGGCCCCCTGCACACATGCCCTCGGATGCAGGCTTTCATTGCAGGGCCCCGTGGCAGTGTTTTTCCTGCAGGCCCCTGCCTCTGGCAATGTGCTGGCTCTGCTCCAGCCAGGCGGGTGCTGTCTCTGCCTCCTCCATGGCAGGGGCTGGAAGGAGGGTAGGAGAGGAGGCAAGCACAAAGGGCATCATCTCCCAGGTCCAGCCACTGGCTTCTGCATCTTGAAGTCCCTGGGGTCTGCTTTAGAGAGGAGCTGACCGCTGCCCCCCAGCATCAGCCGCACCTCCTCAGGGCAGAGCTCAAACCTGCTGTGCGCTGCCCTCTGGGAGCACCCAAACTGCCTGAGGGTTTTGGCTGCTGCCTTGACCACCCATGCATGCAGCGTGCCATGGTGGTGGCAGGGCAGGTGCAAGAGGCCTGTGATCCCCAGCGCCAGAGCCAAGCCCTGAGGGAACGAGAACGTGGACCTGCGGCACAGGGCCAGAACGAGGCACGGTCAACTCTGCTCAAGCAGAAGCATGGACCAGGGAACAGCTACCCTCGGCTGCCAGGGCGGTGGGCACAGCTGAAGGTGGCATGGGCAGCCTCTAACCATCCCCTTGGTATGCAGAGCGCCGCTTGGGAACCTGAGCACCCGCTGGGCGCACGTCTTGAGGTGCATCGCATCAAGCCAGGGCAGTGTGCGCGGGCAGGGTTTGTACAGCGCCGTGCACAGGGGCAGGTGGGGCTGCCAGGCACGACGAATGCAAATTCAGCGCCTGGGTTGGCAGGTGAGACTCGGCTCCCAACGCGGGCAGGCTGGGCCGAGTCTGGGACCCCGGGTGCAGGGAGCTCCCCCCCCCAGAGCCCGAGCATCTCCTATCCCAGCCGGATTTCTCTGCTTTTCTTCCTCTTCGGGGGCACAGCATCCCCCAGCCGCTACCCCAGCACTGTGCCTGCACCCAGGCCCCCCTACCCGCCTCCAGGGCAGCCTTAGGCTGAGCTGCGATGGCCCCGGCAGAGGGTGGGTGGGACCAGCCGCCCCCTCCCCGCGCCGGGCGGGGGAAACTGAGGCAGGGCCGGGCGCGGGGGCGGCTGCGGGCTCGCTCCGCTCCCGGACTCCAGGCCGGGTTTCCCCGGGAGCC
>NW_005841880.1:3510025-3512494 GCF_000455745.1 Alligator sinensis
GGATGGGGCCCCCTGGATCTCCCCCCCAGTCTGGGCCCGGCTCGGGGGGGGTGGGGGGCTGGCAGGCTGAGGATGGGCTGGGCAGGCTGGAGGGCGGCAGGGACTCTTCTTCCCCTCGGTCCCAGGCAGCCTGGCTGGGTGGAGACTCCCCCCCAACCCTCCCCCAGGGAAGCAGGACGCCTGGGTTTTGTTTCCCTGGCCACACAGGCTCCCTGCGTGACCTTGGCCACCTGCTCCCCTTGCTCTGCCTCAGTTTCCCCGACTGCGTAGGGCTTGCTGCTGCTGCAGCACCCCAGGGCTGCCCCCCCAGCCCTTGATACAGCCCCATGCTGGGCTGGGTGGAGACTCCCCCCCAACCCTCCCCCAGGGAAGCAGGACGCCTGGGTTTTGTTTCCCTGGCCACACAGGCTCCCTGCGTGACCTTGGCCACCTGCTCCCCTTGCTCTGCCTCAGTTTCCCCGACTGCGTAGGGCTTGCTGCTGCTGCAGCACCCCAGGGCTGCCCCCCCAGCCCTTGATACAGCCCCATGCTGGGGCCCTGCGCTCTCCGGCTGGGGGAGGCAGGGAGCCAGGCCAAGTGGCAGAGCCTGGGGGGATGCCCCAACCCCGAACCCCAAGCACAGCTAGGTGGAAAGAGCCTTTCCCAGCCCTGGGGGAAAACAGGGGCCAGGGTAGAGTCCCTAGAGCCAAACTTTCCCTCCCTTGCTCCCAGAGGCCCTTCCCTGTCTCCCTGCCCTGGGTGCATGGCCTGGGCAGAAGCTCTGCTGATTTCCTCCGGCCGTGGCCTGGCCGGGCATGGGGCAATTGCCCAGTTGCCTGCCGCAAGGGGCAGAATGGCTCATCCTAACCAGTGCCCGTTCCCCAGCTCAGCAACCTCCCACCCCCAGGGGGGAGCCGAGTCCAAGCCCCCCCTCCCCAGCTCTGCATTGGTTCTGGGAATCAGCACTTCCAGCAGTCATAAAATCCATGCAAAGTGATTCCCCCCCCCCAGCCCGGCTGCCCCCCCCTCTTCCATTTCAGCCTAAATTTAGGGCCTGGATGGCATGACGCTAGAGGGCAGGTTTGTGAGGGGCTTCATGCTGCTCTGCGCTGGCCCATTAAATGCTAAAAAAAAAAAAAAAGAGGCAGGATCAGGCCCTTCCATCCCCCCTCCCCTTCCCCGCAGCACTTGGAGAGGGCAGGGGAGAGCTTGGGGGATGCCTGGTAATTGTGTTTTTTCCCTAATCGCCGTCATGGGGCCCAGGCTTGTGCAGGTAATTAGGGGCCCAGTGCTACTAGGTCCACCCTCGCTGATAGCAAGGAGGGAGCTGAGCTGCCTGTGGGTTTCGGGCTCCTGGGGGGGGCTTGTGCTGGATGTTTCAGGGCCGCGTGGCGGTAACAATGGCGCTGACGCGGGTGCGATCGGATCCCAGGAATTGTTCCCCTTGATGGAGGGAGGGGGACAGTTCCCTCCCCCCACTGTCTCCCTTTCTCCCCCCTCCCAGCACAGGCGGCTGCCCCTCTGCGGTTGTCGGGGCTTTGCAACTTGAACCCGGGTCTCCTTTGTCACCATCTGTCAGCGCCTGACGGATCAAGGGGTCAGCGCCGGGGGCTTTGAGCCACTTCACCCGCTGATCTGGTTTCCTTTGCAGCATGCTGGGGAGGGGTGTGCGGGTGCGGGGTCCTGTGCTGAAGCACTTGCCCGTAGAGAGACAGGGCAGCATTGTTGGGGGGGCATGGCGGAGAGGGGAAGGAGGGGGTCATTACTGGGGGGGTTGTGGGGTTTCCTAGGGTGCCGCATGGGGGCACGCCTGCAGTGTTCTGCAGAGGGTCTGGGGGCACGGTGTCCCCTTCCCACTCCTGGTGGTCTGCCATGCCCCAGCTTGCTGCGCTCAGGGCTGTGACTCACTGATGCCCCCAGACTGACAGATAGACCTGTCTGGCATTGCCCAGCTTCACTCGGGGTCAGGCGCAGTGCAGGGCGGTGGCCCTGTCCTCAGGGGGCCGGCTGCTCCCCACTCGCAGGCTGCCCGTGCCGGTTCTCCCCCTCTCAGCGGCTCTAGACAGAGCCCGTGGGATGGTTTTACCAGTGCTCAGATGTTCCCTCGCCTCCTCTGGCTGTAGGAAAGCTGCTCACTTGTGGGAACCCAGACCTGAGCACGGCTCCAGAGACTGCTCCTAGCGGCGTGTGCAACAGTGCCTGCCTTGGCCCTGGCTGGCTCGACCCATCTGGCTTCCCTTGGCTGCTTATGGGCCACCCTGGTGGAGCAAGGGGCTGCCATCCCCAGCCCCCCTCCCCAGGCCTGAGCCAGGCCCCACCTGCACTGCCCTGGCCCTGGGTTAACCTTGAACTTGGCTCCCTTCTGCTGGGCAGGAAGGCTTGAGGGCTCTGGGAGCCTCCTTCCCTCTCTCAGCCCATGGGGGCTGGGGCTGGGGCTGGGGCTGGGGGAGCCACGGCCTGTCCTTGAGGCAGGGGCCAGTGGCGGGGGGT
>NW_005841880.1:3513128-3521702 GCF_000455745.1 Alligator sinensis
TTCGGCCATGGGTTTGTGTTGCATTTGGGAGGCTGCTTACTGTTTTGTGAAACAAATGCTGAAGAACCACATGCCCCTGCCTCCCCCCCGTCCCCCAACACTATTTGGCCATTTTGCTTGTCTTGTAGTTCCAAATTGTTGCCTAATCTTTGGTGCTGGGGAGGGGGGGCATGTGTGCGTGTGTCTTGTGTGTCATGCCAGGTGTTTGCTGTGTGTGTTGTGCACCGTGTGGCTGTTTTGGCATGTGTGTGCATGTCCTATGCATTGTGTGGCTGTTTCACCATGTGCATGTGTGTGTGTCCAGCTTGCCATGTCCCGAGGTGGGCAGGTGCAGCAGCCTGGGTTTCCACCAGCGCCAGGCCAGTGGGTCAGAGAAACCCCCAGGGACTTCTCAGGATTCCTGCTCTGAGGCTTTTGGATTTGGGCTCTGCCAGTCTGTCCATCTGCCCCTGTCTGTGCTCCCCACATCCCCTCCCGCCCCCTTCTCTCTCTGGCTAGCATCCCCCTAGCAGTTCTCTAACATTCAGACCTGCCTGTCTATCCATCCGTCCATCTGTCTGCATGCATCTCTGCCTCCTCTATCTATTGATCATCTCCTGGCTGGCCTTGTACGCCTGAGCCAGCAGCCCCACAGCCTGCACAAAGCCCTGTTCCCCGAGGGCACTGCCCAGGCAGTGGCTGTCCACTGGCAGTCGGGGGGCCTGGCTGAGCTTGGCACATGCTGGCCTGGAGAGGGCCTGGTGGGGGTAAGGGTGGAAAGTGCAGGGATCCGGTGCTTAATCGGTGCAGCTCCTGCCACTGGTCGCCTCTGATCCCGAGCGCTCGGGCAGGCATCGCGTGTAGCTGTCGTTGCTGCATCCCAGCCTCGCTGATGTGACTGTCTCCCACCGGGTGAGACAGGCCAGCTCGCGTGAGTCAGGGCTGTAATCTGCTCCATGTATTTTCAAGGCCTGGCCGTTAAACTCCTAGAGGCGCTTTATTACCCCCCGGCCGGGGCTCCACGGCTGGCGGGTCTTGCAATCTGAGCCCAGGGCTGCCGTAGTCTCGCTCGCCTTCCCCAGCGGCCTTGACAGCAGGCCCTGCTGCTGCGGGTGCCGGTTCCTTGGGAGCTTCTTCGCCCTTCCCTTGCGCTGCCCCCGCCTCCCCGCTGGCTCCTCGCGGCACCCGGAGCCCACACCAGACAGGAGCTGCTGGTAAATCTGTTTTTCTTCTGCGCTGCCGCTTGGATAAACAAAAGAAAATTAACAAATTAAAACCCTGAGCAAATAAACCACCAGCTCGGCTTGGAGTTTCAAACCTCCCGCAAGCGGGGAATTGAGGAGCTCAGTTGAGCCGCCAGGCAGAGCTCGCCCGGCCGCTGGCGCTGCTGTACAGGGAAGGGCTGCGCGTGTTCACGTGTGTCGGTGTCATGCATCCCCTCCGGGGCAGGATCCGGGTGCAGTCCGTATGGTCTGCTACTCCTTCTTGGGGTGAGAGCAAAGGGAGCCCCCCGCTGCTCCCCGCGATCCATTTTGGCTGGCAGGGCAATCTATTGGAAGCCATAAATATTTAGATGAGCGTAATGATCGAGCGGTCTCCCCAGCTGCCTCCTGGACAGGTGGGGAAGAGGCATTGATGGTTGAAGAGGCTGAAGCCCCCCCCCCCGATCAGGCAGCCCTCTGTTCTCCGGGCGTCAGTCCCAGCGGGGCATGGCAGCGTGTTAGATCAATGGAGAGTCTGACCTTCCGCACAGGCGCTGCCCATCACTGAGGCATTGTGCCCCCCCTCGCCTGCCTTCTGGCCAACTGGGAAGGGCCCAGCCCTGATTGAAACCCACCAGGTGCTGTCAAGTCCTTCACTCCCTTAAAGTCATGCCCGTGGGCAAGCGCCATCCTGAACCGGCACCTGGGGCCTGACCCCACCCGGTGTAAATGGTAGGGGAGCATTGAGCTTCCCCCACGGATGGCAGTGGAGGATCGGACCCCCTGGCCAGGGCTCTCGCTGGGGGCGAGCGTGAACAAAGAGTCCTGTCCGAGTGCACGGATGCTGCTTGGTTATGGCCTGGGCTTGTTGTGGGGGTGTTAATTCAAGTCCTGTAAGACATGCTGTTCCAACCACCTGATTCTTGGCATGGGAGAGGGGGCAGAAGAAGGTCATACGGTTTGTTTTCCTGGGCTGAGCAGGTTTTTCTTTTGCCCCGGATCTTCCAGGATTCCTTTTTCCTGGTCTGCTTGGAAAGGCAGGTTTGGCAGCCAGGCTGCAATGTTTGCATGTGAGCCTGATGCCGAGCGAGAACTGCCCGAGCGGGAACCCGCCTGGGCATTGCCAGGCAGGTCGTGCAGCCCTGCACATGTCTTTCGCAAGTAGAGGCCAAACGTGTCTCACGTTGTCCAGGAGGAGCTGGGGCAGGCACCAGCGTGGCTGGAAGGTCCCGTTCCTTTGGTGAGGAGGCGTCCGCTAAGCAGTGAGGGATGATCTGTGGCTGAGACACTAGCCGGGGGTCAGGACACCTGGGTTCGCTTCTGGAGTGGGCTGAGCGAGTCTGTGGGATGATCAGCGACTGTGTTGTCTTGGACCTCGCTGGAGCTGAGATGTCACCCCCATCTCTGTGTGCCTCAGGTCCCATCTTGGATGTGGAAATGTTACTCCTCCTTCCTTCCCTGCCAGCTGCTTGGGGCAGGGTTTGTCTCTTGCTGCGTGCAGCGCCTGACACACCGAGGCTCAGACCTTGGCTGAGGCCCGTACCCGCCACTTCACTGCAACCCATTGCTGCCCCTCCGTCAGGAAACGTGGCAGTAATTCCCTTCGCAGGCACGTTCGCTTGGCCAAGCTGCTTCTCCCCATCCATACTGTGGCATACGGCATGCTGTTACCAGCATAAACAGCAGGAAAGAAAAATGGGAACTAGCAAGGCAGCGCATATGTAGCCTGGTTCGGGGAGCGCTGGGTGCCGGGAGACATTTAACTAGTTCAGGGCTCGGCTGGAGAGATTGTCACGGGGTTTGTGGACATTAATTTCTTTGGTTATTTTCTTTCCCCCTCCCCTAAAAGCACAGAGAAAGGCAGTAGCCTAGCACAGGTGAGAGGAGATGGGTGTGAGCAGAGTCCACAGGCCTTGGACTCCAGGGCTCTTTCCTCTGCCAGACTGCCTGACCCCAGCAGCAGTGGGCCTGAAATCAGGGGCTCTGGCAGAGAGAGCTAGGATTGGAAGGGACCTCAGGGGTCGTCTGGTCCAGGCCCTGTGCAGACATGGGTGTGCTGTTCCTAGCCCACCTCAGACAGCAAGCCCCACATCCGGGCAAGGAGCCAGGGGTCCTGGGCAGCTCCTCCCCAGGTCCGGCAGCTCCCCACAAGGTTCGACCCAGCTCTACTTTGCTGCTATTGGATTTGTGGAGTGAGATGCTCCCATGACAGGGGTCGGTCACGGGGTTTAGGGACGATTCCTCCAGCCTTCCCGACTGGGGCTGGTCCTTAGCTGCAGGTGAGGAGGAGTTTTTCCTGCCCTACCCCCTAATCAGTCCCAACCCCCAGATTTCAGAGTCAGGTGCAGCCTTGGGACAGCAGGTGCCAGATCCCTTCCAGTTTATTTGCCAGCATCATTGATGCTAATAGGGCATGACCCAGAGCTCTTGGCATGTGTCGCCCCCCCACCCCTCCCACGAGCAAGCAGCCACGGGCGGCCACACCGGCTGGGCCAGGCAGCAGTGAGTCAGCGGCACGGTCTGGAGAGCAGCCAGCTCACCTGACGCCTGCTGGGCATCCTTCCTGCTGCCCAGCCCCGTGAGCGCCAGCCACCAGGGCAGCCCGAGGTCTGCTCTGATCCTGGCAGGAGTCTTCCCTGTCACTGGTACGGAGATGCTGAGAGCAGAGCCCCACTGTGCCAGGCCCTGGCCCCACTCACACCCCAGGGGAGTCTGTCGCACGAGCTCCCCGCACCAGACCAGGGAGGCAGGAAGCAACTTTCCCAATCAGCTGTAGCAGAGATGGGAACAGACCCCAGGAGTCCTGAGAGGCAGCTCCAGGCCCCTTGATCTGAGGCTCTGGCTTCAGCCTGGCATGTTTTGAGCGCATCGCTGCTGGTGTCAGCCTCGGAGGAAGCTGCTAATGCAATTGTGCGTCTGCGAGCAAAGGGGATGGAGAGCGCGGGAGCGTGCGCGGCTGGCGGTGGGAGGGGGGCGCTCCCCCGAGGCCGCATTGCATTGACAGGATTTCACTCCCCGTTTAATTACAATTTGGTAACATTCAAAAATAAAACCCACCCCCTCCTGTCTCTGGGGCCGTGGCAGCTCCGTCAGCACCCGGAGGCGGAAGCTGCCTAGACTCCCGGCTTCCTTGAAGGCTGGGGCAGAGCAGGGGCAGAAGACCCCCTTGCTAGGAGCCCCTGCTGTGACTGTGCAGTGCCTCGGGCATTGACGGCCCCCAGACCCGTTCAGCTGCTGCTTGGTCTCAGCGCTGACCCCACAGCTTCCTCGCTGCCTTCCTTCGGGGGACCTGGAGCCTGAAGCCTCCTCAAGCCCCAGGTCGCTCAGGCCTGGGCCTCAGGGGGGGTCATCCCTTGGCTCAGGGGCAAGGGGCACCTGGAGTTAAATGCAGAGGAGCTGGGTCTGGAGGGTGATGCTGCGTCTGTGATGTTGAACCCGGCCCATCCTCTCGGGGCCAGGTGGAGGGATGGGCAGACCCCAGTGTGTCCCCAACACTAACATAGGCTGGCAGGTCTCGCTCGCCCCATTACTGACTGAGCCCCCAGCTTGGGGATGCCCAGGAGCAGAGCTGGCAAGGGGAGAACCCAGGTGTCCAACTCCCCCCTTCCCTTCTGTGCCCCGGGGGCATGCTGGCACCAGGGATGGGATGGGGGACATGTGAAAAGCTAATGGGGCTTGTACTGAGATGTGGATCCTCCCTGGATCCTTGCCTTGGGCCTCCTTCATGCTGTGTCCTGTTTCCCGCTCCTCCCTAGGAAGAGAGCCAGGCACATCCTCAGCTGGTAGCAAACAGCCCAGCCTAGGCTGGAGCCATGGTCCCAAGCAAAGCTTCTGGGCTTGGGCAAGGGATGCCTGTGCTCTTAGCCCAGAGGGTGATGGAGACCACCCTGTGCTCACCAGCACCTCCTCCTGGCCCTGACCCTGCAAGGCTCAGGAATCGCCTGGGGATCAGCCAGGGCAGGGCTGGGATGGGACCAAGGCTGTGGACAGCCAGAGCAGCAGGACACGTGTGCCGGGGGAGGCTGCGGCTCTGGCACCCATTGCCCCAGCCCTGGGCGACAGGGGAGGCGGCCGGCGCGCTCAGGTTTCCAGTGGTGGGAACATAATTCTCTTTTATTATCAGCCCCATTCATCATCTCTCCGCCAGGGATGTCGAGATAAAGTGCCAGTAAATTAGGAAGTGTTAAGAAGGCGATTTGGGAGGCTGGGAGCCTGGGGTTATTACAAATCCTTCGTCTGGCAGCGCGTGCCGGGGAGCCAGCTTGTGGTTGCCAGCCGTAGCCACTGGGCCACCAAAGCGCTCCCACTCTGGGAGTGGCCAATGGGCCCCAGCGCTGGCAGGGAAGGTGGCAGGTCACCACTGTGGGGCTGTTATGCCCCAGGGAGCTGGCCGGGGGCGTCTCTTCTCTCATGAACTCGAAGTGACCGTAGCTGGGAGCACGGTTCTTGCCAGGGTGCCTGTGCATAAGATGGATGATCCTATGGCACATGTGGGTAGACTGACCCCCCCCGTGGTACCCAGGGGCTACCTTGCTGCCAGGCTGGATCCCAGTGATCCCATCGTGGCTGTGCCAGGGGCCAGGCTCAAGGGAGGGGAGACTTGCAGCTTTGCCCTTGCCCCTGGTGCAGTCCAGCTAGGACCCAAGCTGGGGGTGGAAGGCAGGCCGCTGCAGCCCTGTTTGATGCCCACGGGGTGTGGGGCTGGGCTGGGCTGGGGCCTGGGGGCTCGGACAGTACTGAGAAACGCCCCCAGCCCCAGTGCGTTGCCCTCCACAACTGAGCCCAGAGAGCTCTCATCGGCCTGGGAGGACTGCGCCTGGCAAAGCCGGCAGCCCTCTCTGCTTCATGGCCCCACCGCAAATCCCGCAGCCCCATCACAGCCATCCAGCCCCAGCCTGCCCCCACCACGGCCCGAGGAGAGCCGATTCTCATTCCAGAGCACGTCCCCTGCCCGGCTGCATCCGTGCAAGAAACCTCAGTGCCCTGCCTGACCCGGGGGCGCCGGCTCATCCCGCATGCGAGGCACGCGGCAGGCTATGCCCCGCGCATCGAGATCAGGAGGCCTCATGCAATGCCCTGCTCCCCACACGCCTCTGCTAGACCCAGCAACGCTGTGGGGGGTGCAGCTTCTCAATGCACCTGTCTACCCCCTCTGTAACACACATGTACATGTGCTTACACGTGCGTGCATGCACGCACTCACATACCCCCTGTAACACATGGGTGTTACACCCGAGGCACATGTACATACGCGTACCCCAGAGCCACAGTCACACACGTTTACCACCCCCCCCACCCCGAGCCTTCCTCTCTCTCTCACATGCGCGCACACACGCGCACGCACGCACACACACACACGCCAGCCAGGCAAACACAGCTGCAATTGTCCTTGAGTCTTCCCCTCTGCTTTGAATGCGCCCCTGGCCTCTGCTCACCCCCCTCCATTTTGCTTTCTAAGCAACTGGCAGGAGCTTTTGTGGAGCAAGTGCCTTTCAATGGCCGGAGCGCGCAGAGGAAGCCAAGTCACAAGTGCTCCCCCCCGTCCTGGCGAGCTCCAAGTGCCAGGCAAGCAGGGCAGTGGGACAGGGCTGTGGCTGCAGGGCAGGCGGGCACACCAGCGTGCGGAAGTTGGATGCTTGGTGTGAGCCAGTCCGTGATGCCTTCAGGAGCAGGAATCGATTTGGAGATGAGGGGACTTGCCTGCCGGCAGAAGCAGCTCATTGCCTGGCTATGCGTTACTGCCTTTCACCCCGCGCAGCCGTTTGCACACCATCCAGTGTACGCACATGCATGCTCTGCACAACTCGAGAGCTCGTTAAGTTTCTCACCACACAGGTCTTCCGACACGGACAAACACCAAACGTGCATGTCGCACATGTGTAAACCCCACTGATACACAGCACCCACGCACAAGGCATAGGTAGACATGTCATGAATACATGTGCACACCCCTGGAGGTCGCCCCCTTCCCCCTTACTGGCCTGTAACGGCCCAGGGGGTAAGCACAGGTCACGGAACAGACGTGCTGCACACACGCGTGTGCATGCCTGTGTACACATGCGGCTTTGCACTGCTCTGAGGCTGCTCCCTTTGAAATCCCCCTCAAAGGCTGACAGGCCTGCAGAGATTCCTTTCCCGGAAGCATCTATCAGTAGTGTTTTTGCTGTCCATCCCAGGATGCCAGCGAGGCACATCTGCTCAGCACCTCTCCCTCTGCAGAGCAGGGCTGGGCTGGAGATGGGGGAAGCCACTAAAGTACATGGGCCAGGGCTTGCTGGGGAAAATGGAGAGCATGGGCCAGCATCCTGGAGCCCTGCCTGCTTCTGGAGCACGCTGGGGGCTACAGCTGGAGAGTGGGAATAGGTTGTTCTTCCAACTGGCCAGGGAGGACTGGCTCTGTGTGTGTGTGTCTAGTAGGATGGACCTCATTGCGGGTGAGGAGAATAGGCAGTGTACAATGATGTATGTGTAAGATGGTCTGCATGGTGAGTGTGAGTATGTGTGTGTGTGTATAGCAGGATGGACTGCATGTGTGGGGTGAGAAGAAAAGGCAGTGTGTATGATGGTGTGTGTGTGCATGATGGTGTGCGTGTGCATGTGTAGTAGGATGGACTGCATGTGTGAGGTGAGCAGAAGAGGCAGTGTGTACGATGGCACGTGTGTGCATGTGTGTAGTAGGATAGACTGCATGTGGGATAAAGAGAGGAGGTAGTGTGTGTATGATGGAGCATGTGTGTGGTAGGATGGACTGCATGTGCAGGGCGAGGAGTACAAGCAGTGTGTGTGCAAGCAGGGTGTGTGTGTGTAGTAGTTGAATGAACTGTCTGTTGGCCTCAGTGTGTTGGAGCACGGGCTGTTTGTGGAGGATGGGGGCTGTGGGATAAGGTGTGTGTGTATGCGCGCGATTGAGGAAGGGGGTTTCATGTGTAGGATGGGTTCTGTGTGTGCTCACGTCTGTGCGTGTATGTGTGTGTGCACGGAGGCTATGTGCCTGCCTGCTTGGGGGATGCTGTTTGGACGTTACCCTCTCCCCACCCAGCTGCGTTTCCATCGGGCCCTGCCAGCACTGCTTGTCCTCAGCCTGAGACGCACCAGGGGGCTGGGAAAGGCTGGAGAGCTCCAGATTCCTCCCCACCCTACGGGCCTCTGGGGTAGAAGCAGACAAAGATATTAAAGGCCACTGGCACGTGGGGAGAACTCCATGGCAGTGAGGGGTTAAAGCCGGAGCCACTCCCGGGATACACCTGGCTTTCCCCTGCATCAAAGGGTTAATAGTCCCCTCTCCCTCCCCCTGCATCCCCCTGGTCCCAAACCTTGGTGTGTCAGCTCTTTCCAGCTGAATCCGGGTGGGCAAAGTCCCAGCCAAGACCTGCCACTGGTTTGAAGCCAGCAG
>NW_005841880.1:3521745-3523362 GCF_000455745.1 Alligator sinensis
GGAATTGCAAAATCCACATGGAGGGGGCAGCCGGAGGTGGCCAGGATGGGAGGGCGGAGGCCAGTACTCCTGGGTCCCACACTTCTTGCTCTGCCAGTGAATCACAGGCCAAGTCACTTCCCTGACGAGTGCCTCCACTTCCCCCGCTGAGCTTGGAGCAGATGACAATGCCTGGCCCCGGCTCCAGCATGCTTGGGATGCTCTACAGATGCGGCCTGACTAATGCTTCCCAGAGCCGAGCCCACGGATTGCAGTGGGGGAGAGGAGGGCTCAGCCCCGCAGCTTGCATCCTTGGCTGAAGGCACTTGAATGCCCCCCTTTTGCACAGGGGCTCTGTGCACCCAGTGCCCCCCGGGCACTGGATGAGGCCTGGGGGGCTGTCACGAGGCCCATGCAGTTGCTTCTGTTCTCCCATGGTCTCTCTGCAGCCCGGGACCCAGTGTGTGGTAAGGTTTGTGCCAACCTGGGCATGGCCGTGACATACAGGGGAGCTCATCACATAGTGTGACACCTGCCTGCTTCCAATCCAGCCAAATCCCGAGAGGTCCTGGAAGCAAAGGCTCTGAGCTGGCTCTGTGCCTGGGACCACATCTCCCTCTACAGGCAGCTCCTCCAGCCTCCCACCCGCTCCATGGGTGCCTGTGGCTCCACCGTCTCCAGTGGCTGCGGTCGGTGGCTGGGGGGAGGACCCCACACGCCAGTGGCTGCACCGTGATTGTGGCAGGACACTACACCAGGACACGGCCATGCTGGGCCGTGTCGTGGGGCTCCTTTCAATCTGGGTCTGCAGCCCCGGGCAGGACAATGCCGTGTTTCTCAGCCAGCGAGGGAACACCTGACCTTGCAGGACAAGAGCAGGCATGTGGGCGGGAGGCCATCGAGCTCCGACACAATGCCCCTTTGTTACTGCGCTGTGCTGGCATCCGGCCCCCAGGCCTGCCACGGTGCTGTCTGCGGCCTCTGAGCCTGCTGGCATTTGCACGTCTGGCGCCTGGGGTGTAGCTACCTGGTGCCACAGGTTCGAGTTCTGGCAGGGCAGGTGTTTTCCTGGGGCAGGAGGTCAGCTGCGGGGCAGGTCGCTGCCTGGCTGTTTCTTGGGTGAGACTACAGTAGCCAAGGCAGAGCGCAGGCCAAGGGCAGCTGGGGCATTTATGCCTTTGGGAACCCCCGCCTTTCAGCTTTTGCCCCACGTGATCGTTCCCAGTTCCCTGGCCTTCAGCGGTTTCCCAGTGCTCTTGGCCAACACGTCCTTTGTGCTCCCTGTAACATGCTGTGCTCCACCCCAGAGGTGGCTGCATTACAGCAGGAGACAGCGAGAGTTTTGCCCCTTTGCTACCACATCCATGGCTGCCCCCATGTCTCACAGTGGGATGAAACCCGTGTCTTCCAGCCTGAGTAGTACAGGCCCCGTCACAGGAATTCAAGGGGACTCTCCATCGGTTGTTCGCCGCAGAAGGTGCATGACACCCGGTTCTCCCGGCAGCATGCCACGATCGCCGCCTGGCGACAGCCCCACGGATAGGATTCTGGCTGCGCTTCAGGAGCCTGTTAGCACCCCCAGCTGCCAGCCGGTGTAGCAGCCATGGCATCAGGCCTGCCCCGGGCGGCACGCGGGGT
>NW_005841880.1:3523392-3526405 GCF_000455745.1 Alligator sinensis
CCCGGCCCCAGCTGGGGCTTTGGTTTCCCTGCCACCCCTGCCCCGAGCAGCCCCAGCCATTAAGGGAATCGGATCTGACAGCTCGCGGGGCAGGTGCCAAGTTCGACGCCTTTGAAGTTGCGGCTGCAAAATATAGATCAGCATCTCTCTGTGTCGTGCCACCCCCTTCCGGAGCGCTGGTGGGCGGGGGAGGCCGGCTGGGCCCGGTGTCTGCGCGGCACAGGGAGGGGCTGGGTTCCTTAATAACACACTCGTAGACACGGACAATTCCCTGCCCTGGTTAATGACCCCGGTCCTCATCTGCATAGCACCTTCCCTTGGAGAGCAGCACAGGCCACCTTAGAGGTCAGCAGGAGACATGCAGCCACTTCTGGGGAGGAGGGAACAGGCTGGCAGCAGGGCAGGGCCGGCGCATTGGAGGTGTGGGCTGCAGCTGGAGGAGCCGCCACAGGATCTTCCATATCCTGCAGCGCGGAGAGGAGCTGGGTTCTGGAGGCCTCGGCATCAGCCCCAGGGGAATTGGGACCTGCTTTATCCAGGTAGTCGGCAGCACTAGGCTGGCCCTGTTTCCTGCTAAGAGAAGAGTTGAGCCTCAAGGATTTGCACCAAGATCTGACCGCCAGAGGAGCTGGGAGCTGGCACTCGGGGTCCGGTGCCCCCATAGCCATCTGGCCAGGTGCTGCCTCCGGTGACCCCCCCAGGTATCCCGCCTTGCCGTGCTGGAGGGAGCTGGGGTGGGAGGTGGGGGTGTGCGCTAGTGTGTATGTGAGGGGCGATGTCCTTTGTTCCCTTCGCTTGCTCAGCAGGCTCATTCTCGGTGTGCATGGCTGGTTGCTGATCCAGGGGTTCTGTGCTGCAGGGCACGTGCTGTCAGCTGGGTCTTGCCACGAGCACCCCACCCTACCGCCCGGCTGGGGGACCGTGTGGCAACGTCTGCCTGGCAGCAACCCCCTCCCCACCTGGTTAGCATGTTCAGCGGAGGAGTGCTGGTGGGGGGGTGCTCGGGCAGGACAGCAGGGTGCATTTCAGCTGTACCCGGTCTTGCAAAGCACCTGGTCCTCGGGCAGCCTGCGTCCTTTCCCACTTCAGCTCCTCAGAGTGCGAGGGACCGGGTAAAAGGGTGTGAGCATCCCTGTCTTCTCCTGGAGGGGCCCAGACTGGCTCTGCAGCGTGTCCTGAGCCCTATACTGCTGGTGTGTCCATGGCAGGGTGTGGGGCATGGGTGAGGCTTGGGGCAAGGAATCAGAGTGGTCTCTCTGCTGTGAAGACCCATGTAGCATGGAGGCCCCCAGGCACCCTCTAGGTGAGAGCAGCAGCAGAGAGGAAGGGCGGCCGTGGGGCGCTAGCACACAGCACCACTTAGAAATGCAGGTTCTGCCACTGTTTTCCTGTGGGACCTTGGGCAAGTCCCTTAGCTTCTGTATGCCTCAGGCCCCCTGCGCTGCCTTGCTGCCCAGGTGTATGTGGGGGGCATGGAGCAGATACAATTTCCAGATGCCTGGGGGTGGGCTGGGGGGCTGGCCCTGCCCGGCTGGTTCCTTGTCGTCTCCTTCCCCCTTGCACACACTGGTAAGCTTGGGGGCTGCTTCGCCCTCCCTATGGCTGCCTCCTTGCTGGGCTGGGGAGGGATCAGTTGGCTCAGGCCTGGCACGGGGGACTGAGAGCTCTCTGGGGCTCTTTCGCCGGCTGCCCTGGGGTCCTGGCCTCGGCTGACATGCCATGTTGCGGGAGCCAGGTGCAGTTTGCATTGGATTTAAATGCGAAGTGTTTTAAAGCATAGACGTTTTAAATCAAGGCCCTGGTGCCTGCGCTGGGAACAGGTAAAGGGAGCATTGTCCCGAACAAAGCGAGACAGCTGAGCATGGCCCGTATGGGAGCTGGGGAGGGGCGGGGGACGGAAAAGGGGAAATAAAAACAACAAATGCATTTGAGTAGGACCTAATAAAACCAACGAGAAGCATGTTCCTCCCCCCGGCTGCCCTCCCACCCACTCCCTGATTTCCTGTGGTTGATGTGGGCTGTTGGCTACATATGCTGACGTGTTATTGCAGGGTCTTCTGCGAGCACAGGGGCGATGTCTGCCAGGAGGTTGTCGCACTGAAAATCTCTGGATATGGGTGCAGAGGAGTTCAGGCTTTCCCCCAACACAGCCCAGTTGTGAGTCCGCCTGGGGATGGGGCCTAAAGGCAGGTGGACATGGTACCCACAGCATCCCTCCTGGGCTTAGCTGTAGATGCCAGCATGGCCAGTGCTAGCCTGACGGGTCAGCCAGCTTCGGGCACGGCCCTGTTAGCCTTGCCCTGGCATGTTATTGTCGTGCTTATCCTGTTGGGGCATCGGGTCGTGCTGCCTATTAGCATGGCATCGTGCATGAGCAAGCACTGCAGGGCCGCCCTGGTGCTGGGGCCGTGTTCGCTGCGGGGTTATCGGCCGTCCGGCAGCAGCCTGGCTGTGCGGGCGCCTGCTCTTGGAGCCTGCTCTGCCGCGTGATGACAGGCAAATAAATGGGAAGGGAGTTTTCAAACTGCCCCACCCTTCCCCCACCCCCGGCCTTGGCTCCTTGCACGCTGGTCCCGATCCAGCCTAGCTTTGGGAGGGCTGGGGAGGAGTGGGGGGGGGACTGGGCCGTGAAGGCACCCTGCGGGCTTCAGGCATGAGTCACTTAGGGAAGAGCCTTGCTTTCCTGGATGCATCCTGTTTATGGGGCAGCTCCGCTTCCCACAGCCCCGATCTCCTGATCTCCTGGTGCCGCCTGCCCCACGGGGGTCTCTGCACCTGATGGCGCTGGGGGTGGTGGGGGGCTCTAAAGGGCTGAGTGATGCAGGGCCTGTGGCTGGAGGGGACTGGGCCTGGTGCCAGGAGAGATGCAGGGAGGTGCTGTGGCCAGGAGCATCCCCCCACGGGATGTGCCGGGAGGAAGCCGGGTGGGGGAACAAAGGCAGGCAGGAACTGCAGGAATTCGGGCTGGAATTCCTTTCCGTGCGAGGCGGCGTGACTTGGCCGGGCTCTCCGA
>NW_005841880.1:3526436-3530285 GCF_000455745.1 Alligator sinensis
GCCGGGGAGGGCCGAGGAGCGAGACATCTCCGCTCCGTTCCCGGCTCTTCTTGGCTGGAGCAGAAGTGCTCATCCTACTGGTTCAAACTTGGAATTGGGACGCCTGGGTTCAGTTCCCAGCCCTTGTGCAAGAGCATGGTCCAGGGGTCAGAGCAAGGGGTGGGGAGTCAGGAGCCGTGTGGGTCGGGGATAGTGATGGGTGGGAGAAGGGCCAAGAGCTCACTGTGGCACTGACATCCTCTGTGCCCTGGGACATGTCCCTGAGCTCCCTTGGCCTGTACCAGGGGGACATGGGCTCCCGGCCCCTCCAGGCTGCTGGGGTCGGGTCCCCCTGGGAGGCGTCTCTGGCAGTCTTGGGCTCCAGCACCTGCGTGGTGCAGGAGGACGTGCTCCCTGCTGCTACGAGTCTCACACGTGGGTCCAATGCTCAAGGGAAACTCCAACAGACAGTCCTGGGGGCTGCTGTGAGAGCCCGTCGAGCCCATCAGCCATTCATGCCTTATCACCTCCCCAGGGACGTGCCAGGCAGATAGACAAGGTCCTGAGACCAGCAGAGCAGGGGGGAGGCTGGCACGGTGTGGGGGAAGGCAGCAAGGGGCTTGACTATGGATGGAGGGGACCACAGACGAGAGAGGGTGGGCACGTGCTGTATGGACCAGGAGGCAGTGAGAGGATGTGGCTACATTATTTATGGACATGGGGGCTCTGTTGTGTTTGATGTGGGCAGGGGGGGTCAGTGGCTATATGGATGTGGGGGATGAGTGCTGTATATTTACTGTTGGGGGGCAAGGGCATGCCCTGTATGGACCAGTGGGGGAGTTACAGGCCTGCCATGTATAGCTTGGATGAAGAGGATGTGACTAAGCCCTTGGGTAAAGCAAAGGGGTGTCCTGGCATGTGGAGAGGGAGAGGTGGCAGCATCTGGTGTGAGGGCAAGGGGCAGGGAGGGTCTGAGCCAGCTCCGGGGCAAGCAGCAGCATCTCAGGGCAAGTCCCAGCTGAGACCCCAGGAGCAGGTCCCAGGGCGAGGGCAGGCTCCAGTGGAGAGGCTGCTGCTGGCTCCCAACCTCTGGGCCCAGGGCTGGTGCCACCTATCGCCTCTGCCCAGGGCTGCACAAACCCGCCGAGGCGCTCCCTGGCCTCGGGAGCTTGCCATCTAGGTCAGGAGCCAGGCAGGTATCGGGGCGGGATGGGGAGCAGAAGGGCAAGGTGACAAGCCGGTCTGCTCCTGCATCCGGCTGGCTGCCCTGGGGATGAGTCAGCCCAAGGCAGCAAGGGGGAAACTGAGATACAGAGGGAGGAAGTGACTCAGGCCAGGGACTGGCTGCCAAGCCTGGAGCAGCACCCAGAGGTGCTGGCTGGCTGCCTCCCTTCCGGCATGCCCTGAGCTCACCCAGAGGGGCAAGGTGGGGATGGACCAGGCCTGGCATTACCAAAGAAGGGGAAACTGAGGCAGAGAGAGCGGGGAAAAGCCACTTGCTTTAGCTTTCAAGGTGACAGAGCTGGGAATTGAACCCAGGAGTCCTGGCTCGCTCGGCTTGTCCTGTTGCCCAGCAGGCCTGTCTGTAACCACTAGTCCTGCTTGTTCCCGTGCCCAGTGGGAGCAGGGCTGGGGACATCAACCCCCTCGTCCTATAACCCTGGGCTCCACTGCAGGCCCCTTGCCCGCGTGGGCCAGCCGCCCGGCCCCTCCCCCGCCCGGCCCTCTTAATTACCCGCTCAGTTTAAATGACACTTTAATTTCCTTTAAATGATTTGCTGAGCGCTGCAAGGGGGGGGCTTTTCCCCCCTCTCCTTCTCTCCTCTTCCCCCTAATTGCAATTTGCCGTGCTTGGATTTCCCCCCTCCCCCCGGAACGTGCCCAATTTCCAAACAGTGAAAGACGGTAATTAAAATTAATTAGCCACGGAGCTGGCTGCATCCAGCAAGTCGCGGCAGGGGTAGGAGCGAGCTGCCTCCTGAATTATTCACGGACTCCATGGAGGACCTGCCCCTACCCGGGCCACAACCACAGCCTCGGCCCGGGGGTTAGTCACGGCCACGTCACGTGGACCTGGGAGCCTGTCGGACAGGCCCGGGGGGCGGCCACGGGGCATTGGGGCTGGGCACAGGGAGCTGTGTTGTCAGAGGAGGGTGGGCCTGGGGATGACGGGGGAAGCATGCCCCTGAGTGGGGCTAGGCAGTGCCCACTGGGCACGGGGATGGAGATGGGGACGTGGCAGGGGTGGGAGGGGAGCCATATGCTGTCGGGGCTGGGGGGGGCAGCGTCTGGGGGGCACAGCGTGCCCATGGGGAGGGGGCAAGAGGGCGGCAGTCCTGGGGGCAGAAGCTGGACCCCGTGGCCTCCTCCTGTCAATGGCAGGCCCCACAGAGGGAAGGTGGGGCATGGTCTGTGTTGGGGGTAGGAGGGCACAGCTTGGCATCACGGGGGCTGGTGTGACATCCCCTTCCGGCTGGATTGCCCCAGGGATGATCACCCTTCCAGCAAGGGGGCTGGGCTGGGGGGGGGGCGGTGCTGAGGGGCTCAGACCCCCCGCCGTCCAGTCCCCCCATCCTCTCTGGACCCGCCATGGGCCCAGCTCCTGGCAGCAAGGTTTAGGCAGTTGCCATGGTGATGCCACGAGCTGCAGCGTGCTCCCCCCCCAGCCCCGTAGCGGGTCAGCGCAGGTCCAGCCGGGAATAGCCGCTTTTATGGCCGCTTTGTGTTTATTTTTGGTGCAAATCAAGATGCTTCCTTTATGCAAATTATTCCTTAATATGCAGATTGATGTGTATTTAATATGCAAATTAACATGCGGATCTGGCAGGCTGCCAATGCCTCCCTCAGTGTCGTGAGAATCGGGCAGGCCCTGGCGCGGGGAGAGAGACGAGGCCGTCAGCAGCCTCCTCGTTAGGAATCGCAGGGCCCAGCCCCCTCCTTGGCCGTGTCCTGGCTCTGAGCGGCTGAGCCGGGGACCGAAGCGATGAGGCTGGAGAATCCTCTCTGTGCCAGATCCCTCGCAGCCTGGCACAGACCCCTGTGGGCACGCTTCATCCACCTGCCACCAAGATGCGGCCACCTCTGGGGTGGCACCTGGCCACTGCTGGCATAGCACATGCCAGCACTGCCCGGTCCCTGAGGGCAGGCAGTGAGACGGGAGGCAATGGCAAGCTGGGCCAGCAGTGGAGGGGAGTCGCTTGAGTCGAGTGGGACACCTGGGTTCCCTCTCCTTCCGTCTCCCATGTCCCAGCCTGGCGGGAGGGCAGCGGGAGGTGATTAATGTTTTATACCCGCCTGGCCAAGTGCAGGCCTATAAACGGCAGCTGTAAGGGGATCCTGTAATCGGACGCGCGGGGCCCTGGCTCCTGGCGGTGCCTGGCTCTGAGCTGGGAGCGGGGTCATTCGATCTGGCGGGGCAACGCTGGCTCCAAGGTAAATGCGAGTGCCCGGCATTTGCAGGCACCCCCTCCCGTGCTTCACATGCTGCCCATGGCCAGCCGGCTCCCGTGTGTACACAACCCTGGTGTTAATGAGCTGCCCGGCTGGTGCAAAGTCAGCCTCCTCCCTGGCCCCACGGGTAAGAGGAGAGGGCTCCCAGGAACCCGGCTTCCCAGCCTGCTCGGCTAGGGAGGCAGCGAGGTGGCCCTCAGAGTCCCGGAGCACTGTCTACACCAAGGCACCCCAGCCCCTTGCTTTGGGGGGATACTCCTTTCGGAGATGCTTGGAGCTGCCCCAGCCTGATCCCCGCGGCAGCTCAGAGGCAGAGCTGGGGTGTGCATATTTCAACCTCCTTCTGGGGGGGACCCTTGCCATCCATCCGCCTGTCCCCTTGGGGTTCCTAGCTCTCTGGCCTGGTTGGGCTGACATTCC
>NW_005841880.1:3530316-3536722 GCF_000455745.1 Alligator sinensis
CCTGGGAGCAGCTGCATCCTGGCCCTGCATGAAGCCCTGGGGGCCTTCCCCCCCCCTACCCCCCCAACTCCCCCAGAGCCTTGAACTGGGCAGCCGGGGCCTGCGGCTGGCTCCCATTTCCCCACCCCAACCTACCTGGATCTTGGGGTCACTGCCTTCCCTGCTGTCACCCTGCCCTGCCTACCTGCTAGGACCTCCCAGCTTGGGCAGGGAGCCTGATACAGGACGAGTCCATCCGTTTGCCCATCATCTCTGCCAGCGGGCTCCGGCCAGCCAGCAGAGCTCTGCTTCTGCAGAGGGACCTCTGTCCAGCCTCCACCTAAGGGTACTGCCCAGGGCTGGGGCTGCAGTTGCCTCCCCCAAGTCAGGCCTCAGGCCCGTGCAGGGGCTCCCAGTCAGGCTGCTCGTGGCCCCGTTCTCGGTGTCCCACCCCCTGCTCTAGTGAGGGGCGTTCGGATCATGCAGGACCCCTGCACCCACCAAGGCTCTCCGAGCACTGCCTTTCCTGCCTAAGCCTCCCCCTGGGACCCTGCGGCGCTGAGGTGACACAGAGGGGACCGGGGCAGTGAGCTTCTCGCCTTCATCGACTCCTCGCTGCAGCCAGTCTGCACAGGCTGAGAACTGACTTAGCCAGCTGACAAAGCTCGCTCGGCTTTGCCCAGCCCATGCGGAGTCATGCTCCCGAGATAAATAATGCTTAGTGCTTGCGCTGTCTGGTGGCTCTCCTTGGGGAAGAGCCCAGAGTGCTTTGTAAGCTGCCAGCTTTGCCGCCATTAAAATGCAGCCACCTCTGGGGTGCAACACAGCTGCTGCTTGTACAGAGCCCGGCAACACTGCAGAAGTGACTTCATCATCAGTCTCTGTCCATCTCTCTAATCGGCTCCATACCTTCCCTCTCCTTCCCTGCCTCCCCCCCCGCCCCCTGCTTCTTTTCCCCCCTGTCCTATATCCATTTCACAGTTGTAATGTTAAGCGCCCGCTTCCAGCTTTTCATTTTGTCAGCATTTTCTTATGGTGCTTATAAGGGACTTATTAACATATATAATTGCCGCCTCTCTATAGTGATTTGTGCTGATTGCTTATTGGCGTTAGTTACTTTGTAAAGGAAATTAGCCTAAACATCAAATAAAATCCAGCATTATCTGTATTAAAAGGGAAGCCATTTAGATACTGAGATAACACCGCCGCGCCTCTGTATACATTATGGAATAATGTGCCTCTGTCAAACGACACCTAACGAACCCGTTTCTCTTTGCCTGATTGATTTGAGGCTTGCTAGTGGGGCAGCCAGACGATGACATTTCCTATTCCAACAAGGCAAGTTGCACTGGAAGGAATAAAATGTTGTTTCGGGGCTGGGCGGGATTTTTCAGCCCTCCCCCCTGCTTCAATGGTGTTGTATATCTTTGAGGCCGAGCCCAGGTGTGGATAAAAATCTCCGCTCTCTAGAACTGATAGAAAATTAGCCGGTGCTTAATAAACTTCATGCACAGCCTCCAATCGCAGCTGTAGATCAAGAGGAAGATAAATACGTCGGCTGGTTCGCCTCCAAAGAGCAGCTATAAGTTATTGCTGTTTGCAGTGAGCCTATGGCTAGAAAGGTTACGGGCGATGCGCCATTTATAGGCAGAGCCTGGCTTTTAAAATCCATTCTCCGCTGGAAATATGGTGTGCGGGTCATCTCACGAGCTAAATCTTGAGATCTGAAATGGAGCGGTGCCTAGCTCCATGTGGATCATTTGCCCTCCAGGGCTGCGATCCAGTTTCTTGTTAACCTAGTCCCTGCCTCTGGAGGCATTTTAGCTTCGAAAAGGAGGGGTTAGCAGCGCCGAGGCCGTGATCCTTGCTAAACCGCCTTGCCGCTGGTCCCCTGTGCCTGGCATTTCCCCGTGGCTTCCACTTTGAAATGGGTGATTGTGGCCGGCTGATGCGAGCACTGCAGGGTTTGTGGCTGTTTTAATAATGTCACAGGGCACCCTCTGCTCCCTGCCTGGCACGCACGCATGCTGCTGCCTGGGGCTGCTGTGGAAGGGGGATGAAACCGCTACCCAGGTGTTAAGAAACCCACTGAGCCGTGGGAGCATTTGATGCTCAGAAGGGAACCCAGGAGTCCAGGGTTTCACCACTACACCCCGCTCTCCAGCCAGAATGGGGAATTGAACCCAGGCGTCCTGGTAGCTGGTGGAATAGCTGGTCCCAGCGTCTCGGGTCGGTTGGATGGTGGATATATTAATGCCATTAGCCTCTAGGTGCGTGGGGATGGGGCTGTAGCCTTTCTACCCGTTGCCCAACGCCGGGGACTGAAGTGGCTGGCGGGTCCCTTCCAAACGGGGCAGCGCTCTCACTCCCCCGTTGTTGGGAAGCCAGGGCCCCCCCGGGCCGGGGTCGTCTCTGGTAACCTTACTCCTCAATGGCAGGCGAATTCCTCTGACGTCACCCCTGTGCGGCAGGAATAAGAATCAGAGCCGCGTCTGTGCAATGCCGACAGCTGCCGCGAGAGCCGGCTCCGGTTGCGGTGACATCAGCTCTACCTTGCCACCTGCCGTGGTGTGAGGCCGCGAGGGGCCCGGGCGCATCTCCCCGGCTCCTGTTCCAGAGTGACAGCTGGGCCCCCCCAGGGCCAGGGACAGAGGCGGGGGGGCGGGGAGCCCCACGCGCCTGCTTCTGGACCTGTCGTAATGCTTGGCTTTCCTCCGGGGAGAGTTTGCACCATGCAACATCCCCTCGCAGCTTCCCGAGCTGTCTTTCTCCCTTCCCCACTGAGGGCACCTCCCTCCCCCACAAGGCAGAGACCCCCCGAGTTCTGCCCCCTCTTCCCCACCCGCCCCATCCACAGCCTTGCCCCACCGTCGTCCTGGCACGGTGGGGAAGAGTGATTGCCTTGTCAATGCAAACTGCCTGGAGGCTTGGCAGAGGCCCCGCCGAACGCAGGAAGGAGCATGAGGCGGCCTCATGATTTAGGGGGTCGTGAATCAAATCCCCTGGCTGGAGCCAGCTTCGCCCTGCTATTAAATCTGAATGCTCGCAGCAATCTAGACAAGAGCCAGAGCAGTCTGGAGGGCCCTGCTGCCCCCAGGGTTTGGCTGGGCATGACCAAGGCCATGCTGCAGGTCAGTGGCAGAGGGGGTGTGAAACCCAGGGCTCTTGCTAGAGGGCACTGCCCTGCAGGGGCCTTGGAGCTGTCCCCCCGTGGCAGGGGCCAGGTGCTGTGAGACCTGGGCACGCAGGGCTGGGGCATGTGCAGGGCCTGGAATTGCATGGGCCTCAAAGCCCCTCCGGGCCCAGCCTCCCAGGAAACCTCCTGGGCTCAGTCCCCCCCATCAGTCATAACCAGCTCCCATCACCTGGAGATCTCCAGTGTTCAGCATTGCAGCGTGACACGGGGGGATGGTGAGGAAACAAAATGATGTGACCAAGGACACTCTGTGGGGCAGTGTCAGAGCCAGAAGCATCCCACACAGTGTCTGGAGTCCCTGGCTGGGGCCAGCTCCCCCTGACACGCGTGCCGGCCAACAGCGCTGAGTGGGAAGGAGGCCATTTCTTACCTATTGATTTTCAATACCCTCTGACCAAGATGGAGAGGCACCGATGGAGGCAGAAGCATGTGCCGCATCCACTGGCGGGTTCAGGGCCGAGGAGGGGACAGAGACAAATGCCCACGCTCAGGGGAAGGGGAATTGGATCTTGGGTGCGTAAGGACAGTCCTTTCATAAAGGACCCTGACTAGGCCCTGCTCAGAGCGTGTTTCCCCCTCCCTTGCCCGTTTCTTCCAGCAGTGCCAGCTGGTGCAGACAGACACGGGAAAGCTTCCATCGTCTGTCGCGGTTTCATGCTTGGGTTTTCCCCTTTGGTAGCAGTTTCTCCAGGAGGAGCTCAGGGTGTTTGCAGCGGGGAAAGAGGATAGGTGGGGAAACTGAGGCAGGGAGCAGAGAAGTTGCCTCGCGAGTCGGTGTCTGGGTGTGGGTTTCACACGCTAAGCGGGGGGTGACAGGGGACTTCCGCGGCGAGACCCTCGTGGTGCACCGAGCACGGCTGGGGTGTCAGGCACAACCTCCATCTAAGGCTCGGAGCACGCGCAGGCTTCACGGACCCCGCGGCGTTGTCAGCCGGAGCCGGGCCATGCACACCGGTGTCCAGGCTGAACGCTTGCTTGGATCATGGCACGCTGCTGAGTTACAAATCCCCGCTCCCTACCGCTTCAGAGAGACTGAAAGCTCGTCAGGGCAGAGAGAGAGCCGTGTTGTCTGTCTGTAAACTTGCGGCGTTGCAGGAGGGCGCTTTCAGCAAGAATCACTATTAAAATGATGTGGTTTCCCCTTCCTGCTCTCCACCGGCGGGCTGCGAGCAGTGAACCCGCTGCAGCGCCTCACCCCAGAGGTGGCTGCCTTTCCATGTGGGTAATGGGGAGACTTGTTCCACCCAACCCTTGCGGTGCAGGGCTCTGCCCCAGAGCTGGCTGCATTTTGCTGGCGGCTCTGAAGCGTTCCCTTGGCATGGCTTGTGGGAGAGGTGTTTCGTAGCCCTCTTGTGTGAAAGGTGCTTTTGAGAAGGAAACAATGATGAATGAGCCCATTTCTCCGTGGGTGAAGGGGACGGACCTGGGGGCTTTGGCACAGAAGTAACTCCAGGGTCGGTGGTACCTTGGTTTGAACCAGGCTGTCTCTCTGGGGTCAGACCCTCCCTGGCGGGCTCAGGTAGCTCGTGCGTGCCATGAGGCCGATGTGGGTCGTGGCAGCTCAGCTCCCAGCAGCCAGCTGCTTGTGTCAGCACCTGGCAGCACCCGCCTCTGCCATGGGGCAGCTCCTCTCCCAGTGCTCTGGTGCTCCCCCAGTCACCCCTAGTTTGCCTACCCCTATTCCTCCCTGCTTCTTCCCTCATCATCCTCCTCTGGTCCCAATCCTGGGAGCCCCGCAGCGCATGCACTGATGATGAGAAGCTGGCCACAAGCTTCTCCTACTTGAGCTCTCCGATGCCTCCATTTCTCCCTTCCTTCCTCCAGCCCTCAGACACACCCCTGGGCCAGCAACTGCCCAAGGCTCCCCCACCCCATCTCTGTGCCCCCCAGTCCCGTGGTGTGGAGCAGGCCCCGCATCTCCCTGCCAAGCCCCAGGGAGCCAGGCACGCGCAGGGGGCAGAGCGGCTGGCCCGGCGAGGCGGCAAGCTCTCACGGAGAGGAGAGGGGCAGGTCCCAATGGGAATCCAATGAGCGCTCAATACAGCATGCACGGGCCAAGCGGCCCCGTTAAACACCCAGCAGTTAATTAGTGTCACTGGTAAACACCCTGTCAGATAATTGATACTTGGCTCTGGCGGAGCTCGCCTCAGCAGAGCCGGCCCTGCCTCTCGCAGCCCCTTGCACGTCCGGCGCTCCCTCCGGCTTGCGGCGCGGGGGTCACGGTGCCCTTGGTGCCGAGAGGAAGGACGCTGGACTTTCCGCCTCTCCTCACGTCCAGTGCCCTCTGCAGGTGCTGCCATGCTGGGGTGCCCGGGGTGGAGCTGAGGGGGTTGCTTCTCTGCCCGGGGGGAGATCTTGCAGAGAGGGGTTCGGCCAGCTGGGTGGTTTCCCGGAGCCCCAGGTCCTGGGATCTCTAGCAGCCCTTCTCCCTGCCTCCAGCCGGCTCTGCTGGTCACAGGCGCTCCGTTCTGACGTGACCCTGAGCCGGCAGGAGCTCGCGGGCTGGCGCTGGGGCTCTGGGCAGCTGGAATTAGAAGCGGCGGCCGGCTCTCGGGTTTCCACGCTTTAATGGGGAAACCAGGCGGGGTGAGGCTGGCAAGAGGTCTGTAAAGCGACACCGCCCCGTCTTAGCGCGTGGCGCCCAGCCCGTGGAGGCCTGCTCCCGCGGGGCAGCCAGGGCCGGGCTGAGAATCCCCCTCACGTGCGACCCTCCGTGTCTCCCTTCTGCGGTCAGGCAGTGCCCAGCGTTCGCTGGGGGTCCAGGCCTGCTCGCCAGAGTCGCTATTCTGTGTCCTGGCTGAGATTGGGTGCTGCATAGGAGGTGAAGTGACATGACCAAGGCCATGCTGCAGGTCGGTGGCAGAGGGGTTGTGGGCCCTGGGTCTCCTGCTAGAGGGCACTGCCCTGCAGCGGCCTTGGAGCTTTCCCCCGGTGGCGGGAGCTAGGTGCTGTGAGAGCCTGGGCACGTACGCTCCGGCATGGACTGAGCCTGGCTCCTTCCCCGCCCAGGGGCTGAATTTCACCCCGCTGCTCTGTGCAAGGCAGAGCTCCCCTCCACCCGTGCGGTGGCTCCCGGGGGTGCCGCCCTGGGTAGAGCTGTGGATGAGAAGCCAGCGGGGCTGGAAGGAGAGGCGGGTGCAGTGGACACAGCACACTCAGGTCGCTGGGGTCTGCTCCCTTGTCTGTGTCTGCTGCCACTCATGCTCCCTGTCTGTGCCTCAGTTTACCTCC
>NW_005841880.1:3536735-3558601 GCF_000455745.1 Alligator sinensis
TCCGTGTGGGCAGCAGCGTGGGTTTCCGGGGGGGGGGCACTCCCATGGCTTCCCATGCCCCAGAACTGCTCTCTCGCCCTTGTCTCTGCCCGAGCAGCCCCCACCGCTGCCCCCCGGGGCCCAGCTGCCCCAGTTGGCATGAACACAAGCGACCGAGGCGGCCGCGCTGCCCCACGGGCTGGCTTTTCCCAGCGCTCTGCTTTTCTCCTCCTTTTTCTTTCTCTCCCCTCTCTCCCCACCCCAGCCATCTCCCGGCCCCTTTGAATCCTCTCTCCTTTCTTTGCCCAGACAATCAGAGGCATTAAGGCCGCCCCAGGCTCTCACATTACCCAGCCGTCCCATTCTCCCCTGCCCAAGTGGGGGCCCTTATTTCATCCCCGCCACTCCACGAGCTTCACACAACACCCCTCTGGGGACCGCGGGGGCTCTCCTAGCGCTAGATGGAGTTACAGCCTCCCCCTCCCTGTGCAGGTCTGATTGAATCTGCCATCGCTCCCAGGGGCACGAATGAGGCCACTGCTTTTACCCTCCCCTCCCCACCTCCTTCTCCCCGCACTCAGCACTGTGAGGGGGCACTTGGCCGCACGGTGCCCTGGGGAGGGCAGCAGGGCTCAGACTGGCCCTGGATGCGTGGGTGCCAGCCAGGCCAGGGCAGGTGGGTGCAGCTGGTGCATGGAGGGTGCCGTGCCTCTTTGCAGTTTAGACTGGGGCTGAGGGCTGGGTCAAGCAGCATGAGGAGCTCCGGGAGCCCCCCAGCTGCAGCGGTCCCAGCCCAGCGCCCCTCTCAGCTGCAGGCGCTGGGTCCGGGTAACTGGAAGGAGCCCCCGGACGCCGAGCCCATCCAGCAGCATGGAGGGCTGCTTAGCATGGAAGGGCCCCCCAGCATGTGCTATTGTAGGGTCTCCTCTCAGCCCTGGCCTCATCCCCATGTATCATGGGAGGGTCTCCCTGCAGCCCAGAGCCGTGAGTGACGCTGGGCCGGGGGCTTGAGTCCTGCTGGGGGCGGCTCTGCGGGGAATGACCCAGTTTGATGTGCTGGGGCCGGTGGGGGCTGCACATGCACCGCGTCACTGTGGAGGGGGCCTTGACTAACCGCCCAGGAGGATGACTGCCCGCAGTTGCACGTGCAAGGTCACGGCTGTGGGGGAGCCGGGCAGGGGAGCTTAAGATGCGGAGGGGTGGCAGAGGGGGAACACGATGCCTGGGCTTTAAAAGCCACCTGGGTCATTTTTATGTTGGTTGATATTTTCTGGCTGTGCAAGTGAGGTAGGGAGAAGGGCAGCACAACCAGGTGCTCCACCGCCCAGCCCAGCGCGGCCACCCACCACCGTGCCAGGGGAGTCCTCCCACCGCTTCCCCCAGCATCCTTGGGGGGCTAGGAAGGGGGGTGAAGGTGGGAGCCTGGGATAGATAGACCCACAGGCTGAAGGGCAGCATGGCCTGGCTCCCAGGCCCCAATGTGTGACATCTGTGCCCAGCTCTGTTTGGCATGCTAGGCACAGCGGCACTCCGTGCCTCAGTTTCCCTGTCTGTGGTGCTTCGTGCTCTGGGGTTGGGTTTGTTGCTTCTCACCAAGTCAGGGGAGAGGACCCCAGCCCGCTGGCAGGGCCCACGCTCAGTGTGTGGGGTGCACAACGGTCCCCTTGTTAGATAAAGGATATGACTGGCCTGGAGCTGGAGCTGGTACAGCACGAGGCCGGAGGGGAGAGGAGCGAGCCAGGCGTGAGAAGGGGGCACGTGGCTGTCACGGCAAAGGCTGTAGTGGAAGTGGAGAGGCGCAGAGCTGGGGAAAAGGGGCTACGACCCCCATCAGCGATGGGGAGGGGTTGGACCCCCCCACTAGTCCTCCCCTGGAGCCCCACAAGCGTGGCAGCATGCAGGAGGGGCCAGGTTGCTAGGACAGGGGCAGTCGGGATGGACGGGGGTGCTGGTTCTCAGCTGTAGTCTCCCCCCTTTGCATGTCTTGCAGCCTCCGTGTATCCCAACAGCCCCGGGGCTGCAGCGTTTCCCCCATGCTGCCTAATCAGCCTTGCGTGGACAGCGCATGCAGCACCCATGACCCCATTAGCAGGCATGCTCTGGTGCAGACCCACGTGCTGTTCCACTCCCTGCCCTGTGCCCCCTCCCCGTGGGCTTGGCTGGGCACTGGGGCTCTACCATGCACCCCCACATCTCTCTTGTACATTTTGCTAGCATGCAGAGGCTGCGTTCGGTGCCCACGCCTTCCCCCCAGCCCTCAGGGCACGTGTGCACAGGGAACATTTGCCGTGCATGCCTGGGGCACGTTCTGCCTTTTGCCAACATCGCGCAGGTAAATTGAAAGGCTGCAGCAACCTCTCCTGGGGGGGCCGTAGCAAGGAGGCCGTCATCCAGCCCAGGTGCTAAAAGCCAGGAAAGGCCACGGCGGGACCAGACAGCAGGACTTTCATTAGCGCAGTTAAATTGTTAATGGTTTCTTATAAAAGAACCCAGGCGAAATGGCTCCTTCCCAGGCCAGGGGGAACCAGTGCCGCTGCCCGGGGAGCAGAGGAGCAGCTGGTGGGTTTGGGAGCCTCTGGGACTTGGGGACATAGCCTGGTGCAAGGCCATCCCAGCAAACTCCCTGCTCTGCCACCGCCCCCCAAGTGGGAGGCACTTGGCCACTGTGGGGCCATGGCCTTGCTTTCTTCCAGGCTCCATGCTCTGGAAGAGCCTCGAGGGATATGGTAACGGTGCTGGGCCCGGCTGGGCAGGACATCCCTCTGCTCTCCTCCGGGTCGAGGCCCAGCTGGGCTCTCCGAGCAGCAGTTCACTTCCGAGCCAGGAGCTGGCCTTGGCTTGCACGGAAGGGGGCTGAGCTGCCTGGGACAAGGTCTGTGCCCCCAGCAAAGGTGGGAGCTGGGTGGATGGAAAGAGCTGCATATCCCAGGTACTTGGGGATTGCAGGACGGACAGTGAGTGTGTGCGCATGTGCACGTGTGTGTGAGAAGAGAGAGCAAGTGTGCATGGTGTGTAGCTGCATTGAGCATGTGAATGCACATGGATATGGAAGCACATGCATGTGTGCATCTGTGGCCTGCAGGGAGTGCACACGTGTGTTTGCCATGCGTGTACATGTAGGAGAGCATCTGCCTGATGTCAGGCAGGGGGGAGGCGTTGCATGCGTGAATGCGTGTGAACAGAAACGTGAGCCTGTCCAGGGCTTGCGTGGGGCGAGGATTGTTCTGAGCACGTGTGTGCGAGGTGGACATGCGCATGTGTTTGCTGCATCGGTGTGTGCCTGTGTGTAACGGCACTGGTGTGCGAGAGTTGTGGAGGCTCTGTCGCTTGCTGTGCTGCTCTGTAGCATCTAGTCTCCTGAGGTCCCACCACCCCTCGGCATGTCTGCCCCCTGTGTCCCCCTTCCCCCCAAAAAGGCAAGTGCCACTCTGGTTCCTGTCACCCATGTGCCAGACAACCCGACCTACCCCCTGGTCTGGCTGGAGGGAGGTTGGGGGGCATCTCTGCCCAGCTCTTGCTCCCCCCCAATGGTCTCTCAGCAGGCTCCCTGTGCCCTCCATCCGTCTTTGACGTGCCCTCACCCAGTACAGTGCTGACAGCAGGGATTCCAGCGCCCTTGAAGATGGCAGGGGACACACGCAGTCTACCCAGGGACAGGCCAGCATGTGCCTGATACCCCCAAAGATACACATGTGTGCATGGAGCACACCCACCATCCCCACCCTAGTGCAGGTGAGCGTGTGGTGCTCCCAGCCCACACCATGGTCATACAAGCCCAGGTGCGCAGTGTCCCAGTTGTGTCTCAGCACATGTATTCACACATGCATGCAGTGTACTCACACCCCCCCTACATCGCACACATGCACCCTCTCATGTGTACATCCCCTTCTCCCAAAATATGCATGTGGAACGGTTGCTGTATCCCATTGAAATACATGTCTGTGCTCCGGGTGCTTGTCACATCCTCCCAACATGCACACGTGCTGTACAGCACCCAGGGACACGTGTGTGCACAGAATGCTCATGCGAAGTGCAGAACTTGCACTCCACTCCCCCAACCCCCCCCCCCCACCAAATGCACATGATTGGAGGGCAACTCCCATAGCACAGCCAAAACCAGCGTGCAAAATATACACACCCCAACAGAGCCTACACTCACCAATTGCCATGGCCTGTGCAAAACATGTCTGGGAACAGCATGTTTGTTGGATTGTGAGTGTGCACCACACCCACCACCCACAGTGATGGAGCTCCCGAGTACATGCTGTGTCTATGTGATGCTTTTGCAGCCCACTCCACATGATGCGTGCGCATGCACCAGAGGACACGCACACGGCATAGCTGCAGCACATGAGAGCTTGCACACGGGAGAGCCTGCAGGAGGTAGCTGCCCTCCAGAGCATCCGCCCCAAGGACAGCTGCGTGCATGGGAATGCTCCCAAGTGCAGGCGGACGGACACTGCAGAGGTGTCGAGCCAGGTGGAGCTTGGGGCTAGGGGTGTAAATCTAGAGCCATCAACTGAGGGCTGCTGGAGCCCTCTGGATCTGTACCAGCCTTGGTTTAGAGAGCCCTGCCCACCCGCAGGCAGACCCGATCAGCTGGGGGAGGGGTTGGCTGCCTGGCTAGTGAGGGGCTCCCTAGCAGATCAAGGACCCCAGTCTGGGTCCTTCCAACCAGTTTGTTAATCCCAGTCTGAGCTCCCACCAGCAGGCCCCCCCCCCCCCCCCCCCACCTCCCCCCGCAACATGTGGCCGCTTTCGCACACGTGCCCCCGCACCTGCCTCTGGGATCTCAAGGCCTCCACTGCAGTGCGGAGCCAGTCTGCTGAGCCCCACTTCAAAGGCAGCTGAGCGGGGCGCTCCCATCGGCTTGTCCCAGTGGCAGTCGCTTGATTCCTCCTTGCCTGCCTGCCCTGGTCCCCCAGGTCTTATTTGTTCATAGCTGCCCTGGGATGCACCTGCCCTGACTCTGTGCTCCCAGAGACTGTGCAGGGGCCTCGATCCCCCCCCAGCTGGGGCTAGGGATTGCAGCATGCACAGACCCTCTGTTGCACTCATGGGCCCCTCTTCCCGCATACTACCAGCCCTCACCAGGGACAAGGAAGGGGCACTGGGCTGGGATCAGGGAGAGCAGAGTATACATGATGCCTGCATGTCAGCCGGGGGTTGTGTGGTGGTGCCATGTGTGTGTCTTGGCCTGTTTGGTCATGGAAGTTGTTGCTGCATGTGTTGGACTAGGCAGGGCTGTTGTCACGCTGCAGGTGGCAAAGAGGGGTGGCAAGGGGAGTGTGGGGATAGGCAGGGGGAGTGTATGTGGGTTGGGCTGGAGGTGGATATGGCAGCCCAAGGCAGTTGTGTGTTGGGGGTCTTGTGCACATTGCACTGGGGCAGGAGCTGCGGGTATTGTGTGCGCTAGGCACAGGGTGGGGGTTGTGTCTGGGACTCGTGGAGCATCGTGCATGTCGGGCTTGGGGCTGGGAGTTGTGCAACTGCCCAAAGGGCCTGGGCTTTACTGTATAGATGGGATTTCCCATGTGGAACATGTGCATGCGTGTACGTACACTCTGGCGCATGCCTGTGTTGGCAAGAGCACTCCCTCTGTGAGGGGCATGCGTGTGCTGCATGTGCAGGGAGAGGTGTGTACATATGTGTATACATGCAACTCCTCTCCCTCGGGGCAGTTGCCAGCCAGTGCCCTAAATAGCCGAGTTCCTGATTCACCGCCACCAAGGCCTGTGCTGCAGGTGCAGCTGGCTCCGTCCCCAGGCTGCAGGGCCCAGAGCTACTGATGCATCAGCTGGTGCTGTGTTCAGCCCCTTTCCCCACTCTGGACGACACTGTGCTCCCCCGGGGTAGGGCAGGCAGACAGACCCAGGCTGGGAAGCCCCCAGGGCCCCTATTCTGGCTGTGAAGGAGCGCTCAGCCTCTGCCCCAGGCAGAACTCGGTGCCTTCAATCCAGGCCTCCCGATGGCAGCGCCTGCTGGGGCCCGTCCAGCAACAGAAGAGAGGATGCTGGTTGCCAGGTAACCGGAGGATACCAGCTCTGTTCCATCACACGCCTGGTCCCGTGCTGGGCTCCCATCGGTACCCGCCGAGAAAAGCCTCGTGGGCCCGGCCCCTGCGCTGCCCCCCGGGAAAGGCGGGGGTATTCCCAAAGCCAGATGTTTGCCGTTCCAGCATCACGTGGAAGCGGTTGCCGGCTGGAGCTGCCTGGCGAGGAGCTATTTCTGGGTAGGGGCAGCTTTTGTGTTTGTCCAGATGCCATCGCTTGCCATGGAGAGGAAAATAGAGCCCCTCATTTCCCCTTTGTTAACCTAAAATTCAATTAACCCTTTGCAAATGGCAGCCTACAATGCACTGCCCTTCCTTTCCATTCCCTCTGGCAGGCAGCCCCGCTGGGTCATGTCTGCATCTTCGGGTCCACAAGAGGTGAGGATTTCTTAGGGCAGTAGCTTTCATTGGACCCATTGTGTGGTTGGGATTGAGTTTGACTGATGGGATAGAGCCGTGACAGTCCAGAAATTATGCAAAAGGTGAGGATTTAGGATGGGGTCTTTTATTGGACCAATTGTGCAGTTGGGCTGGAGTTAGACCAGCGGATCTCAAACGTTTTGGGCTCAAGCCACCCCCTTATTGGACGTGAGGCCCCTTCATGACGTATGAATGGAGCAGCAGCCAGTTTTAAAAACAACTGTGCTGCTTCCCTCCTGTATGCACGTGCGTGCATGTTTGTGTGCCTGTGCTGGTGCACACGTGCATCTATGTGCGAGTGCATGTCTGCGCACACATGCAGGTATATTTAGGCATACGCGTGTCTGTGCCCATGGCTGTGCACACATGCGTCTGTGGGTGTGTGCACATACATGTGCACATTTTTTGTGCCTGCATGCATCTGTGTGCCTGCATTTTTTATGCACATTCATGCGTCTGTGCGTGTGCAGCTTTTATGTGCATTCATTTATCTCTGGGTGTGTGCATGCGCAACTTTTGTGTGCAGTCATGCATCTGCGTGTGTGTGTGTGCGTACATCTGTGTGCACATGAGAAGTGACGACCCCGTGATACTGTTGGGACGGGTGCTGTCCCAGGCTGAAATCAGGCTAACTGATAGTTATGTTGTCAGGAGACATAATTGCACTATTAATCCCCGTGCTCTGCCGATGCTTATAATGAATGACCATCGGCCCCTCCAGCCCTGTCCTCCCCCAAGCCGTGGCTGGGTCCTGGGTGGCATGAGGCAGCGCTGGGCTGGGCAGCCCCACTCGCTGCATCCGTGCGGCTAGGGCCAGCTTGGCGTTGGCGCTTCTGAATCCGTCTCACGAGGGGGATGAAATATTGAGGCTGCGCTCGGCGGCTGCCTGCCCGGAGCCCTGAATTAGAGCCCCCTTTGTGTAAAGAGGCAGCTTTTAATTTCTAATTACGACCGTGCCTTCCCGGTGCCTGTCGGAGGCACATATATTATTCATGTCCCCTCGTGGCGGGGGCAGGGGAGGCCTCCACGAAGGCGGCTGGGAATCGGGGACCGAATCGAAGGGGAAGGCGGAGGCAGGGGCTGCCACAAGGGGGAGGAGGGGCAGAGCAGGGCCGGCAGCAAGGGGGGGGTCAGGGGCGGGGGGCGGGCCGGTGCAGAGCAGGGCTGGCAGCGAGGGAGGCTGCAGGGGCTGCGGTGGCACGGAGGGCACCAGGGGGTCAGCGATGAGGGCCCAGGGGATGGACTGTGCCCCGTGGCTGGGGACTCGCAGGGAGCAGAGGGGATGCTGTCAGGTCCTGGAGCCAGGCACTCTCGGGCAGGGTGAAGCGTTGGAGCCGCGTGTCAGTGCCCGTGTCCCTGGGTCTGGGATGTGCTGTTGTCTCCAGGAGCTGGTGGCTGTGCTCGCACCGGCTCTGCAGCTGTCGGTGCAAATCCACAGCTAGGAAATAACCCTACTGTGCTTGTAAGCGAGCTGGGCCCGGTCTCCCTGTACTGGGATTGCGTCCCCGGAGAGCTCGGCTCTGCTGGGACTGGCTGTTCCCGTGCCGGCTCCTTGGTCAGTCCCAGCTATTGGGGCTGTCTTGCCTCCACCCACTTAGCAACAGCCCCCTGCTTCGTTAGAAGACCCCAGAGCCTCGGGCAGCCCCAGGACCCCCTTTGCATGGTAGTCTGAGCTCGAAGGATCCCCCCTCAGCTGTGCCACTCCGGCAGCGTGGGGGCCCGGCACCGCGTGCCAAGTGCCCCGCTGTAATTTCACCCTTGACGGCGTCCGCCTGGGGCGCCGGGGGAGAAGGTGGTTTGATTTAACCCCAGTCCCAGCTCGCTGGTTGCATGAATTGGACTGATCAATTAAAATGTTGCTTGCTTGTTAATTACTGCCGCTGGACAGGCGCCAAGGGCCCCGGTTTCCATTTCTTCTCCTTCCCGCCCAGGCCCCGAGCTCTGGACGCCCCAGATGTGCCTGGCAAAACAGCTGTGAGCTGCAGCCGGCTCTGCCGAGCCCCCGCGGCGGGGACAAGGGCGCTTTCTGCCCCGGAGGCTGGGCTGCCACAGCGGGGAGCGCAGGGGACTGGGCGGGCTATGTCGCCAGCCGCTTGTTTCAGACTCAGATATGTTCCGATTGATTTTTCTGGGCCTCCGAACAGCCCGGTCTGGCTGCATTTTGGACCAGAAACGAGTGCCGAACTGCCCCGTGCCGAGCTCCGTCAGGCTGATGATGAGAACATCTTGCTTGGCAGCTTGCTCCCTCCTACCCATCTCTTCCTCGAGGTGCCTGCCGCCCCGGGGACACGGGAGACAGGCCTCTTGCCATATCCACGGGGATTAGTAGCTGTATAGGTGTAGCGCTGAGGCCCGAGCGGTCTCCATGACTAGTTTTGCTGTCCCAAGCAGTGGGATGGGGTGCTGGGGGGGAGATGAAGGCAGTGCCATCATCAAGGGGCAGGGTAGCATCTGCTATGGGCAGAGGAGGGCTTGGAGGGTTTTGCACGGGTGCCTCAAGCTTGCAGCACAGGGACTGCAGAGACGGGTGCTTTTCCAGGGGGAGGTGGCAGGGAGAGCCGAGATGGGAACATCCTGCAGGGCAAGCGTGTTCCCGGCACGTGCCCGTGCATGGTCAGCGAGTCGAGTGGTGTACGTCAGAGGCAGTGCGGGGTGGAGGAGCGGTGTGTGTACGAGGTGCACATGCACGTGCGTGCAGCCCACGGTGGGCCTGTGTGCGGGAGCAGCCCGAGCCAGTGGTGCTGGCGTGTGCGTGCGCACGTGTAGCACCGTGTCCTTGGGCACAGCAAGCGCAGTCTGCGTGTGCACTGGGGAGCGAGCAGTGCACACCCCGGTGCTTGTGAGGTAGTTGCTGGGGGGGTGTCTGACTCTCCCATGACCTTGCCTGCCTCCATGCCAGGCCCAGCCTGTTCTGCAGGCCAGATGCCAAGCTGTTGGGCACATTCACCCTTCGGTTCAGTGTCGTGTCCTCACCCCCACATCAGCTGGGAGGAGGGCCCGGGTCATCTCTCCAGCAGCTAGCACCTATCTGTGTCCCTCGGGGGCTGTGTCTGTGTCTGTGCGTTGTTCGGGGGACTGGGCTGGATCTGTGCAATGGCTCCCCACGAGCCGGGCTTCCCTGGAGCAGCCTGACCAGGCTAGAACCAGTGGCTCTGGGTGCCACGAACATGATGCTGAGACGGAGAGGAGGCGCCAACGAGACATAGGGCTAAGTCCCAGGGTGCTGTTGTGGTCCAGCAAGCTCCGGACCGGACACCTAGGAGCCAGGCCCTGGGGGAGACTGGCAGCCCCTGGTTCAGCCCTTGGAGGCTCTAAAGGCTGGTCGGGAGCCTCAGGGATGGGGGGAAGAGGGGGAAGGGGGTGGAGGAGAGGGAAGGGGAGGCCGGGACAGAGGGAGCCGGTTCCCAGCATATTTGGAATTCCTTCGCCTGGGAATGACTCACTCTGCTTCCCCCTTCCCCATAAAACAACACCCCTCCAGCGGCCTCTGCTCCAGCCAAGCCACTCTTGGCATCAGCCCAGCGGCCTCGACATGAAGCCCCTCACCCAGCCGGCCCCATGGAGAGGGGCCTGGCCCTGCCGCTCCCCCCACCACAGCCCCATGGAGCCTACCCCCCGCTCCTTGTATGAGCTGGGCCTTGAGTGGTCAGGGGCAAGGGGCCCACGGGGAAGGTGCTGGGTCCCTAGACGGGCCACACCAGTCCCTCCACCCCCAATCTGGGTTGGCAGCAAGCCCTCCTTTCTGTCAGCTGCACATTTCCCAGGGTGACGTGCCTGGGGCCGCGCTAGGGCCAGGGCAGAGCAGCAGCAAAGGACCCAGGAGTCCCGGCTCCCTGCCCACTCCCACTCTCCCAGGACAGCAGGAGCCCGGGTGCAAGGCATGTCCCTGGTCCCTCTGCCCCTTCCTCACCTGCTCCCTGGGAGCAGGAATCCCCGCCAGTCCCCCCCAGCCCGGTGCCTCCATCAGCTCCTGGGACCCTGGAACTGTCCAGCGCTTCCTGCTCCTGCTTTTGGGGGTCCCTGCCTGCCCCCTGCCGGCCGTTCCCTGCCAGCACGCCCGCAGCATTCACCCCGGCTCTGCTTGCAGGTGAGACGGGCACCCGTGCACCCCGGAGACCATGATCCTGCCCCGCGTGCTGCCCCTGCTGCTGGCCATGCTGCTGGCGGGGGCGGCCAACACCGCCTTCCCCGAAGAGCCCGGGCCCCTGAGTGTGGCCCCGGAGGACTGTAAGTGAAGGGGGACCTGGGGGAAGGGGGGGCTGTACCCAGCTGGCATGGTGGGCTCGGAGAGTCAGCGCTGGGAAACTCCCTGGGTTTGGGGGCTGGGGGGGATTCTTGCCGGTGAGGCTGCGATGTGGGGGGAGCAGCTGTGTGGACACTGCCAGGGCAGGGCCTGGGTCCCACAGGGCACTCCATGCCCATGGGTGAGGGGTCATCAGGCACACAGTGGGGCAGCTAGATTAACAAAGCTGGGTGGGGGGCAATAGGGGCCAGCCAGGCAGAGCTGAGGGGGTGCAGATGGGGGTGCTGAGGTCACACCACTCGGCTCACTTATAATGGAGGCAGCTCTGGAGCCAGGGGTCCCAGAGGGCAAGTGTGGCCTACCAGTGAAGGTGCCCATGGCTACCCTGTGTCTCTGCCCCCCAGATGTGAAGCAGTACTCAGTGTTCGTGGGCCACGGCTTGAGCCGCTTCTCAGGCGCGGATGGCGCTGGGGCAGAGCGCCTCAACATCCAGCGTATGCTGAAGGTCAACCGGACGCTGTACATCGGAGACAGGTATGTGGCACTCGCAGCCACTAGGCCAGCCCCCTGGGAGCAGGTCCAGCGGGTCCAGGCAAAGCCAAGGAGTGGGGGGGCACGGAGAGGTTGGGGCCTGGGGGGAATGGAGGGTCATGGAGCAGGTGTGGGGTAGCCTGGGGGGGGACAGGGAGGGTGATGTGGGGTGAGGGAGAGGAGGGAGGGCTGCATCCCTGCAGGGAGGAGGAGGGACACCCATCCCTGCAGGGACCTATAGACCTTTGCTCAGCAGCACCCCAGAGCTCAGCAGCTGCCTAGCAAGGGGCCAAGACCCTGAGAAGGGATGGCTTCCCACCCCTGCCATCACTGCAGGCTGCCTGGCTGATGGGATAGCCCCGGATGAAGGGCTTACCCTGCTGTTGTACCAGCTAAGAATGAGGTGGGAGCTCGGAGCTCTTCCCTTGCTGCAGCCAGCACAGCCTGGAGCTAGAGAAAGGGGCCCCTGAAGGCTACAAGTCCCAGCATGCAATGCACTGCCTGGCTTTGGGCAGTGGGAATGAGCTGGACACACTCCCTATCCCAGCATGCAATGCACTGCCTGGCTTTGGGCAGTGGGTATGAGCTGGACACACTCCCTTTCCCAGCATGCAATGCATTGCATGGTTTTGGGCAGTGGGTATGAGCTGGACACACTCCCTATCCCAGCATGCAATGCATTGCATGGTTTTGGGCAGGTGGTATGTGCTGGACACACCCTCTATCCCAGCATGCAATGCACTGCATGGCTTTGGGCAGGTGGTATGTGCTGGACACACTCTCTATCCCAGCATGCAATATACTCCCTGGGCTTGGGAGATGGTGGGGTTGCATACCCCTGTCCCAGCATGCAGTTCTCAGCCCAGGCCTCACCAGGAGCTATGGGCTGCAGACACTCCCTATCCCAGCATGCACTGCTCCTGCTAGCCCAGGGTGGCTTCCTTGCCCATTGAGCACGGCATGCTGGGAGTGGTAGTGTCTGCAGGCTGCCCCTCTGCTGGGGCCAGGGGGGGTGCACCCCGCTCCAAGGCCGCGGCAGCCCCGATGGGTTGCGGGCTGCCCCTCTGCTAGGGCCAGGGGTGGTGCACCCTGCTCCATGGCTGAGGCAGCCCCAGGCCCACATACACTGTGCGCTGGACTGGGTTGGACAGAGCGTGAGCACCCCCTGCTGGCTGGGAAAAAATACACCCCTGACACTCCTCTCCAGGGGGTTTGAGGCAAGTCAGGCCGGTCCAGCCACACCAGGCGGCTAGAAACCCTGCACCTGCCTCCTGTGTCCTGCGTTCCTTCGTTAGCCCTTCACCAGCTCCATTTAATAGCAACGAATACAGCTTTGGAGCGGCCACCTAGGGCATAAATCACCCAGTCCCTGCAGGCGCCGTGAGTTAGTGCTTGGTCTCAGCCTCACCATTCGCCCGGCAGTGGCAGCACTCCGGAAAGGGGCTTTAAACAGCTGAGGCTGCCTCTAAGTGCATCGATTAGGGTGGAAACTGGCCTGTAAATTAGTCTGAGAAGCCAATAGAGAAACAAAATACCAGGGAGAAAGCAGTGTGCCTGTGCCTGTGCCCACCCCCAGGGCCAGATCTCACAGGGTGAGAGCCAAGGGAGGTCATCGGCTTGGGGCACTGTGGGCAAAAGGTCCAGAATGAATCCTTCCTTCCTTCCCATCCACACCCACCTGTCTATCCATCCAAGTATCTATACATTTGTCCACTTCCGTACATCCCCATCTATTTATCTGCTTCTTTATCCATCTATCTGTCCATTTGTCTGTCCATCCATCTATTCATCTGTGCACTCCCATACATGCCCATCTAGCTGCATATCTTTCTAACTCTCCATCCCCGTACATGCCTACCTGCTTGTATCCCACCCCTGTACACGCACTTCTGTCTGTCTGTCTGTCTGTCTGTCTGTGGCTAATAGCAGAGGTAACCGGGATCCAGAGTCCCCCGTGTCTGGGCACTGCAGTGTGTCTGCTCTGCTCTGCTCTGCTCTGTGAGCGGGAAGCTCAGGGCAGAGGAGGGAAGGTGCTGGGGCACCCAGTGGGCAGAGATGACAGGCAGGCCAGAGCCGGCAGCCAGGGAAGGGCACATGTGCTCCCACCAGCACAAGCTGCTGTCATGGCTTTAGCATGTCCCCGGCCCCCCTCAGCAGCCCCCCAGACCCCACCTGCAGCCTGTGCCCCGATCTGTCCCCTCTGGGGTGTGCCCTGGGCTGGCTTTGGGGGCAAGGGCAGTGGAGGACTCAGCACCAGCAGAGGATGCACGGCATGGAGCAGGGAGACTGGGGGCAGCTCTGCTGGGCCAGCATCTCGCAAGCCTCTGCTCTAATGAGGACTCGACTCCGCTCAGCTGTAGGAGCCCCACGAGGCAGCAATTAGAGTGAACTCTCCCTGCGGTTCATTAATGCTCTGGCACTTGGAGTGATGCAGCAGCCAGGCGTGGAGGGGGGGGAACGACCGAGTGGGGGGAAGGGGAGGAGTGAAAGACATGTAGGGCCGAGTTGGGGTCTGGGGAGAGCACGGGGACTACATGGCGGGGGGCAAGGATCAGCATTGATATTAGGGCCTGGGACATGGGTAGCATCCGGCTGACAGAGACCAGGTGTCAGGAGCCAGATTGCATGGAAGGGTGGGGGCAGCTGAGGAGCTTCCCCTGCTCCCCTCTTGGGGTGCAGCCCATGGGAATCGAGGGAAGAGGAACGCCCCCCCAGCAAGGAGTCTGCCCCCCATGTCTGTGCTAGTACCCCCCCACCCCACCCTCTGCCCCAGGGTCACACATGCCCAACCCCTGCTCCCCTCCACACCCTGCAGCCAGGGCAGTGCTGGACGGGGTGCCCAGCATGGATCGAGCTCTGCACTCAGCTCCTTGCTGCGGTCGCTCTGCTCTGCACTGCCCTGCTGTGGGGCTCCTTGATCACACAGGTTCTGCCCAGGGTGGGCAGGGGGTGGGCATGTGGCTGGGAACCCTCTCCCGATCAGAGGACCTGTGCCCGCTCTTTGGGCAGGGCAGGGCAGAGCAGGGTTGGTTGCTGGGAGAACATCAGACACGTGTGTGAGTGTATGCACATGTGTGTGCGCACTGGGAAGGATTGGGTGGGGTCCGGTATCGGACTGGGGTGGCACTGGGGCATTCCCATGCTCCTGCCTGTCTCTGACTCTGTCCATCTCCCCCCAGGGACAACTTGTACCGTGTGAGCCTGGAGCCTGCCACCACCAGCGAGATGCGCTACCAGCGGGTAGGTGAGGGTGCAGTGGGACTCTTCCAGCTACCGACCCCAGGGGTAGCAATGCTTCAGCCAGGAAGGAGCACCCCTTATTCGTGGGCAGAGCAGGTCTCTGAGGAAGCTGTGTGCCCCAGGGTCCCATCGCCAGCTCTGGGCAGGGGCTGGTGGAAGGGAGTGAGCTGGCCCCAGCCCCTTTGTGCTGAGCTGCTCTCAGCCAGCTCCCGTGGCTGCTCCACCAGCAGAGAGCTGAGACTGGGCCAACTCATGACATCTCTGAGGAGTGCAGCTGCAGCAGGGGACTCCGTCCTGTCTCTGCCACGCATCTGGCTCACTGCTGCCATTTGTTTCCCTCCCAGATGCTGACGTGGAAGTCGAACCAACATGACATCAACATCTGCCGCATGAAGGGGAAGCACAAGGTAAGGGTGGGCCCTACCCCCAACCCCCGCCCTGGGGTGCCCCCTGCACCCACCCACTTCTCTCTCGCCTGCGAGTGGCAGGGGTGCAGGCACTCCCGCTCAGCCTGCTGGCACTGCCACCCCCCGGAGCAGCCCCACTTGCCACCTGGGGGGGCTGGTGTGGCTTCTCTCCGGAGCTACACGCTTCCCCCTCGCCGCCTTTGAGCTCCCTGCAAACATTTGTGTCAAATGTGATTTATTAGACGCTGGTATAATTGGTTTTGTAATTAATTATTTCTGGTCTGTTGATCAGAACAGACACATCTCATCATTGGCAAGAAATCCAATTTCCCCATTCTATTACTGCCACTCCGGGCTGGGGCTGGCTGCGTGCCAGGCTCCCCAGGGGAGCGGGAGCCCCGGTGCCCTGCCAGATCATAGCCCCGGACACGGGCCCTGGCCCTGGCTGCGGTGGGACGTGGATCATTGCGGGCAGGGGCAGGGAGCGGCACTGTGTGACAAGGCCTGGGGCTGGGCACTGAGCTCGCTTGCTTGGTTGGGAGCAGATCTGTTCACACACGAGTTCATCAGGCCAGCACCAGGATGGGCCTGTGAGGTGGGACCTGCAGAGGCTTAAAAAATTCAAAGGCTGATGATTTCCACGTAGGGAACTGAGGGCTGGGGGGTGTCCGGGCAGCCCGTGACTCTTTCTCCTGTGGGAGCATCCACCTTTCTCTACATGGAGGCACTTGCAAGTGAGCATGCCAGGCCCCTTCTCCATCAGCCCCCATCCTTCCTGCCCCCTCCCCAGCTGAATGTCAGGCCACCTGTGGAACCAGGTCCCTTTATTTACCTGCCCACCTAAGGGCCCAGGGGACAGGTGTGTGACTCTGAGATGCCAGCCAAGCCCCTCCAGCCAGCGCTGCCATACGGACATAGGCTCCCTATGCTGGGAGGAGTTGGGGCTGGGATTTTCCCTGTGGTTTCCATTGGGATTTGTAGGGGTTGGGGTGCCTTAACCCACTCGGCTCATTTGAAAACCCCACATCTGGTTTCTTTGGCTGTGAGAGAGATGCACCCAACTCCCCTTGTCTCCCAGCAGGGAAGGCCCCCACTCCATCTCTGACCATCCCCATCAGGGTCTCACTTATGCTGTGAACCTCCCCTGAGATCGCAGACCCCAAGAGGCCTGAATCTTATTGCCTTTCAGATCTCATGTGTTTGCTTCATTGAGGCAGGGGTGAGGGGTTCTCCCTGGGAGGGCAGTGGCACTGATCAGTGGAGCCCGCAGGGACAGGAGGGAGGAGGGAGCACGCGCATGAAAGCAACTTCAGACCAGGACGGCCAGAAGACGCTGGAGGTCCTGGGCCACCTAAAAGGCCTGATTTCCCAAAATCCCGGGGCACTTGTGCTCCCCGTTTCCTCACCAGCCTGAAGCCTGGCCTGGGTTTGTGTCCCTTGAAGAGGTGGGAACCCTTGTGAGTGCCACGGGGCTGTCAGCATCACACGCGTGTGCACACACAGCACTCAACTACATGCATGTGTGCACACATGCTCATCTGCATGCACGCACACACTTTTGCCTGCATGCATGTACACGTGCACACATGCTCATCTACATGCATGCATACGTGTGTGCGCACACATTCACCTGCATGCATGCATATATGTGTGTGCACACATTCATCTACATGCCTGTAGCCACACAAACCCCTCCACCCCCCTCCCCAGCTCGGGGCTCTCCAGAAGCGTTTGCAGCTGCTCCCAGCCTCCCTGGCCTCCCTTCATCTCTGCCCAGGCCTTTCAGGCAGCTTCCTAGCTTTTCACCCTCCCTTTGTTTCCCAATCAAAGCACCTTAATGTTTGTTTCCATGGTTTCCGAGTGGGCTTGGAAGGACTGAGCTGAAGGTGCTTGGCTGGATGTTCTCTGTGCTGCGGCTGCAGGGTTTGGGAGGCAGGTTGGGCTCTGCTCTGCCCAGACCACAGGCAGACAGAAAAAACACCCCTAAGCTGGCAGCAGTGCCTGCCTCATCCCACTACCCAGAGCAGCCTGGCCAGGGGCCAGTGGAGACATAGGTCTCCCCTTCCCTGGGCCGCTAGCACCAGTAGCATCATCTCAGCCCCTTCCCAGCCTTGCCCGCCCTGGCAGATCCATCCTCTGGTTGGCATCTCCCTCTCACCAGCCTGTGAACCCCAGTGCGCCCCCAGCAAGGCTCAGCATGGGGGTCTGTGCCCTCGCCCCGTTGCACCAGCATTCCCATGGCAGACCCACAAAGGGCCCTGGAAACAGAGAAAGAGGTGGCTGCGGGGTGGAGCATCTAGATTTCAGAGCACAGCAGGGAGGAGTAGAAGGGCCGGCACAGAGACAGGCCAGCACTGGTGGTAGGGATGGGTAGATGGATGTGGGGGTGAGATGGCTGAGTGTGCCCGGGATAGATGCATGGCTCTGTCTCGGGTGGGAGCGAGGGGTGGACTGACAGACAGACTTGTTACACCTTCCAGATGGAAATGTTAAGGGGTGAAAGTGCAGCAGCGCAGACAGAGCTTGCCCAGGGGCTGGGCTTGAGAGCACAAACCTCCTGTTGCAGCCAGAGATTGAAACCCCTCTGCTCTCCCCACAAAAGGGGACGAGAGGGAGATAGCTACATTGGGAGATCAATGGGTAGGGGTGGCTGGAGGGCTGCATATCAGGATAGGTATCTAGGTGGATGGGGAGGTGGCATGTGGGTTTGTCTGGGGATATGTGGATGGCTGTGTATGGAGAAAGGAAGAGAGGCAGGCATATGTAGAGATGTATGGTCTGGCGATGGATGGATGGACATTTGGAGAGGGGTGCCTAGGCTGGATGAATGGGCTCAGAGCTGGGCCCAGCTGCCTGACCACGGCCCTTAAGACTGCTCCTGCCCCTTGTGGGCTGTGGGGTGCCGTCCCCTGGGAGGCTTCCCGCCACGCCAGGGCCCCAGAGGTTGCCATGAGCTCAGTTCTGCCTCCTGCTGCCCGGGTGCCACCCCAGGATGCAGGACCTGCCACCCCCACCTGCCCCTAGGCCAGGCTGCGGTGGCCATGCAGGGGTGGGCACTGGGCCTGGCGGGGCTGGGCATGACCCCTGCCTCTCCCCCAGGCAGAGTGCCGGAACTTCCTCAAGGTGCTGCTGGTGCAGGAAAGGTTGCCATGTGCTCAGTTCTGCCTCCTGCTGCCCGGGTGCCACCCCAGGATGCAGGACCTGCCACCCCCACCTGCCCCTAGGCCAGGCTGCGGTGGCCATGCAGGGGTGGGCACTGGGCCTGGCGGGGCTGGGCATGACCCCTGCCTCTCCCCCAGGCAGAGTGCCGGAACTTCCTCAAGGTGCTGCTGGTGCAGGACCCGAGCACCCTCTTCGTGTGCGGCACCAACGCCTTCAACCCCGTCTGCGCCAACTACAGCGTGAGTCACCTGGCATGGGGGGGCTGCACCCATGGATGCATGTACTGGCAGCGTGTCCTATGTGTGCAGCATGTGCTTCTACATGGCATGTGCCCCTAGGGGCAACTTGTGTTTACGCATGGCGTGACCCACTGGAGAACATGGATGCTCTGTCTGTATTGCCTGCCTGTGTGCATGCACATACAACACGCCTGTGGCCTGTGAGTAGCAGGTTCCTGTGGCAGGTGTTTCCCAGGTCTTTAGCGTGTGTGCAGTGTGGCCCACTGGTCCAGCATACACATGTATGTAATGCGGGCATACACATGTAGTGTGCATCATGTCTGTCGTGCACACGCATCGGCAGTATATCATGTGTACAACCTATACAAGGTGTGTACACATGTGCCACATGCATGTAGCACTTGCCCCAGGATGCCTCATGCATGTGTTTTTCCATGCTGTCTCTGATGGGGCAGGACAGGGCAGCAAGGCAGCGAGGGGCCCGAGGTGATGGCAGAGTCCCCTGGCTGGGCTGGGCAAGCTCTCCCCACTCTGTGTGCATGTCAGCTGTGCGGGATGAAAGGCACCCGCTGCCGCACAGGTCCCCATGGACGCCGGGGGCATGGGCTGATCACAGCCGTGTCTGCGGAGGACTCAGCAGGGAGAAAACAAGGGCAGACTACAAAGAGCCAAGGGAGCAAGGAAGAGCTGGAGTGCATGAAATATTCACGGGAACAGATTGCTTTGCTCTGACTCCACAGAACGGGTGCTGGGGGGGGGCAGTACGAGACCACAGCGAGGTGTGGGGGGGATCATGGGAAGTGGGGGACATGTAGGAGCACAGGGAGGGGGCTGGGGGCCCAAGGTGCCAAGGCAGCCCGGCCCATTGGTTAGGGCTTGGTGCTGCAAGCAGGGACGGGCTGGACCGGAGCCTCTGACCCCATGCTCTCACCTGCTGCAGATGGACATGCTGGAGCCCATTGGAGACAACGTCAGCGGCATGGCCCGGTGCCCCTACGACCCCAAGCATGCCAACATTGCCCTCTTCACAGGTCAGTGCTGCCCGGCCTGCGGGCACTGCCCTCCTCCCCCTGCCTTCTGCTCCCTTGTTCTTTCTACCCTTCTACCAGGCACCCTGCCTACCTGTCCGTCTGTCTGTCTATCCACCTGGCTGTCTTTATCTATCTATCTGTCTATCTATCTATCTATCTATCCCCATATACTACCATTCACTCCCTCCATATATATCCCCTTCCTGAGTCCATCTGCCTGCCTACCTGTCTGTCTACCTGTCCCTATGTACCACCATCCATCCACCCACATCTCCATCTCTCCTTCCATCCTTCCCTCTCCCTCACACATCCCCCCCTCTCTCTTGTCCCCAGGTGGGATGCTGTTCACAGCCACGGTGACAGATTTCCTGGCCATTGACGCCGTGATCTACCGGAGCCTGGGGGACAGTCCCACGCTGCGCACTGTCAAGCACGACTCCAAGTGGTTCAAAGGTGGCTTCTGGTTCCCTGAGGGGGTGGCGGGGGGGAGGACAAGGTTCCCTGCTGGGCAGTGAGCTGGATCCTGGGGTGGGGTGTGACGGACGGCCTTGCCCCCTTGGAGGCTGGTGGTGGGGCCATGGACAAGGGTGTTGCTGGGGCAGCTCAGACCAACCCCCATGTGACCAGCCTCAGGTGAGGGCACTTGTGGACTGCCTGCCTGCCTGTGCCCTCCGCCCCCAAGGCCAGGCCCTGACTCCATCATCTCCACTCTCCCCGCTCAGAGCCCTACTTCGTCCATGCTGTGGAGTGGAAGAGCCATGTCTACTTCTTCTTCAGGGAGATCGCCATGGAGTTCAACTACCTGGAGAAGGTGAGCCTCATGGCTGCACCCCAGCCTGGGGACAGCAGGGCAGAGGCTGGAGAGCACAGAAAGATGCCTGGCCCATGCATGTGAGGGACCAACAACCCCCATTAGGCTGCCTTCGGGGGGCACAGGGTGGGGCTTGGGGAGCTGGGCATGGGGGCAGCAGCACATGGTTGGGGAGAGGGGTGACCACCCTGTGCAGGACCCCAGAGTCAGGGAAGAGATGGCTGGGGTCAGCCCCAGGACCCCCGTCCCACCACTGCTGACCCCCACAGTGGCCAGGTGGGTCCTGCAGCTTGAAGGAGGTCAGGCTGGCTGTTGGGGCCTGGGCTGGGCTGGCAGGGTGGCCTCAGCTGTGCCCTCTCCCCACGCCTGCCCATCCTATCCCATCCCACTGCAGGTGGTGGTGTCACGGGTGGCGCGGGTGTGCAAGAACGACATGGGCGGCTCGCAGCGCGTGCTGGAGAAGCAGTGGACGTCCTTCCTCAAGGCCCGGCTCAACTGCTCTGTGCCGGGTGACTCGCACTTCTACTTCAACGTCATCCAGGCCGTCACCGACATCCTGGAGCTGGACGGGCGGCCCGTGGTGCTGGCCGTCTTCTCCACACCTGCCAACAGGTGGGGGAGCCATACACCAGTCCCAGCATACACGTGGGGACCCGTGCCAGCTTAGGCATGGCCAAAGACCCCTGGGGACCCGTTCACTGCCTGTGCCAAGAGGGGCATCATTCATTATCCTCAGCCGGGGATGTCTCGCAGGGCATCAGCTGGATCAGTGGCTGTCCTGAACAAGGGTCCCAGGAACTTCCCAGTGCATCTGAAAGGGGGAGGGGAATACCTATGTACCCCACAGCTACCCCCCATCTCACTGGGGCAGCCGGGGCACTGAGCCACTTCCCTCCCAGCTTGTCTTGGTCCCTGGCTGCCAGGGCCATGGGTGTGTGGTACCTCTCCAGGCTGGGCACGGCTGGCCGCATTGTTGGCCCAGCACTCTGGAGCTGGAAGTGGCTCTGTGACTGATCTGCCACGGGTGTGTGGCTCTGAATGGGCTTTTCTGAATAGCCTTGGGCTCCTTGGAGGGCCTGGTCACCCCCTCCCCTCCTAGGTCTCAGCACACACCACCGACCCAGCCGAGTGCCTGGATGAAGCTCAGCCTGCCAGACCCACATGCTCCAGCTTGGCTCTAGCAGTGCGGCCGTCTGCACTGGCTTCATCAGCCCGTAGTCCCAGCCGGCCCTGCCAGCCACCCCGGGGAAAGGCCACGGGTGCCCCTTGCTGTGACCGTGCTGGGCTGGGCTGGGAGGCCTGCAGACAGAGCCCAGCACCAGCAGCGCTCAGCCAGGGCCCATCACGGCCATTCACCAGCTCCGGGTGTCTGCTTGGAGGAGCCGTCTCTTGCTCGGGGACCTTTGCCTATGGCAGGGGCACTTGCAGTGGGGGCCTGGGGAGGGGAGTCTGCAGGGGCAGAGGCTGCAGGTGGCTGAGCCCAGCTGGGTGCCGCGGTCCTGACACCCCCGTCTGCATCCCCAGCATCCCTGGCTCGGCTGTCTGCGCCTTCGACATGGCCCAGGTGGCGGCCGTCTTCGAGGGGCGCTTCCGGGAGCAGAAGTCCCCTGAGTCCATCTGGACGCCGGTGCCTGAGGAGCTGGTGCCAAAGCCGCGGTGAGTGAGCTGGGATCCCCTGGGCATCACTGCTGGGGCCTCCAGGGGCCTGAGCAGCCCTAAGGGCAGGTGTGGGGCAAGAACCAGGGTTGAAG
>NW_005841880.1:3558611-3564610 GCF_000455745.1 Alligator sinensis
GGGAGGGGGCAGTCCCCATCTCCCACCCCACCTGTGTCCTCGGTGTCCTGTGCTCTGGCCCAGAGCTGGGCTCCCATTAGGTCCTATACAACCAGGCCTGAAGCAGTGGGACCCCTCCCTGGATGGGGGCTGGGAAGTGGGGTCCTTCTGAGGAGAGCTCGTGGGACGTGGGCTCCGGTATCTCCAGGCCCCCGTGACTTGGCTCCTGGTTGTGTCTGGGGCAGGGTGGCGAGGGCTGGGGGGCTCCAGGTGCATGCCGCTCAGCCTGCCCCCTCCTGTCCCCCCCCTGCCAGGCCCGGGTGCTGCGCCGCCCCTGGCATGCGCTACAACTCCTCCAGCGCCTTCCCCGACGAGATCCTCAACTTCATGAAGACGCACCCACTGATGGATGAGTCGGTGCCCGCGCTCGGCAACGCCCCCTGGATCATCCGCACCATGACGCGGTGAGAGTCCCCACCTGCCCCTCCCCATACCCCGTAGGGCTCGGGCCCAGCCAGTCCCAGGACAGGGCTGTGTCCACACTGGGGCTGGGGGTGGTGGGGTTCGGATCAGGGGCAGAAGGCAGGAACAGAGCGTGCCCTGGACTATGGATGTGCCCAAGGTAGCACCCAGCCAGAGGACCTGATCCTGCCCGATGCCAGGCACCCCTTGGGTAGTGTCACTTCAGGCTGGGGTGGGAAAACTGTGAATAGGAGGAGCCGGCTTCCCCTTGTTTCCTGCCTGAGCAGTGTGGAGTGGAGGGACTTCAGGTAGCCCAGGAAGAGGTAGCTGAGGGCTCAGCAGGGGTGTGCACATGTGTGCATCTGTGTGTATGTGCATGTGCGCAAGCATGTGTATGCGCTTGTGAGTGTGTGCACCCATATTTGAATATGTGCACTTTGAGTGTGTGCAGGTGGGTATGTTTGTGTGCCAGGATCCCTATGTGTGCATGTGTGTGTACACATGTACTACAGGACCTGGGTATGGGCAAATGTGCACTTGTGTGGACACAGGTTTTGACTCACATAGGCATGTTCACATATGTACAAGGATGGATGCTTGTGCACAGAGTTTGAGTGCACATGTGCTTGTCTGTGCATGTACCCTGGCATGTGTAGGAATGTGCGCCTGCGACTCTGTGTGCTATGTACTTGTTTGTGCTCACATGGGTACAAGCGTACATGTGTGCTGTGTACTTGTGTGTGCTCACATGGGTATGAGCACAGATAGGTGTGCACTTGTGAGCATGTGTATATTTGTGCGTGTAATATATGTGCGTGTATGATGTACACATGTGTATGTGTGTAGTGTACACTTGTTAGTGCATGTGTGGGTGCGCACATGCTCCTACACAAGGCATGAGGACACCGAGAAGGCTGATAAATCTCATAAACTCCGCAGCCGAGATTGTCTCCTCCTAATTAAATCTGCCTTAATTGCTGTTTTATGTGGAATTAATCAAGCATCGCGCTCTCACTCTCAGGCCGGGAGCTCCTGCCGGGAGGCTCTGGGGGCCAGCACGGCCAGGGCAGATGTGTCACTCCCCAGGATTTGAGATGCTTTCAATGTGGGGCAGGCAGGAGAGCTAGGGGGAGCCCAGCGGTGGCACCCAGCCGGGGTGGGCATGCGTGGGGGCCCCCAGGGCAGAAGAGCACCAGTGCTACCCCAGTGACAGCCTGTGGGTGGAGGGGGGGGTTCAGGCACTGCTGTTTAGCCCCTGCATTGCCAAATCCTTGCCTGGTGGCACCAGCTCTACTAATAGGCAAAACAGCTGGAGTTAATTGGTGCAGATAATTGCAGCCACAACCAGGCGGCAGAAAACTTTTCCTCTAATTGACCCTTCCAGGAGGGCAGGGACAAGGAGCCTCGGCTCAGAGATCTAGGGACCCTGCCTGGCTTCACAGAGGTGACGTCCAGAAGCCCCCACCTGCGGGCTGGGGCTGGCTGGCTGCGTGTGGGGGTGTGGACTGCAGAGCCAGGGATCTGGATGCGTGTGTGCGTCCACACGGGATGCCCAGGAGTCCCAGGGTGGGGGTACAGCAGGGTACATGCCTGCTGGGGCCTGCACCGGGAGGCACATTGGAGGTGTATTTGCACTCTGCGTGCAGGGGGCACGTGCATGCTGATAAATGACTCGCAGATGCTTGTGGCACTATGGGCTTGCATGTGTGTGTATGTGCATGTGTGCACGTATGTGTCCAGTCACTATATCCGACATGGGGCCAAGAGCCTCAGGACGAGTGGCATCGAGGGACTATGCTATCTGGGGCTACTGCCCCCATAGGGCTCTGTGCGTTCACAGCCCCCGGCCCCTCCCAGAGCCCCCAGCCTGCCCTCCCCTGGGATCCCCCAACCATTCCTAAGACCATGCACCCTCTTTGGGGGGCATCTGGGCCAGGCTGTTTGGAAAGCAGGCTGGGTTGGGGTCTGTGGGGGCTCAGGACTGGGGTCTGTGGGGCTCAGCCCTCACTCCCACCCCATCTCCCCTGTGGCAGGTCCCAGTTGCGCAGGATCGTGGTGGACAGCGCGGCAGGGCCATGGGGCAATCACACCGTGGTCTTCCTGGGCTCCAACACTGGCACCGTTCTCAAGTTCCTGATCAAGCCCAACATCAGCGCCAGCCCCTCGGCCGCCAGCATCGGGAGCCAGAGCCTGCTGCTGGAAGAGTTTGAGACCTACTCCCCTGGGAGGTAGGGCTAGCACTGAGCAGCCTCCCTGGCCAGAGCCTGAGGGGGCAACATCTCCTTGGAAGGGGCTAGGGGACACATGGGGGTGAAAACGCAGAGACACATGGATGCCAGGCTGAGAGTGGGGGACGTCACAGCGATGGGCTGGGAGGGAGGGAGGGCTGCATGCATGCATGGACAGGGCTCTCTCCCAGCCTCAGTCACCGGTGTAGAAACTGGACTTCATTAGTGCCCAGGAGCCTCAATGGTCCCAGCCCTGCCCCTCTGCACCCCTGTGAGCCCCGTGCCCAGGCCTGCTTGGTGCCACCGCCCCCACAGACACACCTCCCCAACCCCCTCAGCCTCAGCACACTCTGACTTCAGCCCATGCCTCTGCATGCCCGCAGGCCTGCCCCTCTGCAGCACACGGTGAACCCACTCCCTGACCCCCTTCCCGCAGGACCCAGCAGCTCCCACCCCCCAGCAAACAGGGGCCCAGTCTGCCCTGGCCCTAGGGGGTGTCACTTCACTAGCAGGCAGCCCTGGCACCTTGCTGGGGGAGCCATGTAGAGCTTCAGGCCTCTTCTTTGCTAGGGGAGATGCTGGGTGCCTCCCTGCTGCCCATGCCCACGTGGAGCCAAGCCCAGAACACACTGCCCTCTCCACCCCAGGCCCGCCATCCCCGAGGACACGGGCTAGACTGAGGCATGGCTTGGGTGTGCCCACAGGTGCGGCAAAGACAATTCAGACGAGAGGCGGCTGCTGGGCATGGAGCTGGACAAAGCCACGGGGTCCCTGCTGCTGGCCTTCCCACCCTGCGTGGTGCGGGCACCCGTCGCCCGCTGCCAGCAGCATGCCGGCTGCATGAAGTGAGTGCACAGCCCGCGGCTTCCCCCCTACGAGGATGTCCTCATGGGCGCTGGTCACTGCCTGCTGGGGGTGTGGGCACGGCTTGGGTTGTGGGGGTGCGGCTTGTGGGTTGGGCAGGGCCTTGTGTGGTGGGCAAGGTCTGAATAAACTACCCCCCGTCCCCCCAGCATACGAACCTCCTGGGGCAGGAGGGGCTCAGACCAAGGGCATTGCCTCCTCTGTAGCACGAGGACCCAGCTAGATGGCCCAGGAAGCCCCTTGCACTCCCTCCCTACCCCACAGCCCCCTGGCACTTCTGCTCCCGCCCCAGCCGAGCCCCCAGGTGCTGGGGGAGCTGCCCCTGCGGGCCACGGCACCTCAGGAGTGCCCACCTGGGGGGACAGGGTGCCTGGCATCCCCATGCAGCCCTCTGGGCCTGTCTAACCCCCTCCCTGCTGGGTTTCAGGAACTGCCTCGGGAGCCGGGACCCCTACTGTGGCTGGACCCCCCAGGGCTCCTGCCTCTTCCTGGAAGCCAACACCAGGTGAGACCGAGCAGGGCAATGCCTCCAGGCTGGGGGGCCGGGAGCTGAGCACATGGGATCTGGCTGCACGGGGGTTAAGAGCCCCGGTGGCCAGTGCTGACCCGCAGAGCAGTGGGGGCTTAGCCCCACACTGAGCCAGTGGGGGTGCCCCAGGGGTGGGGGATGCGGATGGGGGGACCCCGCTTTGAGCATCTCTCTGGGGTCCTGTGCTGAGCTCTTTGCTCCCACACCTCCTAGCAGGGGTCACCCTGCCCATCAACCTCCTGGCGCTTGGGGTCTGTAGCTGCCAGCAGGGGCCAGACCGAGCTCAGCTGTCACATGGTCCCCCCAAAAGACCCTTTGTCCCCAGCTCAGTCTCTGCCCCATAACAAGACCCGTTCCCTCCCACAGAGCTGCATTTGAGCAGGACATCGCAGGCGGCAGCACCTCCCACCTCGGGGACTGCGAGGGTAAGCACAATCCAGCCAACAAGGCTGGGAGGGGGCACGTGGGGCTGGTTGGCATGGCCAGGGCATGGCTGGGGGGAAGCTCCTGCTGCCAGGTCCTGGTGGGTGTGGAAATCATAGAGATGTGGGGCTGAAGGAGAGCTCCAGAGGTCACAGCTAGAGCAACCCCTGCCGAAGGCAGGACCAGCCCTGTCCAAACCATCCCAGACAAACCATCATCCAAACCCTTTGCAAAACGACCGTCAGCCCTGCCTCAGCACAAGGCCTCACGCCCGAACCTGCCCCAGATGAAGCAGGGGCACTGTGCCAGCTAGCGGCCTGCTTCTATGACATGTTGTCAATGGGCACTCAAGAGATCCCAGGTGGAGGGCCAGACCCCCCACTACAGAGGAAGGCATCCCCCAGTCTGTACCAGTCTGACTAGGGGGTAAAATTCCTTCCCGACCAACCCATGGCATCCCTCTGACCCTGAGCAGAGGGACAGGACCCTCTAGCCGGGACCCTCCAGCTTTGGTCCCAGCAGGAGCGTTGGCACAGCCCAGTCACCATCCCCAGCCTTGGCTGCAACCAACACCTGATGCTGCTGAAGAGGGGCTTAAAACCCCCTGACACATGGAGCAGAAAGGGGAGGGGGGCACCCAGCAAAGCCCTGAAGCCTTGGAAACCCCTATAGCAGAACACAGGCATCGCGGAGCCTAGAGCATCCCCGACCAGTGGCTGTCCTGACCCCCCCAGGGGTGGAGAGTCGCCCCCTTCCCTGGCATCGGTCTCGCTGCCTCCCTGTTCTAACGGTTTCCCGATGTCCAGCCTAAATCTCCTCTGCTGTAACTTCAAGCCATTGGTGTGCATCCAGCTGTATGAGGACGCCCAGCTGTGGCATGACCCAGCTGTCCTCTCTGAGCAGGCAACCCTATGCCCATCCTCACGGTGCCCTCCTCTCCTCGTGCCCCTCTTGACTCATGCCCTGCTCTTCCATCCCCCCAGGGCTGGTGACCGAGAGCTTCGTGGACGAGCCGGACGGGTTGGTTTCGGTGAACCTGCTGGTGATCTCCTCGGTGGCTGCCTTCGTCATCGGTGCGGTGATCTCGGGCTTCAGCGTGTGCTGGTTCATCGGGCACCGGGACCGCAAGGAGCTGGCGCGGCGCCGCGACAAGGAGAACATCCTGGCGCACAGCGAGTCGGTGGTGAGCGTCAGCCGGCTGGGCGAGCGGCGGCCTCGGCCCGGCCCCCCCGAAAACCTGCTGGCACCGCTGATGCAGAACGGCTGGCCCAAGGGGCTGCTCAAGGTGGGGCAGCCCGACCTGGATTCGGGGGTGCTGCCCACGCCCGAGCAGACTCCGCTGCAGCAGAAGCGCTGCCCCGGCAGCCTCAAGAACTGCAAGTGGGAGCAGAGCCACAACCTCATCAACGCCTCCCTGCGGGACCCCGGCTGCCCCGGCTCCTCCATCATCCTGCTTCACACCGGCCACCCCCAGGGGCCCCCCCACATCCGGGCCGGGCATGGCATGCCCGTGG
>NW_005841880.1:3564817-3565350 GCF_000455745.1 Alligator sinensis
CCCGCACCGGGGCGGGCCCGGTCATCCCCGTGGCCTGCCGCTCTGTGCTCATGGACCAGGAGCTGGAGGATGAGGGGAGCGACTCCTCCATGGACATGCACTACCTGCCGGTGAGTGGGGGCCTCGAGCACGGCGAGGGGCCCCGGCCCCAGCCGGTGCAGCCCTCTGCCTCCCACCGGCCCGGCGTGGGCAGGGGCTCCTACGGCGAGTTCCCCATCACGCCGCATGCCAGCCCGGACCGGCGCCGGGTGGTGTCGGCGCCCGGCGGGGAGGCCGGGGACTTCTGCGAGGGCAGCCCCTGGAACCCCGACAAGCTGAACTTCAACAGCAACAATGCAGCCAGCAAGGCGGCTGCCCACCTCAAGAGGAACCACACGTTCAACAGCGGCGAGGCACAGGGGGGCTACGGCCGGCCCGGCGGGGCCCCGCGGGCGCACCCGCACGCCCTCACGGACCTCAGCCACCTCCTCAAGTATGGCATCGAGCGGACTCCCTCCGTTAAATAGGAGCCGGCTGCCCAGGGGGTGTGGCTT
>NW_005841880.1:3565381-3587778 GCF_000455745.1 Alligator sinensis
CCCGCCTCTCAGGGGGGCGGGGCTCCAGAGAGGGGCGTGACCCAGGGAGGCTCCTCCCCCCAAGACCTGCGTGTCTCCAGGAAGGACTGTAGGGGGTGCTGGAGAGCAGTGGGGCCGGGGACGGTGGGCGACGTGGGTCTCGGACTGTGCCCTCTGCCCACCCCAGGTGTCCCCATTCTCCCCCGTGGGGCCCGGCAGTGGCGGGCCCGGGGTGAGGATTTCCTACCCAGCACAAGGCGCCGGGGGCTGGGACCCGGCTGGGGGGCCTGGGCACCCCCCCACTCACCTGCTCCTCCTTTTTGTACTGGATGTGGGGGGCCGGGCTGGCACCTGGACGGTTTGCTAGTGACGGGTGACGGGTCCCTTGCCCCGTTGGCCCCTCCTGGGGCAGAGCCCGGGTCCCCCGCCATCCCCCCCTGCCCCACATGGAGTCTGCATTCTCCCCACCTCCCCCTGGCACCGCAGAGGGCACTGCCCCCTCCCCATCCCCACCATGCTGGGGCCCGTTGCCTGCCATGCCTGGCCCTGCTCCTCTAGCGCATCCCCTTCCCCCCCAAGCGCTGGGGGCTGCTGGCGAGGCTGGAGTGCAGGGTCCCCATCCATCAGGCCATGGCACAAAGTCCCAGGGACCCGGTCCCTTGTGCCCAACTCCCCCATGCCAGTCTGATCTGAGCAGGAGTCCTCGGCTCTATGGGGGCTGTGGGTCGGGGTGGGGACATTTCTATTACTGTAACACTGGGAAGCACAATCCTTTCTGTGGGGCCAGACCCCACGCCGGGCCACCCCCTCTGGCTGGCGGGGCAGGGGGCAGGTGCACGCACACTACTCAGCTCTGCCCCCGGCTGGATGCCCCCCTAGCCTGCTCCAGGCTCTGCTCCTCTGCCCGCTCCTGTGGCAGCTGCATCCCGCACACCATGGGGTTGCAGCTCAGGGATGCCCTGGACTCCCTGCTGGGGCGTGAGCAAGGTCAAAGCCAGCTGCCTACATGTCCTGGCGGGGGCCCAGCCACGAGCCACATCACCTGGGGACGGGTGCAGCAGGAGCGGGGCTGGGGACCGTGTCCCTGTCCCAGCCCTTGGGCTCTGTTCAGCTCTGGGGCTGTTCCCCGGGGGGCAGGGGGGTACCCAGGCTGGGGTGCAGGCACTGAGTCTGGGGCAGAGAGGAGAGGAGGGATTAGAGGGACTTAACCCTCTCACTGCTGCAGGGCTGTCCCCAGAGCACATCCCTCAGGACCCTCTGCAGGGTGACCCCAACCTGCTCCCCCCGCAGCTGCTGAGGGGCCCCTACTGGGGCTGGGGTCCCGGGGGTGGGGGGCATGTGGGGCTCCTTGGAGCAGAGTGGAGCTCTTGTGACAATCTGGAGAAAGGGACCGTGGCCCCGTGGCCTGGCTCGGCCCTGCAGAGATGGCAGCCATGCCGGCCAAAGTGACCCTAATGCCTGCTGGCCCCACGGGCTGCCAGCTGTGGGGGGCGCCAGGCCTGGCGGGGGGGACAGGAGCCGGGGGCAGGCCGAGGCCTCCGCTGCCCCTCTGTAAATACGGTCGCAGGCATGCAGCCCTCCGGGAAGCTGAGCATTACCGAGCAAGCGGTCCAATCCGATGTGACCTGTGCCCCCGTGACCTTCCCCTTTGACCTGTGCAGGCTGTGCATGCTACAGTGGTAACCTCTTCTCTGTATCACTCTGGACTTCCCCTGCCAATAAAGTTCTGTTTACAAGACTGGGTCCGTCCTCCCCATCCTCCCCCACCGCCCCACTGGGGCAGGGGTGATCTGTGCCTGGTATAGGGGCCACGGTGCCAGTCCACGGCAGGCAGGACCGTGGCTTTGCCTGGCTACAGCCAGCGGGGCCAAATCCGGCTGTGGGAAAAGGATCTGGGAGCAGCAGTGCAATGTCCGTGGGGGACGGAGACCACTGCCCGGTGATCCTGAGACGGGGTGAGCTCAGCACGTGCCAGTCCCACCCCCACGTGCCTGCAGAGAGGCGCTGGGCAGTCGTGTGGGAGGTGCTGGTCCTGGCCCTGAGTGCTGCTGCCGTGTCCCTACCCCCATCCTGGCCCGGCTCTGTGCTGTTGTGTCCCCCCACGGTGAGTGGGGCTGGGCACGTGCTGTGCTGGGGACGCGGTGCTGAGCTGAGGGAGGAGCTGGGTGCTCTGAGCACCCACGATCACGTCCTCTGTGGATGGAGCAGTGCTGAGCGGATCCACCAGCCCTGCTCTGCCCTGTGGGTGGGAAGGCGCCCCTCCCTCTGCCTGGGAGGATGGGGGGGGTCTCCAGGGCTGAGGCAGGGGTCACTTTGCCACTCCAGCCTGCACGTCACCCTCTGCCTTGGTTAGTGTGGCAACCCAGAGCCACACATGTATACTTGAATACATGTATGCACAGAGATGTGTGCACACACCCCGTGTGCCTATGCATATGCATACCTGCATGCATGCATGTATACACAAAGATGAGCACATACCTGGATGCATACATGTATACCCAGAGGCGCGTACGCACACACACACACACACACACACACACGCATATGCATGCACATATGCACACACCTGCATGCATGCATGTATACCCAAAGAGGTGCACGCGTGCACACACACACTTGCACACACCTACATGCATACATGTATACACAAAGGTGCACACACAAGCATGCCTGTGCTGAGGTGCATGCTTACCCAGAGATGTGGACACATGCACATACTCCCTGCCCAAGCGTAGTTTCACATGAGGGGAGCAGAGCACGAGGGTGCATGTATTCAGTGCCCAGGTATCTCCACGGAGGATCCCACTCAGCTGGCAGCACTGGATGCTGTTATAATAGGGTGGCTGGGATGAGCATGGCGGTATGTGGCCCAGCCGGGGAGACAGTGCCCAAGCCTAATGTTGCTGGCTCATGCCATCACACCATATTCACGTCCATCACTGCTGCGCTCAGACAGTGCCTGCCCGCATTGCAGTCCCCTCTGCAGTGGGGCAGGAAGGCACCCAGGGGAGAGCTGATGGGACGCAAGCAGGTTGGAAATGTTTGCACTGGCGCACAGCTGGGATGTCAGGTGGCACCCAGTAATGCCCCCATGTGCTCAGGGCCTCGGAGTAATGGCTCAGACACAAGCTAATGAGCCTTGCGGCCCTGACCGTCAACACCCCTCCAAGGGGAGAGCATCACCGATGCTCGCTAGCTCTCCTGCCCGCAGCCTGCTTGCAGGGCTCCCATCCTCACGTTGACCCTGCTTAGTATGTATGGGAGAGCTGAGAGCAGAGCTCAAGGGCTCATGAATCATTGGTACCAAAGTGCTGGAAAGCCCAAAAGAAAGCTGAGCAATGTGTGCATGGGTCTGTGCCTGCGTGTTGTGTGTATGTGCATGTGTATCTGGAAGAAATCTGAAGTGTGTGTGTGTGTGTGTGTGTGTGTGTGTGTGTGTAAGAAAGTTAAGCAGCATGTGTGTGTGCGTATGGTGTATGCATGTACCCATGTATCTGAAAGAAAGCTAAGCAGAGAGCGAGTGTGTGTGTGTGTGTGTGTGTGTGTGTGGGTAAGGAAGTTAAGTAGTGTGTGTGTGTGTGTGTGCGCATATATTGTGTGCATGTACACATGTATCTGGAAGAAAGCTAAGCAGAGTGTGTGTGTCTGTGTATGTACCTGTGTGCTAAGAGGCATGTGCACATGCCTGTGTGTGCTGGGGAGGAGTGAGTGCATGTATACCTCTGCTGAGATGTATGCGCAGGTATTCCTGTGTTGACGTGTTTGCATGTGCATATGTGTGTACCTGTCTGCAAGGAGGCATGTGTACATGTGTATGGGGGTGGATGAGTGCATGCTTCTGCCCTGGTAAGTGCACACGTGTTTCTGTGTATGTACGTGCATGTGTTCACATGTTGGAGGGGGGTGTATGTGTACACCTATCAGCAAGAAGGTCTATGTGCTGGGGGATGAGTGTATGTACGCCTCTGCTGAGATGTATGCGCAGGTATTCCTGTGTTGACGTGTTTGCATGTGCATATGTGTGTACCTGTCTGCAAGGAGGCATGTGTACATGTGTATGGGGGTGGATGAGTGCATGCTTCTGCCCTGGTAAGTGCACACGTGTTTCTGTGTATGTACGTGCATGTGTTCACATGTTGGAGGGGGGTGTATGTGTACACCTATCAGCAAAAAGGTCTATGTGCTGGGGGATGAGTGTATGTACACCTCTGCTGAGATGTGTGCACAAGTGTTTCTGTGTTTATGCCTTCGTATGTGTGTGTAGCTGTCTGCAAGGAGGCGTGTGGATGTGTGTGCTGGAGGATTAGTGCACATACATCTCTGCCTTGATATGGGCAGGCGTGTTTCAGTGTGCACACATGCATGTGCTCACATGTGTGTGTGCGTGACCTTGTCTCAAATGCTTCCCTGTGCCCCCGCAACCCAGGCAGTATCTGCAGCCGGCAGCAGCAAATGGCTCTGCAGCCTCTGGATGCACCAGCACCCCCCACCCCCGCCAAGCTCCCTCCACCACCCTCCACACCAGCTCAGTGCAGCGCGGGGCCCTTCCCAGGCCTCCGTGTTCACCTGTCCATCAGCACAAGCCCACAAACAAATGAGATTCCTGCCCTGGAAGCTGCCTCCGGCCACATCCCCCCAACTCACCACGCCGGCCTCCGTGCAGCATGGAAGAGACATGGCCCAGGGGAAGTGATTTGCCTGCCAGGAGCAGCTGCCTTCACCGTGCTGGGGCTGGGGCTCAGCCACACCAGAAACACGTGTCCTGTGTTGCGGGGAAGGGGGTGGGGGGTGTCACCACATCCTAGCAGCAGGCAAACAGTGTGGGCGAGCAAGGACAGCCCGGGGAGCTGGGGTCACCACAGCCCCCCCACCCGACCAGCACCGGCACTGGCCACAAAGTCTGGCTCATAGGGGATGCTGCCATGCTGGGGGCAAAGACGGCTCCCGCAGGCAGCCAGCACATGACAGGCACTGAGCCCTGCAGACAGACTAATGCCAGGGCAGGGACAGACAGACAGACCCAGGCAGGCAGGTGTGCCAGGGTGTGAATACCCAGGTAGATACATGGGTGTGTGAGCGGATGCGTCAGATGGAGAGACAGATAGACAGCTGGATTTGGGGGGCCTGCCTGATGATGCAGCGCCACCCCAGCAAGCAGGGGGCACATGTGGGGGCATCCTCCTGCCTTCACACCCCCTGTCTGAGCCACCCCTGCCCCTTCAGTCCTGGGCCACGTGCCAGGCTGCAGCATCCAGATCTAGCCAAGCCCCCTTGCCCGCATGTGCCCCCCCCCACCCTGCTCTCGGGGGTGTTGAGGGGAGGAACAAGGCCATAAACGACCCAGCAGGGCATCTGGGAGCCGGCGCTAGCAGATGGTGAGGGATAATGTCAGTTAATGTATGCAGCGCGGATGCCTTCAGTGGCCAATGTGCAGCTGTGGCTGTCACCGCGCGCTGGAGAGCACAGACGCTGCCTGGGTCCAGAGCCGACCTGGCATCACCCCATGTCACTGGGAGCTGGCCGGGCACCGTGGGCAGGGGGAAGAGAGGCATGGCCTTCAGGGTGCATATATGGGAGCAAGGTGGCCCCCACTCCCCATCATTGCCTGGGGCCCTGATGGAGCTGGAGGGGGCTGGGGGATGTGGCAGGCCAGCCAGCTTCCTCTGCTCTGCTCTGCCTTCCCCCGGGGACACCCCTGGGTCCCTCCGGGGCCCCTCCAGCCCCTCGGCAGGAAATCATTCGTCCTTCCCTTCCTTCCCCCCAGCTCACAGGTGTTCGTGATCTCGTTCCAGCCATGCTGTTTCTCCTTGGATGCATATACAGCACCTGGTGCCGCAGGCCTGGGATCCCCCTCATCCTCCACCTGGCTTCTCAAAGCATGGCAGGGAGACGCTGCTGGCCTCAGATGTGGGCCTAGCTCTGCTGGGCTGATGTAGCAGCATGGCTGTGGCAGGTAAGGTCCCCCTGGTCCATCCCACAGCCCCTGACCCCTTCCCAGATGCAGCTGCTGGCACTGGGACTCCAATTAACCCTGGGTACGAGCTGTGGCTGGCATCAGCCCCAGGACACAGGAGCACCCAAGCCAAGGGATGTCTATTGAACCCCTGCACTGCCCAACGCGCCCTCTCCCACCCCGCACAGGGTGGAAGGGGAGACGTCCTTGCAGATCCAGCTGTGCAAGTGCAGGTGTGCACGATCCTGTGGCTTCACTAGCGTGTGCAGAAGTCCAGCAGCATTTGCTGTCATGTTGGTGCGGGGGGCTGGCTGGAAGCAGGGTTGGGATGGAAGAAGAGGGGGCAGCCAGCCCGGGAGAACCCCACCTGCTTCGTATCACCAGCCTTGGAGCTGCCCAGCGGGGAGGGCAGGGGTATGAGGTTATGGGGACAGGGTGGGAGGCAGCTGCCTGGGCAGCCTAGAGGGACGGTGCCCGGCCTCTCCCACTTGGCCTAGCCCAGTTGCCAGCCCCGGTGCTACGGGGATGCTCAGGGCTCCCTTCACAGCCCTCTTGAACGGGTCTGCTCTATCTGCTGAGAGAGAGAGTGCATGCAGCTGGCTCGAGCTGGAGCCCACAGCCCTGCTGTGAATCCAGGGCTAATGGCTCTTGGGAGGTGGCAGAGGAGGAAACACCAGTGGTGACATGATGGGAAAGTTAATGGAGGTGCCAGGCTGGGAGAGCCGTGGGCACTGCCGTGCGTGGGAATGCAGCCTTGTCCGGCCCAGCGCTGCCAGCCCACATGCCACCAGGCGCCGCTGAACAGGACAGGGACCTGCCCAGTCCCCCTGGCACTGTGGAGCGCCGGCCAGCCAAGGGCATGGTGCCATGGCAGATTGGGGACGGCAGGTCCTGGTTTGGAGGTGCCTGGCAGTGGGGACCTGGACTCCTGGGCTGTGCTCCCAGGGCTGTGGGCTGGCAGACGCGCTGCAGGGGCAGAGCAGGTCTGGCTTGCAGGGGCCCAGGCAGGCTGCAGCCATGGGAGCTGGGGGGAATCGGTGCTAGCAGCTGCCCTGCATCTCTGTGGCTGAGAGCTGCAGAGGGAGACCCCAGCTCCCGCCCCGCCAGCAAAGGTAGCAGAATGAAAGCAAGACCTGGGGACTCCAGCCATCGCTTAGCCAGCCGGTGCTGTGACTGACACGAGTGTGCCAGGTCTCAGCTGAGTCCCACCACAGATGGCCAAATCTCCTTCTATTTGGCACTAGCTGGGCTCCTGCCATCCTGCTAGGCGCCAAGAGGCAGGTGGGGCCGCCGGGATCAGGAGAAATGCCTCCAGCAGGATGCCTGGGTTCTGCAAGGAGAGAGCAGGCTGGAACAGAAGGCACGGCTGCCATCTCCCGGTCCCAGCTGGTAGGACAGGTGCCAGCCTCTGCCACGGGTGACCTCTGGCCATGGGGAGGACGTGGCCCAGTTTGGGGCATGGGACTGGGAATGCAGCCCTGTTGGCGAGCGGGACTGGCTCTGCGAGGTGGGGGGGAAGAGGGACCCGCCGGCTGAAAGGCAAGGAGGGAGGGCAAACCGGGCAGCAAGAGCTTGGAGCCCCCGACTTGGATTCGACTCCTTGGGGCACTTGTGATTTGATGTGGACGTCGCATGGGGCTGCCTAACTGGTCCCAGGTTGGCTGAGTGCTGCCCGTTAGTCTGGGTCCTGAGTTCAGGAGCTACCGTTGGAGGAGCCGCATGGGCAGAGCCGCCTGCTGGGGCGTCTAGGAGGCAAATGGGGAGGGGGCTGAAGCTGTCCTGGGTCAGTGCCACTGCGGCTAGGGCTGGCCTCTGCCCCAGCATGGCCTGAGCCCTGCCACTTCCACCCTCAAGCCTGCTGCCCCGCGCAGCCACCCACCGAGGGCATCCCCCAGCCCTGACCCAGCTCGCGTTCCCCCCTCAGGTGAGCCAGAGAGCCCAGACCAGCTCTGTTTGGTGAGTCAGAGAGACGGAGGGCTCATCAGCCCAGTCTGTGCCCGTGGCTTGTAACATAGGGCAGGCTCTGTAGTGCTGTCCTGGTCCCAGCCATGGCACAGGTTCATGCTCAGCTCCAGGCACAGGGACTGTGCAGGCAAGGTGCTTTTTAATCCCATCTGGGCCAGATTGAAGCCCCTGGTGCTGGGGGGACCATGGGGTGAAGAGCCCTTCGTGACACGGGTCCTGCCTGCTGCTCAGAGCCAGTCAGGAAGGTGCCAGTGCAGGGATGACGGGCACCCTGATGTGTGCCCAGGTGCAGGTGCCCACAGGTCAGGAGGGTTGCCCTCAGGCCTGATTTCCCAGCTGATCATGCAGCTGGCAGAGAAGCAGAGAGCACAGTCCCCTCCTCCTCTCCCTTCTGCAATTTCCCAACCTGGCCCGTCGCAAAAGAACCAGGAAGCTGCCAGCCCCCGCCCAGCCCCGCTGCTCTCCCTGCACCAGGATCCCCTGCCCGGGGCACTGCGCAGGAACGGCAGGACAGGACAGGACAGGTCTCGACCAACCACGCTGCTGGCACTGTTTGCAGGGTGAAGGGGTGCGGGCAGCGGGGGCAGCCCTGGGCACCAGCCTGCAAGGGTGCTGGGAGAACTGACACAGAGCCCAGCTCAGGGACGGCTCGTGGGAGAGACGTGCCGGAGCTGTGCTATGGGGCCAGCTTGGGGTGGCTCAGCGCTGAGCGAAGGTGGATGGGTGGTCTCTGCCCAGAGTAGGGCTGGCAGGACGGACAGGGCAGTTCTAGCAGGGGGCTATGGGTGGGGGCACTGGTAGGGCTGAGGGCATTGGCAGAGCTGCAAGGAGCCCAGCCTGTCCCAAAGTATCCCTGTCTCTTCCTCCCTGCAGCCTCCATTCCCCACCACGCTGCAGGATGACTTGCCTGGGCCTCACCCTGCTAGCCCCGCTCCTCCTGGCCCTGCCCCGCAGCTGGGGGCAGCCATGCCCACCTGTGCCCAAAAATGCCACGGAGTTCGTATGCACCGCGCCGGACCTCTACATCTTCCCCTCCGGCCTCCCCAATGGCATCCTAAGCATCTCGGTGGAGTTTACCAACCTCAGCACCATGGGCGAGGATGCGCTGCAGGGGCTGCCCCTGCTCCGGGAGCTCCATCTGTCCAGCAACCGGCTCCAGTGCCTCCCTGCCAGCCTCCTTTGGCCCGTGCCCGAGCTCCGCATCCTGGACCTCACTGGCAACCTGCTGGAGGGCCTGCCCCCTGAGATCTTCCATGCCAGCGGGCTCCTGCGGGACCTGGTGCTGCGGGGGAACAGGCTGAGGGGCTTGCAGCCCTCCTGGTTCCAGTCCCTGAGGGCACTGGAGTGGCTGGACGTCTCCGGCAACCAGCTCCGAAAGCTGCCCCCACATTGCTTCCTCCTGCTGCGCTCCCTGAAGAGCCTGGACCTGTCCCACAACTTCCTGAGCAACCTGCCCGCCGCAGCGCTGCAAGGCCTGGCCCAGCTGGAGCGGCTGGACCTGGAGGGCAACCGGCTGTGGGTCCTGGATGAGGAGATGTTCCAGCCCACCCGCGGCCTCCGCTACCTCTTCCTGCAGAACAACAAGCTGAGCGTGCTGCCGGACGCCACCCTGCTCCCGCTGGACCAGCTGGACACACTGGACCTGTCCCACAACGCCCTGCACACCCTGGACTTCTGCCTGCCCGAGCCCCGCGACACTCTCAGCCTGGACCTGTCCGGGAACCCCTGGGTGTGCGACTGCCACGCGGCCCGCTTCTTGCACTGGCTGCGGAGCCGGCCTGTGCACCTCTATGCTCGCAACAAGACCCTCTGCCTGGCCCCTCTGGAGCACCACAACCAGAGCCTGGCCACCCTGGCTGAGAGCGAGCTTGGGGTCTCCTGCCCACCCACCCCTGGGCCAGGGAAACAGGAGAGCCAGGAGCTGCCCCCAGACCAAGTGGGCAAGGCCTAGCTATGGGCTGTGCCAGCTTCCACCCCCATCCTGGCATCCCCAGGGCAGCCTTCCTTGTCCCCTTCCTCCTCCCCGCACGGGAGTCTCCCTGGGGTCTGGGCAAGAGCCCACCTGAGCAGTTCTGGGTCTGTCTCGCGCTATTCCCTGTTCACCCCCCTCTGAAAGGGTGATGGGTCCTTGCCCTGATGCCCCAGATGCCCAGGCCTCAGCCAAACCCCCCTGTGCCTGCCCCAGCCTCAAGCCTGCAGCCTCCCAGCAGACCTCAGCCCTCCGTCTCCAAGCCCACCTGCACCTCACCCCCAGCTCCTCAGACCAGCCCCCATTGGCAGCACCGAGGGGCTGTTCTTTGGGGCCGAGAAGCCACTTTAGCTCAGTTCTCACTGGTGAGAATTGAGCCCTGCCAGTGGCAAGCTGGCTCCAGGGCCTGTCCTTGAGCCAGGCCTCTCAATGCAAACATTGCAACATGCGTGTGGCTTCCTCATGGCCTGTTGCAAGCATGCCTTGCCCTCCCCCCAGCTTTCCTCTGCCAAAACAGCCTCCGAGGAGTGGGGGCTGATGGGTCCGGGCTGCACGATGCAAACGTGCCACCGAGCTGGTCCTTAATGGCACTGATCGAGAGCAAGTTCCTACTTGTCCTGGATTAGAGGTGTTGGCATGTACAGCGCCTGGCACACCAGGTTAGATGGGCACCTAATAGATGTCTAAGAGCTGCCCTTCTGACCCTGGAGGGGTGGGAGTGAGTGCCCGGCCCAGCCAGCCTTATAGTGGGCAAGCACTTTCACCTGTTTTGGGAGTCCTGGAGGGTGGGTGCCCAGTGACGGGGGGCATTTCCACTGCTCTGCTTTCCCTTCTCTCCTAAACGTGAGCTCAATAAACATCAGTGCACGCACTTGACTGAAGTCTGCAGCGTGCTTGACTTTGGGGGGAGATGTATGGGTGGGGAGGGAGGCACAGGGATGCCTGGAGGACCAACCGGACGTGTGTCGCAACACTCGTGTCCACACATTACACTGAACTGGCTCGAAAGAGTACTTGACTTGTCCAGGGATGCTTTTGGCCCGTTCCAGGCAGCTTGAAGTCAGTGCGAGGGGCTCGTATGTCTGTCCGCCCCTGGTTTAAACTGGGCTAAGTGTTACCTGTTTCATCTGCTCATCTGTTAACCCCGGAGCTTTGCCTTGTAGACACAAGGACAAGGGTTTGCAGGATTTCTGATGCTTCTCATACTGGGGCTAGGAGCATGGAGCCCGCGTCCTGGACCTATAGTTTCCCCTAGGGCCCCACCTTGGCCCCAGTGTCAGGGGGAGTCTGTGCTAGCAGGGTTTTGCATGGAGCAACGAAAGCTGAGCACGTCGGCCACTGTAGCCCCGGCAGTGGCTTCCTTTGTGTTTAATTGCAAATGAAACCCAGAGCATTTCACTTAATGCCGTACCTGTAAATTTATAGTAGAACCAGGTCCCCGGGAAGGCTTCAATTAAATGGAATTGCTTAAAGCTGCGGCCCAATTTATCCTGAGTTATCGCACCCATAAAGCCCGGCAGCAAATGCTGCTCTGGACCCGGGGAGGCTGGAGGCTACCGGCTGTGTGATGTTAATGATGGGGCGGCTGCTTTAATAGGAAACTGGGGAGTGTGGGGGAAGGACAGGGACTGGGGTGGTAGCTGGGGCTGGAGAAGTCCCACAAATGCCCATGGAAACCCTCTGGACTTCTAGCAAGCCCCTGGATAGTCCAAGGTGGAGCCTGCAGAGATGCATCTTGACAGGGGAGTCGCAGATGGAGAATCCAGTGCCTGCCTATATGAACCCAGCCTTCCCCTTGGACACAGCACAGCCTCCTAGCAGGGCTTCTGGTCTGGCCTCTTCCTGGGCTACGGGGTGACCCGGGCAAGTCGCTTCCCCTCTCTGTGCCTCAGTTTTCCCATCTGTAGCCCTCACCGTCTAGCTGGAAGGAGGTATCGAGTGGGCCCCAGAATGACCCGGATACACCGGAGAAACGTCCTTATTGAATTTCAACTGACTGATTTCAGACCAAGTGCAAAGTCCTGCACTTGGGACAGAGCGATCAGGGGTCGGGACACCGGCTGGGGAGTGACTGGCCAGGCTGCAGTGCTGCAGAGCAGTTGGGGGTTACTGCGGACTGAATGTGAGGCAACAGTGCACTCTTGTTGCAAAAGAAGTCAATCGCATTCGGGCTGCGCTAACAGGACCCTCTCTTGCAAATCAAGGGTCATAATTCTGCTCTATCGGTGCTGCTGAGGCCTCGCCTGCAGCCGTGTGTCCAGTTTTGGGCCCCACATTTTGCAAAGGATGGGGACAGACCGGAAAAAGCCCACTGGAGGGCAATGAAAATGAGAGGCCTGGGGAGCACAACTGGAGAGGAAAGGCTGACAGAGCTAGGGTGACTTAGTCTGGAGATGAGCAGACTGAGGGGGCTTTGATAAGCCTTCACTTCCCTGCAAGGTGATGACAGGCAGCACCTCAGCAACACACGGTCTATTTACAAGACAGTGGAGAGGGGGGAGGCTGCCCCCCACCCCAGAGATCCTCAGGTCAACAGCTCCTGCGCTGTTGTTTCTTGGGCCCCCAGTCGCTGGTCCGGGTCCTGCATGGGATGGAGAACAGGAGGGCCAGGCCCCGCTGCAGACACATCACTCTGCACAGCCCCGTGGCAGTCTGTCCTTCTGGGGGCGATGCTGGGGCCCAAGGGAGCCCAGGGAGTGGGCACGGGTGTACACAGCTAGCCTGCCCAAGACCCGGGGGGAACCTGGGCTGGCGCTGCATCCTCCTGGGAGCCCCTGCTGCACTCCATGCCCCCACCTGCAGCTGGGGGGAGTTACAGCCCTGGTGAGATGAACTGCCCGGGCACACAGCCTCTTCCCCTCTGCCCAGCTGGCATTGGCCTGTGCTGCAACCAGCCTGGAGGGGAGCTTGGGGGCAGCCCTGATGGTGCTGCCCCCCTTCCTTCCCTCCCTGCCCAGGCCACCTCCCACCCAACGGCTGCAGAGAAGGGGAGTACTGCTGCCTGCCTGCCTCCAGGTGCCCTGGGTATCTCCTGCAGATGGCTGTGGGCATCCCTGCTATGGGGCCCTGCAAGGCCAAGGTTGACTTTGGCCGTGGGATCCTGGACCTCAAGCAAGGGCAGAGCCCAGGGGGGCTCCCCAGCAGGGGGGCAGGGAGAGTTGGGCTGTACCTTGGTATGGTGCCCAGCGGGACGCTGCTGACCAGCCAGTCGCGCCCGTAGAGGACGGCGGGGCCGCTGTATTTGTTGTAGTATTGCTCCGGCTGCTCCGGCTGGAACTGCCGCTGCTCCCCCAAGGGCGGGACCAGGTGGGAGTCTCTCACCTGGTGCGGGGAAGACGGGCTTTCAGAACCAGGTGCAGGGGAGGAGAATGCCAGGGGCAGGCAAGGGGGCCTGCCCCTATCACTTGGCCCTTCTCAGGAGGAGCACTGGCTTGCAGAGGACAGCCCCCAGGAGCCAGCTCCTTCCCCTGCCTCTACCCAGCCCAGCCCACACCACACTCAGCTCCTTGGGACTGAATCCCCATGGTGGGAGGGACAGGGTGAGGGCCATGCCCCCGGCTCTGGCTCTGCTTTGGGACCCCGCACCCTCCAGACCCCTGTGGCATTGAGCTGCTCGCTGGAGACAAGCAGCTGCACGTGGGGCGATGGCGGGTAGAGCGTGGGGGGCAGCTCTGACCTCTCCACTCCACACATCTCCCCTCCCACATCAAGGGCTGGGTTGGGACCCACAAGCCCCCTTCCTGCCCCAGCACAGGGGCAGGAGAGTTCGTACAGCATGGCTCTCGCTGCCCACAGCCCCGCTCCACCATACCCGCTGCAGCGACTCCTCCGTGGGCCGCACCGTTGGCTGGCTGTGGGGGACGAAGGCGGCTTGGGTACTGGAGACGGGAAGGTTCCCTGCTCGTAGACGCGTGGGGAAGGGGGGAGAAGAGCATGTTAGAGCCAGAAACCTTGGGCCACTTTGCAGCTGGAGCCAGCCACATGGGGAGCAGAGACATGGGCAACGGGCTGTGACCCCTGCCCAGCGCAGCCCCTGTGCATGGGGACCATGCATGGCAGGGCAGCAATGTGGATGGGCCTCGGGGGCAGTGGGTCTCAGCCATGGAGGGGCTGCAAGGTGGGGATGTGGGTTCCTGCAGCTCCAGGCAGGGCTGTGCTGCCTCCCAAAGTGGCACAGGGCAAGAGCAGCGAGAGCTACTAGTGCCCAGAGGAGCGCAGCAGTGGAGCTGGGCATCTGGGCACCACACCGCGCTCGCACCACCTGACTGCTCCCCAGAGTTGGCCCTGGTGGCAGCACAATGCCCAGCCCATCCCGGGGAGGAGGGAGCTTGGCTTCTGCAGAGCAAGAGGAAACCCAGTGAGCAGCGGAGGCGAGGGATCAGGGGGCTGTGGGACTGCGCTGGCACTGAGTGCCACGACCTACCGGGTTGGTTCAATGGCAGGTGGCTCTTCAACTGGTCCTTGCCGTTACATGGCACCGCCCGGGCAGGTGGCCGTGGAGGAAACTCCTCCTGGTACAAGGTGCTGTAAAATGCCGAGCTCAGCTTGTCATCCCCAAAGGGCACAAAGCTCCAGCCTCTCCACTGGGGCGGAGCGGGGCGTGGGGGACGCTCGTCCTGGTCAAACTGGAGTGGAGGAGAGCAGCAGCTCATGCAGGGGCAGGTCTGTCTGCCCCCCACCCCATCCCATCCAGGCAGGGTGAGCTGCACCTCCCTGGCTCCCTGTGCCTTTGCACTGGCCCCAGAGAACTAGCTCTGTGCAGCAGATCCCAGGGCAAGCAGAGCGGTGCTGGGACGCTCTGGGGGGCTGCAGCCCAGATGGACAGTGGGCTGTGCCCCCCTGGCCCTCAGTGGCAAGGCCCCTTGCAACTGCGGGGCAGAGAGCAGACCTCTGTGTAGTAGGTCCGGTACGTCGTGGTGCTGGCCCGCTCCTGGCTCCTCTTGGGGTCCCGGTCACCGCGGGGGAATGACGACACCAGCTGGCTCTTGTACTCCCGGGATATGGGCACTGGGAAGGTGAGAAGCAAGTCCCATCATGGGCCCCTTGTTCTCTGGGGCTGTGGCAGGCCCCGCTTGGCCACACGCTCCCACTTGGGCCCACCCAGTCCTGGTCATTAGAAGGACTCTGTGGATGGCAGCTCCACCATGAACCTGGGTTGGGGGGTACAAAACAATCCCACCTTTCTCTTGCCCTGTCTCTGCTTGTTGCTTCGACTGGGAGCTCCTCAGGGCTCTTGCTGTGTGTACAGCCCCTAGCACACAGCTGGGGCGTCTGGGTTTCTGTTAGACCCCCTGAGGCTACGGCAATGCACGTGCTCCTCAGCAGGACACAGCTGCAATCACTGGGGTCCCTGTTCCGCCTGAGCCAATGCTGCTGCCAGGCTGGCAGAGCCCCCTGGCCAAAGGCTTGGCCCCTCTGGGAGCTGAGCCCTTCCTTGCTCTGTGCAAGAACAGCTGAGAGCCCCAGGCCTGGATCCGGCCCAGCACACTCCCTACCATTTAATCACAGAGAAGAAACAGTTCTTGAGCCCCCTGCACTGGGGCGTCTGGGGAGAACAGGGCCCAGGATGGCCAGAGCTGAATGGGGCTGGGGTTTGCCAAAGCCCTCCTAGTTCTGCCAGGCCGGGACAGGGAGCAGGGTGGTTCGGTACCTAGCTCTCGCAGGGGGAACGACGCTGCGGTGGTGGTCGCAAATCGTCTGCGGTCATCCCCTGCCTGCATGGTGGTCTTGTGGATCGTTTCCACTGCCTGGTCCTTGTCATAGATGCTGCAAGGCACAAATGTGATGTCTGAGAGAGGGCAGCTGGCTGGGAGGGACGTGCCCCATGGTAGGAAAGGGCACTGGGTACCTGTAGCTCCCTGCGGCTGGGGCGGTGTAGGCGTCATGCTGCTCTGTGTTATTCCCAGTGATCCTGGGGCTGCCAAGCACCACGGCTGATTTAATCTGGAGGGAACCCATTGCAGTTTGATGCTGGCTGGTGCAGGCCAGGCCTTGCCCCCATTACAGCCAAGCTCCCATTGCCCCCAGCTCTGCTCCCAGGGCCCCAGTTCCACACAGATTATTCCCACCTCCTGCAAAGCAGGTGATGCTGCAGGCTAGGCCAGGGCACAGACAGAGCCGTGTCCCCTGGAGGTGTGGGCATGGATCTCTGGACCCAGAGATGGGGTAAGTCCTGGTTGGCAAAGCCCAGACGTGCCCCAGCTCCTTGCACTTCCAGCCCCTGCCTGCGGCTTTGCTCGGTAGCAGAGCTGCCCTGCCAGGCTCAGGGGGTCTTTGCCACTGAGAGAGACCATGAGCTCAGCACGGTTTCAACCAGGGCTGGGCATCACCACCGGCCATCAGAACAGCTAGAGGCATGGCAGGCTGGAGAGGACACACAAAAGCAACTTCTCCTGCTTTAAGGCCTGAGCCAGCCACTGTCCCAGGGAATTAGGGGCAAAGTGCCCCTGGGGCAGCTTCAGCCTTGCAGAGCTTTGTGCCCATCCCTCTACAGGAGCTGGCCAGAGCCTGGAGTCGGAGCTGGATCCCAAACACTCCTGGGCTCCCGGCCCCCCCGAGTGAATCTGGAGACTCACTCCCTAACCGTAACCGGATCAGGCCTCAACCTGGGAGCTGTCTCAGTTCCCAGCAGAGCATATGTGAGGTGCCATGAGGCTGAGCTCACCGAATTGTGCCGTTACCTTCTCACAGGGCTGCACAGGGGGGACCCATTCCCCCTGGAAGTCTGCATGGTGTGTGGTTTGGTAGTGGGAGCGCCCATCCCCTGTGATCGGGGAATGTCCTCCTGTAGGGGAAGGAGCCGGGAGTCAGGCCAGGATGTTCTCAGACTTGGCCCCTTCAGCTGCGAGGACCCTGCTGCTGAGACCCCCTGTGCCCCAAAGGGAGGTGCTTCACACACCCCACACGCCTCCTCTACCAGCTCATTGCTCTCCTGCCTGGTGGCTGGTGGGAAAAGATCAAAAGCTCCGAACAACCAAGGACGTCCTCCAGAGCAGGCTGCCCTGAGAGTGACTCTGGGTGTGGGCATGCAGCAGAGGTCCAAGTCCAGCCAAGCAGCCCAGCTTGTGCTTTGGGAGCAAGGGGACATATGGCTCTAACAGCTCTGCCCCTTCTGGACGTGGCAATGAGTGCCCTCCCTGGCCTTAAAGCTCTGGAGATCAGAGGCCACATTCTGCCGTAGGTGACTGGTGACATGAGTGCACATGTGCCCCATGGGCCTGGGCATCCATGACACCAACGCACCACCACACCCAGCAGCAGGAGAAGACCCAGAATAAGGCAAGCAGCAGACGCAGCGAGGCCAAGCGCAGGGCAGCAGCAGTGCTGCAGGCTGGGGGCCAGCAGGGTCCAGGGCATAGCTGTGGATGGAAAGCTCGGATCATACATGGCCTTCCTGGGTCCACACCCTGCAGACCCACTGGAATGGAGCAAAGGGAGGAATGCGGATAGACAAGTATCGCTAGATCCTGAACGCCGTCTCTGTGATAACATGGCACTAGTTGCTGCAGCAAAACCCAGCCTGAACTATCACAGCAGCATCCCCTTGGCCAAGGCAATGAAACCACGCTGGACCCCCAAGTGCCCCCAGGTCCCCAAGAACACTGAGATTGCAGCCACGCAGAGCCGCGGCCTGGAAGACAACTCACCCAGGTGCACGCATGGGGCTCTCGCAACTGGCTGCATCCCATGGTCTACGTAGGAGGAGCAGGACAGCGAAGGCTGCCGAGGGAATTGTCTCTCATTCTCACAGAACAGGTTGCGGTTCCACTGCTCATTCTGCGGTTTGTGGGTGAGCGGCCTCCGCCCCGCTACCTCCAGCCCGGGATAGCTATCCCGGGCCGTGGAGGTGATGATGCTGATCCTGGGATCAGTGTGCATGAGCGCGTGCATTTGTGGCCGGATCATTTTGATCTTGGGCTGGTGGGGTCTCTCGGAGAAGGCCACCTGCGTCTCTGTCCCCGTTTCCTTCGGTGTGAAGAAGTCCTTGTGTATAACCCCTTTGGAGAGGGGGAGCGGAATAGACTCTCGCTGGAAATTCCCCCAGTACGGGGGGTAATCAACCTTGTACACGGACTGATCCACCCGTCCAGGTGGCCAGCGGTCAAAGGATGTCCTAAAATGGGAAGCCTTTTGGAAGTCAGCCCCCGTGATGCTGGGGGCTGGCACGAGGTTTTTGACAGGGGCTGCCATCGCGCCCTGTGGGCAAGATGCAGCACAAGAAACACCACAGCTCGAAGACTTAGCCTGACCAAGCTGTCTGATGCAGTAGGTCAACTGGCCAGGCTGGGATATACCCGAGGGGCCCTGATGTCACAATAGAGCCCTGGCAACGGGGGAAACATGCCGCGGTTTCAAGACAGGACGCCAGGAAGAGGAGAGCAGGGTGGGGAGGGCAGGAGAAAGGGGTGCACAGGTGACAGGTGCCATCAATGGTGACTCAGTGATTTCGTGCATCTCCCTTTGGGCACCCCCGTGCTCCTGCCAAGCTGCTTGGCTGAGTCGGTCGTGGGATCGTGGGCACAGGGTTTGCACGCTCCACGGGTCCAGTGGTATGGGCCATGTGTCGGGGAAAAATTTAAGTCCCCAGGTTCGTTGGGCGGAGGCTCAGACGAACCACAATATAAGTTTAAAGACTCGATTTATTAAAGAATGCATTCTGAACAGACAACTGCCCCGCAGGGAGATTGCCTGTTGCACTTTTTGAATTACACAAAGCATTATATGGGAAACATGACGATATTATTACAGCAACAGCTTTACCAATCAACAATTGCCACTTGCTGCTAATTTAAATTTCCCTTACTGAGAACCTTAGAGCTGATAAAAGCCAGTTTATTTTAGTTTTGTGCTAGCCTTATTGTTAAAAGTTATGTCCTTTACCTTCTGATAGCTTATGCAGCATACGTGATCTGCTTGCTTACACATAGTTTCAGAGTTTCATAGTTTTAGGGTCGGAAGGGACCTAATAGATCTTCTAGCCCGCCCCCCCGCCAGGGCGGGAGAACAACAAAAGAACCCTAAACAAAAAACGGGACTCAAATGAGTCCAGCCAGGTAGGTATCCAGCCTCTTCTTAAAGACCCCCAGGGTAGGGCCCAGCACCACCTCCCTTGGAAGTTGGTTCCAGCTCCTAGCCGCCCTAACTGTGAAGTAGTTTTTTCGGATGTCCAATCTGTACCTCCTCTCCATCAACTTGTGCCCATTACTCCTTGTTATGCCAGCGGGGGCTAGGGGAAACAACGTCTCCCCCAAACCCTTCTGGTTCCCCCTAGTGAGTTTATAGACGGTCACCAGGTCCCCCCTCAGCCTTCTCTTGTGGAGGCTGAATAGGTTCAAGTCCCGCAGTCTCTCACTGTAGGGTCTGCCCTGTTGTCCCCGGATCATGCGGGTGGCCCTCCTCTGGACCCTCTCCATGTTGTCCACATCCCTCCTGAAATGGGGCGCACAGAACTGGACACAATACTCCAGCTGCGGCCTGACCAGCGTCGCATAGAGGGGGAGGATCACCTCCCTGGCTCTACTCGAGATGCACCTGTGGATGCACGACAAGGTCCGGTTAGCCCTGCCAACCATGACCTCGCATTGTCGGCCCATGTTCATCTTGGAGTCAATAATGACACCAAGATCCCTTTCCGCCTCCGTGCTCTCAAGTAGGGAGTTCCCCATCGTATAAGTGTGCTGCTGGTTCCTACTACCCAAGTGCAGCACCCTGCACTTGTCCGTATTGAAACACATCCTGTTCCTGTTTGCCCACCCCTGTAACCTATCCAGATCCTTCTGCAATCTCTCTCTCCCTGCTAGCGTGCTCACCTCCCCCCAAATTTTGGTGTCATCAGCGAATTTAAACAGGTTGCTTTCACCCCAACATCAAGATCGCTGATGAAGAAATTGAACAGCGCAGGCCCCAGGACCGAGCCCTGGGGGACTCCACTACCCACCTCCCCCCAAGTCGAGTATGATCCATCCACCACCACCCTCTGAGTGTGACCCTTCAGCCAATCTGCAATCCATCTGACCGTGTAGGCATCTATGCCACAGTCGCCTAGTTTATTAATTAGGATGGGGTGAGAGACGGTGTCAAAGGCCTTGCTGAAGTCCAGAAAGACTACATCCACCGCGACACCTGCGTCCATGGCCTTTGTGACCTGATCATAAAAGGCAATCAGGTTGGTCTGACATGATCTCCCCCTAATAAATCCATGCTGATTGCCCCTGAGCATCATTTCCGATGCCGGCCCATCACATAATGGCGATGAAAGTTTTTATTGTTTTTATTATTCTCCTTCACATGGAGGCTGTGACCAACCTGGGGCGCACACCCTCTGCCCCCAGCACCACCCTGTCCAGCCCCAGGGCAACCCCAGGCACAAGCTCCCTCTGCCCCTGCGGCATGTCCCGGCACTGGGGCACAGCCCATGTAGCGTCTCAGGCTGACGCTTGCACTGCAGCCTCCAGGACTGCCGTGCTGCAGACAGCGCAGTCCTTCCCTGGCCAGATGTCCTGGGCACTGGACCCGGGACCCGCCACAGGGCTCCAGGCTGAGGCCACCTCACAGAGGGAACCTCCAGCTGTGCCCAGAGAAGTGCCCGGTGCATTTGAATTTATGCGCGGCCTCGGCCCTATTGCACTGGGTGCAGTCCCAGCTACTGGAAGCATCCAGTCCTCGCCCATGGGATCTCCCAGTTGAAGAGGTCTCTCTGCACAGTGGGGCACATTGCTTCCCTGGTGTTCCTGCCCTGCGAGGCTCTGGCTGCTGGGGGTCCTCCTTGCAGACAGAGCCCACCCATCTCAGCTAGAGATGCCCGGGAGGGGGCTGTGGCTCCATGTTCCTTGCTGGGGTGGAGCAGGAAGCCCTGTGTGGCCTGGAGCTACTGGGTGGCATGTGGCTGGCTTGCAGGTGCCCATTTGCATCCCTCCATCTCCCCTTGCCATCCAAACCTCCCCCAAGGAGCTCAGGGCTGCACTTCATGGCCTGGCATGCTGGGATCCCAGAGAGAAGGCGGCTGTTGTACCCAGCACAGGGGGCAATTTATGCCCCTTCCCCACTGTGGTGGAAGCAGAGGCCTCACCCCCGCAGCCCATGCACTTGTGCCTGCTTTACACCAAGGCTGTGCTTGGCTTATCAGGTCAGCCCCAGGGCTGGTCTGATCCAGGTAGGCGGCAGGGCGGATACTGCACCAATCCTGCCGGGATCTACTCCTGATGGGAGTGAAGGGGACTCAGCCCCTGCTCAGTCTCCTTCCAGAAGACACTGGGTGTCTACACGCAGCAGTTGAAATGCAACAGGCGCAGGGAGTTGCCATGGCAACTTTGCCCTGACTAACAGAGGGAACATCCGGACAGTCACTGGGTGCTGGGCCATGATGTCACCTCCTCAGCTCGGAGGGGGCTTTCCCCACGGCCTGTGGTTCCTGGAAAAGGGGCTGGTCCAGCTGGGGACTGAGTCACACGGCCTTGATCTGTCCTGGGCGGCCCTGGGGCCAGCGTGGTCGAGGGGTGTCTGCAGAGCTCGCAGGTCCCGAACCCCCAGCCTGGGAGCAGAGGGGGGCAGGATCCATTGCTCCATCTCACCCCACCTGGCCCTGCCCAGGCTCCGCACTGGGGCCACAGGCCCAGCCTTGGCTTCCTGCGGGAGCAGGCTCCCCCACTTACTTGCAGAGGTGCTGAGCACCCCTGCACCCCATCTCTGCCCAGCACAAGGGTCTCAGCCTGACCATCGGGTCCTTCCAGTCCTGCGGCTCGGTGGGGCCAGGACCCCAACACGGGGCAGCTCATCCTTCACATCCCACCAGCGCTAAGGGGTGCCCCCTCCACCGCCACCTGGCACAGCCGCCCCCTCCCCTCTGCCTCTCCGTGGGCCAGGAAGAGGGCAGAGCCCTCTGCCACCCGCATCCCTGGCACCCTCCCACGTGCAGGGAGGGAAGCGCTCCCCCATCCCGCATGGGGATGCCCAGCGGCTCCGTGCCCGCAGGGCGCAATCCCGCCCTGCGCCCGGGGCTGCCCCTGGCTGGTGGGGAGGGGGGCACCGCCCCGCACGCGCTCTCACACACGTGCGCACCCCACTCACTTCCGCCCCGCCCGCCCCGCGTTCCATCGCTCCTGATTGGCGGAGGCCAGCCCCCAGCTCCTCTTGATTGGCTCCTGCTGCCTGCCTGCTCCCTCCCCTCCCCCCCGCGCCTATATCAGCTGAGCGGCGGGGCGGGGCGGGCTGTGCCGGGAGGTGGCTGCAGCGAGTCGCGGGTTCGAGACCTTCAGCTTTCTCCTCGCGTGAGTCACGTGCCCCGGGTCGGATACAGCATGTCGCGGCTTGGAAACAAAGTTGCTCCGTCGGGGCGGATCGGGGGGCGGGCAACCAGAGCGTCCCTGGTGGCCTGGGCATGCCGGGGGGGGGGCCCCGCGGGTGCGAAGAGCTCGGAAACTTGCTGGGAAGTTTTTCCGGGGCGCGGGAGGGGGCTCCCGGGGGGCGGGATGGAGCTGGATCGGGGGGAAGGGGGGCTCCTGCTTGGGAGAGACCCCCCCCCAGGCTCCA
>NW_005841880.1:3587971-3595049 GCF_000455745.1 Alligator sinensis
GCCCTGCTCTCCAGCAGGTGCAGGCCTGAATGAGACGGGATGTCCTCTCCTGGGGGGAAGCGGGGTCAGCGCCTTTGCAGGAGCCTGCGGAAGTGCTTGGGAGGGGCGGGAGAGGCAGGTCTGCAAGTGGACGCTGGTCTGGCCGTTTCAGGACGTGGATCTCGGTGTCTGGAGGGCTGAGCCACGGAGCCGAAGGCTTGGCTGCTTTGCCAAGCGTGTTGGGCCGGCTAGGGTGTTTACTTGGCGTTGGGGTGAGGTCTGGGGCCGGCCAGGGGGAGATCCCTCTTCAATCACAGCTTTCAGGCATTGTTTGCCCAAGAGCGGGTGGCTGGAGCTGGAGCTGGGCTGGGGCTCTGCTGTGGGCTTGGGCGGGCGGGCGCTGTGAATCAGTGCAGAGCTGGGCTCGTGCTGCTGCCGCCCCCGTGGCACCTGCATGGGCACTCTGGGAGCACACGTCTGCCCGACTCCCACGTGGGCCCAGAGGAGCTGCGCTAGAGCCTTTTCATGTCCGAAGCAAAACCCCCTCCCAGGCAGCGATGGCCCCTCCAGAGCCCTAGTGATGAGGCTGGGGGCTCGGGACCCTGCTGACGTCTGCCTCGCTAGCAGGGCGTCTGCGGCTTGCTCCTGTGCTAGTGGTCGGTCCTGCCCTGTTCTTCCAGGCTCATAGCAGGGATCACTCGCTGCCCCTGCCTACACATGTGGCTGATTTGATGCCAAGAGCATGGGGCAAAGGGGCAGAGAAAACCGGACCACAATGGTCTGCTTGCAGCTGGATGCTGCCCTGCCTGCACTCGGGAGTGTCCCGGTGCGGCTTGTCCCTTCCCTGGCCCTGCAGGGATTACCGAGGCCTTGTGCGAGGCCCGCAGTGCCTGGCTCTGCTGGGGGAGCGGAGGTACCGTGGGGCAGGGCGTTCTGGGGGAGCCGAAGCACTCCAAGCTGTGCAGCTGGTCAGGATGGATGGGCCTGAGCCAGCTGGTTGGGGAAAGCTGTGGTGGACGTTGTGAGCACAGGGGCTACAGGCGTCTTGTACAGCTGGGCCTGTGATCAGTGTGGCAGGAAGCAGAGGGTGCTTCTCGGGTCTGTAAATGCCACTGATGCTTGCTCTTCCAGGTCCCCCCGCTCCGGTGTCGCCATGTCTGATGAGAGCACTGCAAACCACATACCTGCGCAGAGCGAGGAGCCGGAGCAGCCGCAGGTAGGGGCGATGGAGGGGACTGTGCTGCACCAGTGCGACTCCAGCCAGCAATGGCCTGCCTAGAGCAGTGTCTTGCTCTGCGGGCCAGGACATTAGGCTGGCCATGCTCATCCCAGAGGCACTGAGTCCAGAGCTGGTGCGAGGCCGCTTTGCCTGTGCCCATGAGTGGGCAAAGAGCCCGAACATGCAGAGTGAGGCTTGCTGAGGTGGTGTGTGAATTGGCTCATCTCATCAACCTGCCATGTGGCTCTCTTCAGCTCTTATTCTTGGTGTCAAGCAAAGCTGGCTGGCAACTGCTGTGTACCGGGCCCTTATATAAGAGCTCTGCTGTTGGCATCAGCGCAGGCCTGGCATAGACATACACACAGGGTAGCTCTAGCTGCTAGGACCATGTGTACACAAGCCTTGGGGTGTCTGGGCCCTATCTATGGCACTCTTGCCTGTTGCTGCATACATGCTCCAGGCCCAGATGTGTGGCTGTGAAGCTGCTCTAGAGATGTCCCACCCTGTGACATTGTGGAGACCTCTGCCTCCAGCCGGCTGGAGCAGCTCAGAGGAAGGCCCCTGGAGCAGCCCCTGTGAGCAGGAGGGGGTGGCAGGGTGTGCCCAACTGTTGCAACTGCAGCATGGACACAAGGATACAGCACCAGGGGCATCTTATAGTCGAGCTCATCGCCTGCTCTTGTGTCTCCTCCTAGAACGTGGTGAGCAGGGTGGCCAACCTGCCCCTGGTCAGCTCCACCTATGACATGGTCTCTACTGCCTACACCTCCACCAAGGAGAATCACCCCTACCTCAAGTCGGTGTGCGACGTGGCTGAGAAGGGTGTGAAGACCCTCACTTCTGTGGCTGTCAGTGGGGCCCAGCCCCTCCTCACCAAGCTGGAGCCCCAGAGTGAGTAGTGGGGGCAGGGGAGTTGGGCTGTGAGCATCCCAGGCAAGGGTCATGGCTGGTGGCTTGTGCTCAAGGGGCAGGCTTAAGCTGGCTAAGTTCTGGGGGGCTAGGGGGCTGAGGAAGGGGAGTTGGGGGTCACCCTAGCAGTGAGATTTTTTTCAGTCTTGGTGTGGGCATGAGGCAGGTGCCAGGAGCTAGCCCAGACCTTGATCTCCATAGCAAAGGGCCCCTTTCCCCAGGTGGCTAGAGATCTGTAGGCCCATCTCAGCAGTGTCACACACTGCCTTGACAGTAGTGCAGCCTCACTATCCATTGCCGGCCAGAGTGGGCTGCCAGGCTCAGATTACCCTTGACAAAGGACACATGGTGGATGCCAGGATATTTGATTCGGCAGCAGCCCTGGGCACGGAGCAAGGCTGTTTTTATCCCCTGTTGCTAATTCTGGAGATGCAAGATGGAAGTGACCTGGAACCAGCCTGCTGGTGTCATGAGCTGTGACGGGCAGTGCTGTTCAGCAGTACAGAGCCACCAGCTCGAGTTGCAAAAGCTTAGGAGTTGGGGCATGGGGCCCTACTTGCCCCATGCTGGGAGTAGGGCTGGGAACTAGCTGCATTCCCTTGAGGAGCCTGGCAGGCACCCAGCACCTGCCCAGGTGACCTTCATCCCACATCTGTAGAGAGATCTCGCATTAAGTCTTCCTGATGGGAGTCCCTCTGGGGGCGTGGGGGAGAATGGGTCTCTGCTTTCCCAGTGGCAGGGTGCCCAAGTGTGGAGGGGCCCTGGGGTCTGTTCCCGGCTTCCCTGGATATGTAATGTCCTCCAGCTTGTCCCTTAGCCCCTGCCACTTGCTGGCAGGTGCCCATGGAAGAGGCCAGATCTGGCATCTGACCTGCTCCCTGCCTGCTGGAGCTTGCTGGCTAATTTCTCCCCATCCTGTCTAGTTGCAACAGCGAACCAGTATGCATGCAAGGGGCTGGATAAGCTGGAGGAAAAGCTGCCAATTCTGCAGCAGCCCACGGAAAAGGCAAGGATCTCTGGGGAGAGGGGAGTGGAATGAGGGCTCTGGGGTGCCCAAGGGATGGTGTGGAGGGGGTAACTCTTGATGGGGTTGTGGCAGGGCAGTAGCTCTGCTTTTGGGCGTAGGACTGTCCTGGGTGGGCTGGGAGGGCAGGAAGCAGACTCCTGAATGAATGAAGTGGAGATTGCAGGCTAGGAACCCATCTCTCCTTGATGCATACAGCTAGGTGGGACCAGTCAGTACCATCCTGGGTCGCTTAAAACTAACCCCTTCCCCTGCTCCCTGAATCCCAGGTAGTGGCAGACACCAAGGAGCTGGTGTCCTCCACGGTCACAGGGGCCAGAGACACCGTCTCCAGCACCGTCAATGGGGCTAAGGATGCGGTGAGCAGCCGCGTGACTGGCGTGGTGGACCTGGCCAAGGGCGCCGTGCAGGGCAGTGTGGAGATGACCAAGTCGGTGGTGAACAGCAGTGTGAACACAGTCCTGGGGTCCCGAGTGGCCCAGATGGTGGTCACAGGCGTGGATGCTGTGCTGGGGAAGTCGGAGGAGCTGGTCGATCACTACCTGCCCATGACGGACCAGGAGCTGGGTCAGTATGTGCCACGGCTCAGCATATCGGGGCTGGTGGGCCAACCGCAGCCAACACCAGCAGCTTGGCATCTCCCTTGGGGCAGGGACAGCCTTGACCTGCAGATACGATGGGATGCCCAGTGCTGTGTTCCCTGGGGTGCAGTTGGATCCAGGCCTTCCAAGCCTGGGAACCCTAGGCTCTTCCAGAGGTGCTGAGCACCCGTGGCCCTGTCCACTCCTAAGCAGTGGTGAGGGCTGTAGCTGCAGGAGAGCAGGTAACCCACCAAGGAGGGTGTGGGAGGGCCAGAGTCAAGGTGCTGGGTCTAATGTTGCTCAGCCCTTCGCTGGACTCATGGGTTTGGCCTGAGAAGTGGCTGCAGCGCTGACCTCAGATTGGAGCTCATTGCTCATGAAGGGAACACTCTTGGCCCCTTACTGCCCAGGGTCACCTGTGTCATGCCTGGCAGCACTGGCTCTGTGCCCAGCAAACAGCAGCACTGATGCATGAGTGAGGATGGGACTGGGGGGTGGGAAGCAAACCCAACCCTGCTGATGCACCTGCAGTGGTTGCTCAGAGGCATATTTTAGTGTTTGTGCCCTGGGCCAGCAGTGCTGGGCTTAGCTCTGGCCTGGGCAGCAGCACAGCACATGTGGAGGGACTTCCCTTGGGTGTGAGCTCCAGCTGCCCAAGCTCTCATCCCACATTCCCTATTGCTGCTGAACGCTTGCCCGGCCTGGCTGACCACCCACTGTGTGCTGTCCCCCTAGCTAAGCTGGCTACATCAGTGGAAGGCTTCGAAATGGCCTCAGTGGAGCAGCAAAAGCGGCAGCAGAGCTACTTCGTGCGCCTGGGCTCCCTGTCCAGCAAGCTGCGGCACCGTGCCTACCAGCACTCCCTGGGCAAGCTGCGCTGTGCCCGGCAGAGCACCCAGGAGGGGCTGGCCCAGCTCCACCACACCATCGAGCTGGTAAGGGGTGTCTCTCACTTGTCCTTGCTCAGGCTAGAGCTGTGTCTTCTCTGCTGTTTTGTCTTGGCTTGTCCCGCAGCTGGTCAACAGCTTGTGTAGGGGGCGGGGTGGGGCTAGAGCCTTGTCCCCTGCTGTGGTTTGATTGCAGGTGTTCTGTCCTTGCCAGATCGAGCATGTCAAGCAAGGGGTAGACCAGAGGCTCCACAACGGCCAGGAGAAGCTGCACCAGATGTGGCTGGAGTGGAGCAGGAGGCAGTCGGGTGGGAGTGAGCAATACGACGCTGCCCACCCTGAGGTATCCGCTCCCTTCCCATCCTGGCCCCTGCTTACCCCTCCCTGGCACATGGCCCCTCCTCACCGGGCGCCCGGTCCCTCCACAGGTGGAGTCCCGCACCCTGGTCATGTTCCGTGGCATCACCCAGCAGCTGCAGGCCTCCTGTCTGGGCCTCATGGCCAATGTCCAGGGCCTCCCTGCAAGCATCCAGGACAAGGTGCGGCAGATGCGCCACCACATGGAAGAGCTCCACACATCCTTTTCGGCTGCCCACTCCTTCCAAGACCTGTCCAGCACCGTCCTGACCCAGAGCCGGGAGAGGGTGGCCAAAGCCCGTGAGTCCCTTGACGAGCTGCTGGACTACGTGGCGCAGAATGCCCCGCTGCCATGGCTTGTGGGACCTTTTGCGCCTGTGCTGGTGGAGCACCCAGAAAATCTGGCTATTGGGACGGAGAAGAAAGAAGAGCAAGCTACCTGCCCAGGCCAGAGCGGGGAAGAGAAGCCAGCCCAGCAGGCCTCTGAGGCCAAGGCGGCTCCTTGAAGTGACGGAGTTGGCTTCTTGCAAAGGACAGAGCTGTGTGTGGCATTCATATGTCTAACCTCATGTCTAGGGGAGGGGATTTGTCGTCTTTTTTTCTACTGGCTGGGATAGGTGGGTAGGAACAACAGGGAAGCTAATAGTCCCTCAAATCTAGTAGCAGAACTAGCCAGGATTGGTGCATGGGGAAAATGCCTGTGGCTGGAGCAGCCTCACTCGGATGTTCCAGCCAAACAGCTTGGCACAGATGCTGCTGCCTCAGTCTTGTCTGAGCTCGGGGGGCCTGAGCCCCAATGCAAAACCACAGTGTCTGGACTGGGGGTGCGGCTCTGACCTGCCCTTAGCCAGGGCCTAGGGCATGTTGGGGTGGGAGGTCCAGGAAATGGGCTGTAATTGCAGTGAGCTCTGGCACCCTTTGCCTTTATCAAGGGCTATGAGACTTCAGTAATCTGGTGTCTCGTCCACACTGTTGCTTCTGCTCTCTGCAAAGCTTGCCCTAGGATGGACATCATCTTTCCCCCCCCCCACCCCAACATCTTCAGGGCCACTGAGCTCAGAGATGCTTTCGTGAGCTCTTCAGCTTGCTGCTGAAGCCTTCTGCTCCTCTGATCTGTCTTGAAGCCACTAAAGCCAACTGCCCATGAAACAACCTGTCTCCAGCATGGCTGTGATGACTCCAAGTGCTGCCAAAGGGGTGCAGTTGGTGCTCAGTTCTCCTCTCCCAAAGGGCTTGATTTTTGGGCAGTGAGCAGTCATCTGATCTGATCTTCTTCCTCTAAGTGCCATTAACACTTTGTACCTTGTAGAACCATGACTTTCTCTCTCTTCCAGAATAAAATATCTTTGCATTCACAGGAGGTGCTGGTGTCTCACCTGGGATCTTTGGAGTCCTCCTACAGTCCCTATTTGATGCCACCCTGGAGTTCTCCAGGTGGCTGGGCCTGGGTTTATCATGTTCTTCATGGGGGAGGTGAACTCCTACTGGATCTTGCAATGCACTCACCCTGCAAAGAGAGCAGGCGATTTGGGAGCACTGGCTGGTGCATGTTAAAGCTGTTGGCTCCTGTAGTGGAGTCCCTAGCTCTGCTTACAGCAGAGCCAGCTCCCAAAGTGTAATGGTGCTGCAGCCCTGTGGTACCTTGCCGTTGAAGTGATGTTGGTTTGGGGAGATCTCTGGGGAAATGGCACCTGTCGATGCAGGGTCTGGGACCTGTCTTGGGTGTGGATGAAGTACAAAGCATCCACCCGCCTGCCCTGGAGGGACTGCAGGTGAAAGGTTTTGTGCCTCTGAGGCCCAGCTCCATGCAACTCCATTGCAGTTGGCCTCCCTGTCCAGACCGGCAGCTGCTTGCTGGTGCCAAACCTGCCCCTCTTACTGGGGCAGATGGGTGGAAGGAGGGTGGCTGTTCTGTGTGTTTGACAGAAGCAGCAGCTGCTTCTCCCCTGAAAAGCAAGCCTGGTCTCCTGCCCCTGGCCCATAACGACCTGCCTTGGGGCTTTCTATCAAGCAGCAGGACCAGTCCCTGTCTCCATCACACTCCAGTGCTGGCTCCTTGGACCTGGGACAGAGATCTGCATGTTCCAGGAGCCGGGTAAGTGCCTCGGCTTTCACACCACCA
>NW_005841880.1:3595254-3596411 GCF_000455745.1 Alligator sinensis
CGTCTCTCCAGTTAGGTACAAGAAAATGGGGCAATTGAGCTGGAGGCACCGGTCCCTCTGAAATGCTGCCCGCTCCCTGTGCTGCTTGACCTGTGCAGGGCTCCAGGGCTGGCTGCTGGTAAGACCCACCCCAGCTGGGAGGTAGGAGGCCCTGGGCTGTGGATCCCAGTCTGCTGGGCATGCAGTATGGGTTGCTGAACTGAGCCAAGGCTCCAGGGACCTGCTGAGAGCACCTGGCTGCATCCTCTTTACTGTGCCTTAGTTTCTCCAGGTAGAAAATCGGTAGAGGGATCCTGCCCTCCTCTTGCCTACAGCTGCCAGAGCTGGGGCTGAGCCGCACAGGATCGGAAGGTCTCTCTTAGGCACTTGGTTCTCCTGCAGAGCAATGCCCGTGTGCTGGAGATGCTGAGCAACCTCCCTAGGGAGCTGGGGCACAGCCCAGAGGGCTTGGAGGGAAGGCAATCACGAAGCCTCCGTTTGCTATCTTTGGGGTGCTCCTCTCGTATCCCAGCAAGGGGAAGATGCAATCCTCATACCTTTGGGCAGCGCTGCGCAGGCTTGGCCCTTGCGCAGTTGGGTACCGATTGCCACGAAACTGGGCGCGCAGGTGCATTGCCTGGTGCAGTCCTCCTTGCAGGGCGCTGCGCAGGCTTGGCCCTTGTGCAGTCGGGTACTGATTGCCACGAAACTGGGCACGCCGGTGCATTGCCTGGTGCAGTCCTCCTTGCAGGACTCAGCTCAGCGCTGCAGCTCCTTGCATCCTGGCTCTGCCCCTCCCAAGAGCCAGGTCCCACCTGGTGGGGGTCTGAGTCCCAGCCCCAGTCCCTGCTCACAGTGTGGATGTGACCTTGGGCTCTGATCCCTCTGCCCTTGTCCCCTGCGGGCACTGCAAAGGCAGGCGGCTTCTCCCAGCTCCTGTGCAAGCTGCTCTGAGGGGTGGGATCCTTTCAGGTCTCTGTTATCTTTGTACTGCTGGGGGCACGGCCCCTCCTAGCAACAGGGGAAGTTGTGTGGAAACCATACAGAGGGGCTGGGTGCACCAAGATACTCCATCTCCTTCCTTAAGCTATCCCCAAGGCTCCCAGCCTCAGCCCTGCTCCAGACTTGGGCACAGCCCAGCACTAGCCTGCTGCCCTGGAGACCTGGGAATGGGGCTC
>NW_005841880.1:3604199-3607582 GCF_000455745.1 Alligator sinensis
GGGGTTGGAGCAGCCTCACTCGGATGTTCCAGCCAAACAGCTTGGCACAGATGCTGCTGCCTCAGTCTTGTCTGAGCTCGGGGGGCCTGAGCCCCAATGCAAAACCACAGTGTCTGGGCTGGGGGTGCGGCTCTGACCTGCCCTTAGCCAGGGCCTAGGGCATGTTGGGGTGGGAGGTCCAGGAAATGGGCTGTAATTGCAGTGAGCTCTGGCACCCTTTGCCTTTATCAAGGGCTATGAGACTTCAGTAATCTGGTGTCTCGTCCACACTGTTGCTTCTGCTCTCTGCAAAGCTTGCCCTAGGATGGACATCATCTCTTCCCCGCCCCACCCCAACATCTTCAGGGCCACTGAGCCCAGAGATGCTTTCGTGAGCTCTTCAGCTTGCTGCTGAAGCCTTCTGCTCCTCTGATCTGTCTTGAAGCCACTAAAGCCAACTGCCCATGAAACAACCTGTCTCCAGCATGGCTGTGATGACTCCAAGTGCTGCCAAAGGGGTGCAGTTGGTGCTCAGTTCTCCTCTCCCAAAGGGCTTGATTTTTGGGCAGTGAGCAGTCATCTGATCTGATCTTCTTCCTCTAAGTGCCATTAACACTTTGTACCTTGTAGAACCATGACTTTCTCTCTCTTCCAGAATAAAATATCTTTGCATTCACAGGAGGTGCTGGTGTCTCACCTGGGATCTTTGGAGTCCTCCTACAGTCCCTATTTGATGCCACCCTGGAGTTCTCCAGGTGGCTGGGCCTGGGTTTATCATGTTCTTCATGGGGGAGGTGAACTCCTACTGAATCTTGCAATGCACTCACCCTGCAAAGAGAGCAGGCGATTTGGGAGCACTGGCTGGTGCATGTTAAAGCTGTTGGCTCCTGTAGTGGAGTCCCTAGCTCTGCTTACAGCAGAGCCAGCTCCCAAAGTGTAATGGTGCTGCAGCCCTGTGGTACCTTGCCGTTGAAGTGATGTTGGTTTGGGGAGATCTCTGGGGAAATGGCACCTGTCGATGCAGGGTCTGGGACCTGTCTTGGGTGTGGATGAAGTACAAAGCATCCACCCGCCTGCCCTGGAGGGACTGCAGGTGAAAGGTTTTGTGCCTCTGAGGCCCAGCTCCATGCAACTCCATTGCAGTTGGACCAGTCCCTGTCTCCATCACACTCCAGTGCTGGCTCCTTGGACCTGGGACAGAGATCTGCATGTTCCAGGAGCCGGGTAAGTGCCTCAGCTTTCACACCACCAAGGTCCTGCCACAGAGCAGGGCTCAGGGGACACGATGTACTTGACGGCTCTTGGCTGGTCGGCCCTAGAGCACCAGTGGGGCAGAGCCCTGGGAGCTCTTCTTGGCCACGCCAAGGTTTGCTGAGTCAGCGGCTGCAAGCAAGTCTTTCCATACTGATCTCTCCCAAGCCAGGGTTGGGTCTGTAGAAACCCAGAACCGGGGCTGGCAGAGGCCTTGTTCACACCTCTGCTAACTCGCAAGGGAGGTGTGTTCAGCTGCTCTCCCTTTGCTTGCAGCCTTCATCACTGATCCCTCTGGGCTGCTCTCATCTTCCTCAGAGCCTGCAGCAGGGAAGCTGTACCCTAGCCACCCCCAGTGCAACCATCACCTGCAGCCTGAGCTGCATGGTGCCCCGTGGCCCAGGCCTCTCAGAGCTCAGGGGTGGGGCAGGGTGCGGGGAAGCTGGGGCCAGCAAAGTACCAAGGCGTCTCTCCAGTTAGGTACAAGAAAATGGGGCAATTGAGCTGGAGGCACCGGTCCCTCTGAAATGCTGCCCGCTCCCTGTGCTGCTTGACCTGTGCAGGGCTCCAGGGCTGGCTGCTGGTAAGACCCACCCCAGCTGGGAGGTAGGAGGCCCTGGGCTGTGGATCCCAGTCTGCTGGGCATGCAGTATGGGTTGCTGAACTGAGCCAAGGCTCCAGGGACCTGCTGAGAGCACCTGGCTGCATCCTCTTTACTGTGCCTTAGTTTCTCCAGGTAGAAAATCGGTAGAGGGATCCTGCCCTCCTCTTGCCTACAGCTGCCAGAGCTGGGGCTGAGCCGCACAGGATCGGAAGGTCTCTCTTAGGCACTTGGTTCTCCTGCAGAGCAATGCCCGTGTGCTGGAGATGCTGAGCAACCTCCCTAGGGAGCTGGGGCACAGCCCAGAGGGCTTGGAGGGAAGGCAATCACGAAGCCTCTGTGTGCCATCTTTGGGGTGCTCCTCTCGTATCCCCAGCAAGGGGAAGATGCAATCCTCATACCCTTGGGCAGCGCTGCGCAGGCTTGGCCCTTGTGCAGTCGGGTACTGATTGCCACGAAACTGGGCACGCCGGGGCATTGCCTGGTGCAGTCCTCCTTGCAGGACTCAGCTCAGCGCTGCAGCTCCTTGCATCCTGGCTCTGCCCCTCCCAAGAGCCAGGTCCCACCTGGTGGGGGTCTGAGTCCCAGCCCCAGTCCCTGCTCACAGTGTGGATGTGACCTTGGGCTCTGATCCCTCTGCCCTTGTCCCCTGCGGGCACTGCAAAGGCAGGCGGCTTCTCCCAGCTCCTGTGCAAGCTGCTCTGAGGGGTGGGATCCTTTCAGGTCTCTGTTATCTTTGTACTGCTGGGGGCATGGCCCCTCCTAGCAACAGGGGAAGTTGTGTGGAAACCATACAGAGGGGCTGGGTGCACCAAGATACTCCATCTCCTTCCTTAAGCTATCCCCAAGGCTCCCAGCCTCAGCCCTGCTCCAGACTTGGGCACAGCCCAGCACTAGCCTGCTGCCCTGGAGACCTGGGAATGGGGCTGAGCCCCCATGAGTCTGGGGAGCACAGGCCACCCTCTTCCCCATCCCCCTACCCCACAGGACATGGAGTCACAGGCATGATCAGCTCCATCCAAGCTCCCCCAGGGCAATCCATGCCTGACCGGCAGCCCCCCCCACCAGCCTGCTCCTCGGCACTGAACCCTCCCCATCTCTCCCTGCTTTGCCCTCCTCTGGAAGTGTGGGGCCCACAGCTGCCCTCCTCCCTTCATGGGAGACTTCCCTCCCAGGAAATGGCCTTGCCCTTCCTCTCCCATGGCCATGCTGGCCCTGGAGGCGCTCGGGCCACCCCAGCCCCCAGGGCCTTGCCCTTGAAACAGGGCTGTGAGCTGTGGAAGCTGGGAGAAGGCTCCAGGAGCTCTCTTTGGAGCCAGGTTTTATAGCAAGGGGCTTGTTCTTGTTGGCCCACAAAGGCATGGCTGGGCAGGGGCTCGGTATGCAGCAGCCTTAGTGTACTGGGCAAGGGCCCGTGTCCTCCTGCTTTGTGCGGGCTCTTCAAGCACCTGCCAGGCTGCAACAGCCACTGTGTGACCCTTCACCCAAGGCATCCTGCTATCTCCAGCCCCACCGAGATGCAGCTCTGGACACGCTGCTGCCACCCGACTGG
>NW_005841880.1:3607954-3615920 GCF_000455745.1 Alligator sinensis
GGGCTTGGGCTGGGGTCTGCCCTTCGGTGCCCACATCTGGTACCTCCCTCCCCAGCAGCAGCCAGGGGTGGTCCGGTGCCCCCGGCACAGAGCTCAGTGCAGTTGGTGGGATCTGCTTGCTTCCTGGTGCAGGAGATGGACCTCTGACCTCCACCAGTGCCCCAGCAAGAGATGCCTCCACACAGCCTGACCCAGCCCCTGAGCTGTGCCAAGCAGAGCTCCCTGAGAGCAGGACATAGGCCCTGGCATGGCTGATGGGCACCCTCCACCCCAGAACAGCCGGCAATGCCAGGCAGCATGAAACCCAGACAGGAATTACCCTCCAGACCCCAGTGTGCTGCTAACGCCCTTCCCTCCACATCACAGCCCACGGTCTGAGCTCCCAGACAATAGCTGCTCACCAGGGCGGGACCCAAGACTCCAGCCCAGGGGGTGAAAGGAGTCGCATGTGACTAGCCAGGCCTCTTTCCCCTGCCCTCTCCAAGGCTCCTGCCTCCTGGAGCTGTCCTGCCTGGGGGAGGGCTCCCCACTGGCCTATAAAGGCTGAGCAGGGGGCAGCTGGGATGCTGGAGCAGCTGGCGCATGGGGCAGTCCTAGGGAAGAGGTGAGAGATTCTCAGCTGCATTGGTTACGTCGCTGGCAGTGGGTGTGCATGTGTGTGCGCGTGTCTTTTTTTGTGGGGGGGTTTTCGGGGTGGGGGCAACCAAGTTTGCCCGTTCCCCAGCAGGGCTTTGCAAAGCAGCACTGAAGGGCTCCAGTCCTCCCCTCTGCCGGCAGCAACAGGCCAGCTTACGTGACCCCTGCCCCCATCAAGCCAGGCTTGGTGAAGCAAACCTGCGGTAGCTTGGCTTGTCTGGGAGATGCTTGCCAAGCTCTAGTCTGCCTCTGTCGTGTGTGTAGACGCACCCTCTGGCAGGTTGGGGAGCTCCGTTACCCCCGGGCTGCAGGCTCCAAGCAACACCTCCCCTACAGCCAGAGCTGTTGCTCCAGCGTGGCGTGGAGGGCTAGCATTTGAGGACATGCTGGCCCCTCCTGGGGATCCAAAAGCTTCTCAGTTTGCAGCCGCCGTTTGCATCCAGGGGTGAAACGAGATGTTTCAGTGCTCTAGGCTGAGGTGGGGGAGCACCGAGCCTGGCATTGCTGCTCCTTCTAAACCAGCACCTGGGGCTGGTGCCCGCATGCCCCACTCCTGCCTCGTGCTCACCGAGCCGCTGTGCCCTGACTGCTCCCAGCCAAGCGAGCGCGGGGGCCCTTCCCTCCACGCTCTCCCAGCCTGAAAGGCGGCCAGCTCTGCCCTAGCCGGCTTCCTGGTGGCAGAGACAGGAGCCAAGAAGGCATCTAGTCCTTGCAACCAGGTTCTCGCTCCCATGGCTGTTCCCATAGCCCTGGGCTCTGGGGCTGAGCGTGTCTGCTTCCACCCCGGGGAACGGACCCGCTTGAGACCACAGTGTGCTCTCAACTGTGGCTTCCTGTGGTGCCCCGCGCAGGAACAGCTGCTCGGCACCGAGCGCTGCTTTCAGTCTCGCCTGACACTGGAGCCAGCCCAGCTCCACAAAGGCCCTCAGTGCGGCGCACAATAGTCCACACAGGCAGCTTGCACAGAACAGTGCCCGTGCTTTGCATTCACCCCTGGCTTCTCCTGCCCGAGCTCTGTGTAGGCTGGCCCCCCGCGCCAGCCAGCGGCAGGGAGGGAGCCTTGGCCACAGCCCAAAGGAAGCAAGCGGAGGGGAGGGGGGTGTTGCAAAAGCTGCGGAAGAAGGCCTCACTCCTGCTGTTGCACAACTGCTGGGGCTGTAGCCGCACGCCTGCTGCACCCCGGACTGGAGAGCGTATCTGCCACGGGGTGTCGTCAGCACTGGGCGGCTCCGTCCCCCGGGACCGGCAGGGGCGTTACTCAACCTCTTACATTGCACCCAGCCCTCGAGGAGGCTGCTGTTTCCACACTGCTCTGACCTCTGCCCAGGCTTTGTGGCCCTGGAGTTTACTCTGGGCTTATCTGGGGAGGCAGGCGTCCGCCCGCACCAGCTAATCTTCTCCTTGCCGTAGCCCCAGATTCCACCATGACGTCTCCCAAGCCCAGCAAGGCTTCCCCGAACGAGCCGGACATGAAGCCAGAGCCGGAGCTGGAGCCAGAGCAGCAGGTGGGTACAAGCCAGACCCTTGGGCAACCAGCTGGATGCCTCTGCCCATCCCTGCACGCCCGCGTGCTCTCCCTTTGAGACGAGGGAGCTTTGTGGTCTCAACCCTTCACCTGCATGCCCCGGCAGCCTGAGCTGGGAGAAACGGTGCGGTGACCCGAGATGTCCGCTTGTAGCCAACCTGGCCACAGCTGCACTGATGCCCGTGGGAGAGCACTTGCCAGTCCAGCTCCAGCTTGCACTGATATTAGTCCTCCTGGTCGGCAGACCTGGCACAGCAGGTTTGACCAGGGGGCCTGGATGCTGCCAGTTTGTCCTGGGTGATGCTGTACATTGGTGTACCTTCCCCCCCAGTTTAGGAGCACACAGACAAGCCCTAATCCAGAAGCAGTTGCACACAGGGGGGCAACTATTATAGTATCTCGCCCCTAAGGGGCATCAGGGCAGACCGCACCCCTTATACCTCAAGCAAAGCCTCCCGTGGCTGGTAAGAGGCGCTCTGCTACATGCCCAGACTTACAGGCACCCAATTACCTGCACCCCATGCTGGGGCAGGGAGTCTCTGCTCCCTGGGGGCTGATTTTGATGGGTGGGGCATCTCCTGCCCGCCAGGTGTCGGGTCCAGGCGCGGCCGGCAGAGGCTGCTCGTGGCTGTGGTCAATGCAGGGCCCCACTAACCCCTGGCTTTTCCCCAGCAGAACCTGGCCAGCCGCGTGGCCAGCCTGCCCCTGGTGAGCTCAGCCTACGACATGGTCTCGGCGGCCTATGCCTCCACCAAGGACAGCCACCCCTACATGCGGTCCGTGTGCGACGTGGCCGAGAAGGGCGTGAAGACCCTCGGTGCGGTGGCAGCCAGTGGGGCCCAGCCCCTCCTTGCCAAGCTGGAGCCACAGAGTGAGTCGTGGGGGGGCAGGAGGGGGTCCTGGCAGCTGCGCTTGCTGCAGCTTGCTGGGGGCTGAGCTCCCTGCTGCTGCATCTGGCTGCAGGCTCCCCAACCCATCTGCCGAGCCTGCTGTGTCCACAGGTGGCTTAAGCTCTGGGGCAGCCTGTGATGGCCCCTCCATGCTCCGCGGCAGATGCGAGCATCCCCCTGCTCTCTGCAGCCTTCCAGCCCTGCTCCCCGTTCCCTTCCCAGCTTCAGCTCCTCTTGCCCTCGAGCCCTGCCTGGAGACTCCTGGGGTCCTGGCTCCCGGGGCAGCATGGCTGGGGCTCCTACCAGCCCCTTGGGGCAGCTAAACCTGTTCCCTCCCTCCTGCAGTCTCGACGGCAAATGACTACGCCTGCAAGGGGCTGGACAAGCTGGAGGAGACGCTGCCCATCCTCCAGCAGCCCACAGACAAGGTGATGTCCCTGCTCCTGCCACGCGAGAGGTGGGTGGGATGCCCTTAGGGCTGGGTGACCGGAGAAGGGTTATACATGCTCCGGTACCCCTGAGCCTGGGAGCATAGGGCAGGAGAAGATGCCCTGGTTTGTGCCTGAGAGGTAAGGCGTGAGCAGGACCCAGTGCAGGGCTGCACTGCTGAGCGCCCAGCCCTGCGCCCTCCCTGCCCTCGAGATGGGGCTCTGCAGTGCCCCCTCTCCATCTCCCGCGATGCCTGCCTCCACCCCCAGCCACCCTCCATCTCCCCCTTGATGCCTGCCTCTACCCGCTCTAGATCCTCTCCGACACCAAGGAGCTGGTGACATCCACAGTGACGGGCGCCAAGGATGCCCTCTCCAGCAGCGTCAGCGCCGTGAGCAGCCGCGTGACCGGCGCAGTGGACCTCACCAAGGGTGCTGTGCAGGGCGGGGTGGAGCTGACCCGGGCAGCTGTGGCCAGCGGCGTGAGCACAGTCATGGGCTCGGCCATGGGGCAGATGGTGGCAAGTGGCATGGGCGCTGTGCTGGGCAAGTCGGAGGAGCTGGTGGATCACTACCTGCCCATGACCGACGAGGAGCTGGGTGAGCAGCGGTGTGGGGGTGGCTCTGCTTCCTGGACGGGGTGGGGGGTGCAGTCTGCAAGCTGAGACCGGGTCTGGGACACACTCCTGATGCCAGGAGGTGCAGCCCATCCTCCCCACGTGGTAGTCGGGGGGCTCGAGCAGCCCATGCCCTGACCATGGGGTGCAGCAGGAGGAGGAGGAGGACACAGACAGAGGCATCATGATCTGGGGACCAGCTTTTCTGCCTGTAGCTTTGTGCTCCAGGGAGGGGGATGCTGTCACCGCTGCCACCACTGACCTCCCCCTATTTGTGCCTTCTGCTCTTTGCTTCCAGCCAACCTGGCCACAGCAGTGGAGGGCTTCGACGTGGCCTCAGTGGAGCAGCAGAAGCAGCAGCAGAGCTACTTTGTGCGCCTGGGCTCCCTGTCCAGCAAGCTGCGGCACCGTGCCTACCAGCACTCCCTGGGCAAGCTGCGGCGCATCCGGCAGAGCACCCAGGAGGGGCTGGGCCAGCTCCACCACACCATCGAACTGGTAGGGATGCCATGCTGCCTGGGCATGCCGGGGTTCTGCCCTATCCACTGCCCAGGCACCATCCGCTGGCAGGCAATCCTGCTGGCCCCCGCCCAAGTGTCTGACCCAGCTGGTCTCTTCCCCTTCCAGATGGAGCACGTCAAGCAGGGGGTTGATCAGAAGGTCCAGGGTGGACGGGAGAAGCTGCATCAGATGTGGCTGGAGTGGAGGCAGACGCAGCTCGGCGCGGGCCAGGACAAGGAGGCGGACAGCAAGGCCGTGATGGCTGAGCAGCCGGAGGTAGGTGGTGACCTGGGCTCTGCTCTACCCACCTGCCCCTTGGCCTGGGGGAACCGGCCGCCTGACCCGGCCCTGTCTCCTCCTAGCAGGTGGAGTCTCTGGCCCTGGCCATGTCCCGAGGCCTCACCCAGCAGCTCCAAGCCGCCAGCCAGATGCTGGCATCCAGCCTCCAAGGCCTCCCCACCGGCATCCAGGACAAGGTGCTGCAGGTGCGGCAGCAGGTCGAGGAGCTCCGCGCGGCCTTCTCGGCAGCCGGCTCCCTCCAGGACCTGCCAGGCAGCGTCCTGAGCCGGAGCCGGGAGCGCGTGGCCCGCGCCCGCGAGCTGCTGGACGAGCTGGTGGAGCACGTGGGGCAGAGCATGCCGCTCTCCTGGCTCGTGGGTCCCTTCGCCCCGGGCGGCAAACAGTCAGAGGACATGGAAATGGAGTAGTGTCCAGCCAGCGCCCCTTGCCCCTTGCCCCGAGTGCCAGGCTGGTCTCTCTTACCTGGCTCTGCGTCCCTAGCTCTGCATTCCTGGCACTTCTTGCCTTGCTCATGAGGATCTTTGTATGGTGGGGTGAGGGGGCATATCACTGCTTGCAGCCTGAATTCAGCCTGCTCTTCTATAACCTGCTCAGACCTGGCACCAGACCAGCTTGTCCCCCTACTTCCCAGGTCCCCATGATGCAGGTTGGGGGTGCGACAGCCTCGCTCTTCTGAGACTCTGAGCACGTGTGACCCTCTTCCCACCAGCGATGTCTGAACAGGCCTGGGCTCCCTCGAGCTACTGCCAGGCTCCAGTGTTTGAGCCCGGGTGGAGCTAGGCCCATCAGATAAGCACCGGGGCTCTGTAGGGTGAGGTAGGACAGCAGGACCCTGACCAAGGGATTTTTGACCCAAGGGGGTGATTCATGGGAAGCTTTCCCTGCCAGTGCCCTTAGGCCACAAAGATGCTCCTGAAGCTGATGTTGGGCTCTGACGCTGCGTGATGCCCTAGTGCCCCCGGCACTCGGCTGCCAGCCCTGTGCCCTGTTCAGCCAGCCCCTGCCCGGGGAAGAGCACATCCCGCAGAGCAGGCTCCGGGCAGCGGGGCTGAAGGAAGCCAGAGGGCAGGGAGCCGGTGTGATCCCACGTGCCACAGTTCTGACTTGCGTGCTGCAGCATTTAACCTCTCCAAATAAAGCCTTGGTTTGCATTGGAGCTGCAGCCTCTGGTGTGGTGTGTTGGGCTCCGGTAATGGCTCCCCCTCTCCCTGGGCAGACCTGCCTGGTCATCCCACTGCTCAGAGGCCCTTGGCATCATCTTGTCAGTCCAGGTCTGCAAGCCAAGGCTTACGGGGGTGGGTTTCCCTCCAGCACCCAGCCCCTCTCCTGTGGCTCCTGCAGGGCTGAGGTCTCCTTAGCTCCGGTGCTGTAGGTCCCCTAGGAGACCAGGGTGTCAAAGCAAGCCCTTTCCAGCCTGGCAGTGCTGAGCACTCCTGCCCCTCCAGCACCCTCCACCTCCTTACTGGGGAGGCACGGCCCAAGCCTGGTAGCCCTCACCTCACCCCCTTCCTCATCCACCACGGCTCCATCGATGCCCCTCCCCACCGTATCACCCTCCTGGGCTGGTTGCACCACATCTCAGCCCTAATCCAGCATGCCCAGAGAGCAACTTCCAAAGCCCCCCGGGTGCATGTGCCAATGGCTTGCAGCCCACGTGCTCGGGGCACCTCTGAGCTGGAGGAGGACACGCAGCGCCCTCCACGATGCAGCTAGCGAGAGATGATGGAAGTGCCCAGCAGAGCCGGCCCCCACGCAGGAGCTGGAAGGGGCTCTGCCCTGCGGGGCTGTGACCGGTCCCTTCGGGAAGGGGCAGCTTGGGCGCAGCTGGGGATGGGGGCTGCTGGCTGGTGCTGCTGCCCAGGCCCCGGGCGGAGGTGGTGCTGCCCCAGCCGGGGCGAGGTCACGGCGCTGAGGTCACAAAGGCGCCACAGAATATTGCCAGCATCAGCCCGCGGGCCGGGCGCAGCCTGGGGAGGGTTGGAGACACCGCCGGCCCCGCCAGGGACGCCGCCTCCTCCGCGGGCACTGCCACCGCCTGCCCATGCACAGAGACCATGGCAGAGCGTGAGTAGTCCTGTCCCCTCTGCAGCAGCCTGCCCTCTCGGGCACTCAGGACCGTCCCGCCTGCCCCTAGCCCCGTAGGCTGTGGAGCGGGGGGCACCGGCCAGGCACCAGTGTCCTTGAGCTGGTGCTATGAGGCTGGGGATGGCTCTGTTTGATCCCCGGCTGCTTGGCGGGCGGATGGCATGGCCCCAAGACATGCTGGGAGGATGCCCCGTGGGGGGCTGGCGTGGCCTGTCAGCCCTGGGCAGGTGGAGCGTAGCTGGGGTCTGAGTGGCGCGGGGCAGGGAGAGGGTGATGGGGCCAGCCAGGGGCTTTGTGCTGCCTCCCCCATGCCCGACCTGCCTCCTGGTGCCAGTGCTGGGGCCATGTCCCAGCAGAGCAATGCCAGTGCGGGCATCTGGGAGTCATGGCCCCAGCCCCAGGCGCTTGCCAGGCTGCACTGCCTGCGCCACCATTGTGTCCTCAGCCGGGCGGCTGTTTATCCCAGCTCCAGGCATCTGTCCACTCCCCTTGGTGCACTGGGGTAAAGGTTTCATGCATCTGTGCCTCCCCCACCGCCAGGCCTGGCTCTCTCCGTGTATGTAGGCCTTCTCACCTAGCCAGGTCGCCAGCTCCCCCTGCCCTGTCCCCCCAGCAGCCCTCGATGCGCCCCTGCTGCCCAGCGACGACAGCCTAATGGTGGATGCCACCGACATGGACCCGACACTCGTGTTTGACCAGGAGGAGCAGGTGGGCAGTGCAGCCCTGGCATGGGGCTGGGGTGCCCTGGGCCCCACTGCTCCAGGGCTTGGTCTCGGGGCTACTCCCTGCTGCCTGGCAGCTGCTGGGCAGGGGCCTGGGTGGGAGACATGCCCGGGGGCCCCAGCTGCTTGGAGCCCTGCCCACAGGGCACAGAGGGACACCCACTACCTGCCTCCCTACCCCCCGAGCCCCTTTCCCCCGGCTGACTGCCTCGCTCAGTTTGCAGCGAACAGGGTGTTCAGCCGCGGGAGAGTCGCCGCCAAC
>NW_005841880.1:3617443-3619035 GCF_000455745.1 Alligator sinensis
CCAGCTCCCCCTGCCCTGTCCCCCCAGCAGCCCTCGATGCGCCCCTGCTGCCCAGCGACGACAGCCTAATGGTGGATGCCACCGACATGGACCCGACACTCGTGTTTGACCAGGAGGAGCAGGTGGGCAGTGCAGCCCTGGCATGGGGCTGGGGTGCCCTGGGCCCCACTGCTCCAGGGCTTGGTCTCGGGGCTACTCCCTGCTGCCTGGCAGCTGCTGGGCAGGGGCCTGGGTGGGAGACATGCCCGGGGGCCCCAGCTGCTTGGAGCCCTGCCCACAGGGCACAGAGGGACACCCAGTACCTGCCTCCCTACCCCCCGAGCCCCTTTCCCCCGGCTGACTGCCTCGCTCAGTTTGCAGCGAACAGGGTGTTCAGCCGCGGCAGAGTCGCTGCCACCTACGACCAGGACGCTGCTCCGCCTGCCCAGGACAGCGTCTTCAGCATCAAGTCCGAATATGAGCTGGCAGCCGAGGGCCCTGAGCCCAGCACCAAGGGAGACACTAGCCATGCCCAGCCCTCCGCACCGGAGCAGGAGCCAGAGCTGGAGGTGAAGCTGGAGCCGAAACCAGAGCTGAAGCTGGAGCTGAAACCAGAGCCAGACCAGAAGCAGAAGCCAAAACTGGAGCTGAAACCAGAGCCAGAGCCAGAGCCAAAGCTGACACCAGCGGTGGAGCTGAAGCCGGAGCAGGAGTTGGTTGGTGAGTGCTGGGGAGAGGCTGGAGCAGGGGGTGGGGGTTCGGGGTGAGGCTGTGGGGGGCGGGGAGGGGGTGTTCTCTGGCCCTGATTCCTACCCCAGGTTCATGTGGCTGCAGGGTGGAGCCAGGGCTCCCAGGTGCCCACAGCATTGAGCAGCCGGGGGTCACTGCTGAGCACAGCCAGGTGCCTCCTGCCACACTGCTCCGTGCAGGCAGCTCCCCACTGTTCAGTAACCCAGCGGCTGTCCGTCCATCCATGCATCCGTCCCTCCATCCATTTGTCCGTGTGTCCTACAGCTGGAACAACACAGGAGAACAAAAGCGAGGGCCCGAGAGAGCCAGGGGAGAAGCTGCCCGTCCCGATGGAGCAGGTAGCCCCAGCCCAGCCCCTCGCCAGGGCTGTAACTCGAGGTGGGGGCACAGCAATGCTGTCATCCCAGCATTGGCAGAGGCATTGCCTGGCTGCACAGTCCCCTCTGGGCACAGGGGCAAAGGGACTTGGCCGTGGTCACTGAGAGAGGCAGTGGCAGAGCAGAGCAGGGTGTCTGATGCTCCAAGAGGGGTTGGACCAGACTCCCTCACCTGCTAGGAGGAAGAGCAGTGCCCTAGGCTGGCGGGCAGCTGGCATCTTGGCATGAGCATGCAAAGGCCTCTGCTCCAGCCAGGCACTGCACCCTCTGACCCCTCCTCCCCCCAACTGACTCCTGTCTCTAGGCTATGCCCGCAGGCCCCAGCACAACACAGGCCGTGATCCCTGGCCCCACGCTCACGGCCGCCCCGAGCCCCGCCACTACCGTGGCCAAAGGCATCCAGGCCCTGTTGGGCTGCAAGGTGGGGCAGCTCGTGCTGCGCAGCATGGACCGGGCGCTGGACACCTCTGAGGAGTGGCTGGGCCG
>NW_005841880.1:3619201-3622781 GCF_000455745.1 Alligator sinensis
TTCCGGCAGCCTGCGCAACCGCGCCCTGGCCCTGGCCCGCAGCAAGCTGCAGCGCACCCGGCGCAACGTCCGCCAGAGCCTCTCCCAGCTGCACCAGACGGTCGACTTGGTGAGGACCAACTCCCCACCACCACCACAGCCCACAATAGACTGGGCAAGGACAGGCCACTGCTTGCATCCTGGCCCTGCCCTCCCATCCCACCCCACTGTGTCTGCAGCCCAGGTAGGGACAGACCCTCCCATCCCTCCCAGCCCCATCTCTGCACCTATTCCCCATCCACTCCCCTCCGTCTCTGCACCCTGCTCCCCACTCCAGACCCACCCATGCCCCATCCCAACCCTGTACTCTGCCAGGGCTGAGCTGCGGGCCCCCACACCCCTGGTACAGTGCTGCCCTCCCCTCTCTGCTCCAGATCGAGACCATCCAGCAGGGCATGGAGAAGCAAGAGCAGAGCAGCCAGGACAAGCTGCAGGCTATGTGGGCACACTGGTGCCGCAGGCAGGAGCCGGGCCATGAAAGCGGGCCAGGGGGCAGCCAGGAGGGGGCACCCCATGCCGTAGGAGGTGGCACCCCTGCACTGGAGGTACTGGGCCAGGCAGCTGGGCTGGACCAGCACCCCCCACCCCCTCCGGCAGGCTGCAGCAGCACTCAGCTCTGCCCTGTCCCTCGCAGGTGGAGACCCAGGCCCTGGCTATATCCCGCAACCTGACCCAGGAGCTGCAGAGCACCTACCTGAACCTGATGGCCGGTGTCCAGGGGCTGCCTGCCAGCCTGCAGGAGAAGATGCAGCAGGTGCACCAGAGCATGGCTGAGCTGCATGCCTTCTTCTCCTCCGCCACCTCCTTCCAGGACCTGTCCAGCGCCGTGCTAGCCCAGAGCCGCGAGCGCGTGGCCAAGGCCTGGGAAGCCATGGATGAGCTGGTGGAGTTCCTGGTGCAGAACCCACCGGTGACATGGCTGATGGAGTCGCTGGCTCAGGACGGGCAGCCTGGGCAGGACGAGGGGGAACGGCGGGACATCCTCCGTGTGCTCAAGGACTACGAGCCTCAGGACTGCGGGGACTGAGGCTAAGGGCAATGCCACCTGCTCCAGCTGTCCCCAGCCCTGAGGCCTGTGCTGGTGACTTATGATGGCCAGTGCCTCTCATTTCCTGGGGTCGTACTCACCTCTGGGGCTTGTCCTCAGCGCAGGCCTGTTCCCTCATTAATAAGCCACTGCTGCAGGATCCTGCTGGCCTTGTCCTTGGAGAAGAGTGCGGGTGGGAGTGGGTCTTGCCTGCAGGGAGGAGCTGGCAGCTGCAGCTGAGCGACTGGTGTCATGTAGCCACGAGCTGTTTAACATGGTGCAGCCACCGCTGAACTGCCCCGGGCAAGAGCATCAGACAGGAAAGGACAAACACCCGGCTCAGTCTCATCAAGGCCAAGTCCAGCGGGCACGTCCCGGTCCCGGCGCAGTGCAGGGGTGAGTGTGTGCGACCGTGAGATGTTAGGGGGCCATGATCTAACTCGCCCTCCTGGCCTTCAACTCAGTGCCTCTCTGCCCTGGCCCTTCAGCCAGCCCAATGCGTGTAGGGGTGCGTGCGTGCATGCGTGCGTGTATGCATGCACATGCATATACAGGAGAGCCTGGAGCTCACTGGACTACAGGTTCCCAGAAAGAAAAACAGCTACAGAAGCGAGCGCAGCCCCGAGGCTCCTGCCACATCCATCTTGGCTGCAGCCCAACTCAGCTCGAGGTCCCCTCTCCTCACCCTGCCCCGAGCACTGCAACTGGGTATCAGGTCCAAAAGCGCAGGGGGCAGGGGAAGGGGGGAGTCTCACCCTGTTTATATCACCAGGGATTTGGCCCAAACCCAGGAGACTGCAGCTCCTGGGGCAGGCAGGGGCAGGGGCAGGGGCAAGGGGAGATGGACCCATCTTGATGGCCATCTGAGGTTGACTTGATGGGCCATCGAGTCAAACTTGGGAGGCAATGGATTAATTCTTGGCTTTCCCACTGGCACTCTGTGCTCTTGGCCATGTCCCTTGTCTGTGAAATGGAGAGAAAGGGTGAAGAGCAGAAAAAGCACTGCTTGCTTGGTCCATTTAAAACCTACAAGCCCCTCCGGGAAGGCTCAGCCTGGACTTAAAAGCTTCTCCCGTCTCAGTACCAGCTGGAGCAAAAGGCAGTACCCAACACAGCCTTGCCCTTCCTGCTCAGACAACAGCTCTGCCTACTAAAGGGGGCAATTCAGGGGAGAGGGCACTGCTTCAGGGCAGCACACGCTGCTTCTCCAGCAAGGGGTGTGGCTGTGCAGACCCATCCCCAGCACCCAGCTGGCAGGACCTCTACCCCAGTGGTTCTCGGCCTGGCTGGACTCCAGCCCAGAACACGCCAGCTCTTTGCTCTCACTCATTTCTCAACAATGGAAAAATACCAGAGCCCTTCATCTGTGGCAAAGAGCTCAAAAGACAGCGACAGGCAGAGCTGTTTCCACACATTGTACCCCTGGGGAATCATCAGGTGCATCTGGGAAGCCACGTGTAGGTGGTTGCACCTTGCAGTGCTCATAGGAAAGGATTGCACGGAGCCCCGCTTGGGAATCACGGCTCTACCCCTCACCCTGTGGAGAAGAGTAGAGAACTCAAGTAACCTCCACAGAGCCCGCCCTGTGCTGGCTGCAGCTGGGCTGGTGTTCACCAAGTCAAAGGCCCCGGGCTTTTATTTAATTCTGAGAAACACAGGGCACAAGGCGGTTACAAGAGGCCCAAACCCCTGGGCTGCCACAACTGCCCCAGTCTGGCAGGGTGCTGAGCACAGCTGGGTTCCCACAGCTGGCACAGGGACAAGGCCACGCAACGCTGTGCTTGGACCGCAGGGCAAACAACAGGCTGACACATGGCCTCCTTGTCAGCTGGGCAAGTCTTTATTGTACAGGTACAAAAGCTTCAGATCCTTGCAAAAAAAAAAAAAAAAGACAGGCAGACAGACAGACAAACAGATCCAACCCTGCCGGCCGCCCCTGCTCCCCTGAGCAACAGGGACTGAGTAGCAGCTATCCCTCACCTCCGGCCCCCCTCTGCAGCCAGCGGAGTATCCCTCCTGCTGGAGGAATGAGACGCCGAGCACCAAATCAGGCGTCTCTGGCAGTCCCATAGACATCACAGGATAGGGCCGAGGGCTCCAGATTGGGGGAGTACAGGGTGCTGGCTGCTGGGATGGCTTCTGCTTACAAGGCTGGGGGAGCCTGACCTGCACAGCGCAGCCACACAAAGGGCGGTCACTAGAACCCACAATGAAAAGGATGCTCACACCATGCTGGTGCCTTCTGGTCCTTGCCAGCTGGAAGTTTTAGCCCTAGAGAGCCAGCCTGGTGCCAAGGTCTGCTCTGGGCCACACACTCCTTCTGGAAAAGGCAGGGGTCCAGGATGCGACTGTCCAAAGCCAGCTGGGAGCGGGTGGCCACGCTGGTGCCCCTGGCTGGTGGAGAGGGGCACAGACTCCAGCGCTGGGCAGGGAATTAGCCTGGGAGCCTGGTGCGATTCTCCAGCTCCCATCCCCAAGTGTGGCCACTGGGGCAGAAACCATTGGTCACCGCCT
>NW_005841880.1:3623296-3637973 GCF_000455745.1 Alligator sinensis
GGAGTTGTGGGGGGGGGGAGGGGGAAATGGCACAGGCCCAGAGAGGCTGGGCTAGCAGGACCACCGTCCCCAGAGCAGGTCCGGCCTCAGTGCTCTTGTGAATAGGCACTTGCCCTGGAGAGGTGCCGTGGCCCCAGATAGCAGCACATGGCCACCCCTGCCAAGTGAAAGGCCAGTGCTCAGAGCTCCCCAGGCAGGTGCGAGCAGGCCCTGCCCTCCCAGTGCTTGCTACTCACTCGTTGTGCGTGTCCTCGGTGGGGGCCTCGCGCTGACTGTCGCCTGCTCCTGCCGCTTTGTCCTGCTCCTTCTCCTCAGCGGTCTCCCCTTTCTGGGACATGGATTCGCCGTTCACAGGGCCTGGCAGGTCTGGGAGGGAGAAGATGGGTGTTTGAGGGCCTGGCTGCTAGGGCCCAAGAGCAGCTCGACAGCCCCCTTGCTCTGAGGCCACCCCATCAGCATTCCTCACTCAGGAGATGGGCACATGCCCCAGCCATCACCACCCCCCTGCGGAGCTGGCTGGCAGGGATAGGGGTGGGGGTGGGATCTTGAGTTGTGAGCCCTGATGCTGCAAGGAGGGCAAAGCCATCAGCTGATGGGGCAGAGGGGAAGATATGCAGTGCAGGGCTCAACACATTAGGGCTGCATTAGCTAGGTAGCATGCAGGAAGGACCAGGGTCAGGCCAACCCCCTCACTGGGACAGGGGAACACCATCCTGCCCCAAGCGCCAGGCTTGGAGCCCCTAAGGCTCCCCCAAACTTCTCACATAGGAGCTAGCTCTCATCCATCATGACCCTATGGTATTAAAACCTGAGCAAAATGATGCTCCAAGGCTGCCTGGTGCCTGCCCTGCATGGGAGATGGAGTTCAAGGGTCCCCCAGGAAGTTGGGGGCCTGCACACCTGCCACCATTGCAGACCTGCACCTCCAGAGGCAGCTCCTCCAGCTCCCCATGCTGGGACCCCCTCCTCCTGCCTCCACAACCCACCAGCTCCACGAGCCACCAGGCAGGCCCTCCACAAGGGCTGCCACAGGGAGCAGGAATCAGCCCTGTGAAGGGCACCAGGAAAGCAACAGGCCCCTCCCAAGAGCCTGCACCCACGTTACCAGCATTCGTCTCCTCTCCTTTCTCATTCCGTGTCTCGCCTCCCGCCAGCTTCTCCTGGCCCTTCTCTGCATCCCCCTTGTCCTTCTCCGACCCAGCTTTGTTGGCTTTCTGGATGGCCTCCAGCTTTGGTCCCAGGACACGTGACTTCAAACGGGTGTAAACCTCAGCGGCCTTCTCCATTACATCCTTGTTCGCCTTGTAGCGGCGGATCTGCCACGGGCACAGGGAGTATCAGACAGCGGCTTGGGAACAAGGTGGCCCCTGCCCAAGAGTCAGATGCATGTACACACCCCTCCCCTCCCACCCAAGTCCCCTCTCCACGGCACCTTTTTCAACGTAGCCACCACATCAGTGTGTTTCTGGAGGATCTGAGAGGTGACCTGCAGTGTTCCCAGCTCTTCCAGTGCACTCAGGCATCTCTTGATGTCCTGTAGGCAGAGAATTGAGGTCAGAGAGCTCAGGAAGCTAGAGAGGTTTGCTTCATCCCTCTCTGGACTTGTTATACAGCATGGCCAAACCTGCTCACTAAAAGGTGGGGGAAGCACTAGGACACAGCTGTGGCTGCCTGGCTGGAGGTTTGCAAAAAGTCAGGCTAAACGGGGAAGAATGGGTTATATGGTCCAAAGATTTGATACAGGGGGGGAGGGATTTGATACTGCCCATCCAGGACGGAAAGCACTGGTACAGAGAGAAAATAAGAACTGACATTTACTGGGTCAGACCCTAGGTCCCTCTAGTCCAGTCTCCTGTGTCTCTCAGTGCAGACAGCAGATACTGAAAGGGAGTGAACTGGGTCTGACCAGGGGTTTTCCCCTGCTCCTCTCTCACTTGCAGCCTCCAGCATTTAAGGTCTGGGAAGTTCTGATTCAGAGGCCGTGTCCCTCACTCCTGCGCTCAATAGCTCCTGAGGCCCCAAGTATGTCCTCCACCCCTCTGTGAAACTGGCTAAACCGTCAGCTTCTACTACACTGGGTGGCAATGAGTTCCACGCTTTAATTACACACACTGAGCTACCGTTCCCTGTGCCCACATAGGCCAGGACAAGCAGGAGTGGACTGAGACTGCAACAAGGGAGATGTGGGTTAGGTGGCAGGAAGGACTCTCTAACCAAGAGGGTGATTCAGCACCAGATCAGCTTCCCAAGGTGGGCAGGGGAATCCCTGTCATCTACTTGCAGGTTGCACAAGCACCTGAGACGGGGGGGGGGGGGCCTGTTCGGGGGGGCAGGGGGCCGGGGGGGGGGGGGGACCTTGTCTGGAGCAGTGGTGGGCTAACTGGTCCTTTGAGATCCTTTGCTGCCCTATGTTGATAGGGAGCACCTGCCACTGGATCCTGCCTCAGCTCTGGCGCCTGCACCAGGTGGCCTCAAGGTCCCTCTCAGCTCCACATTTCTCTGCTCCTATAAGGCAATGCTCCCCATCCCCGGGGGACAGCCAAGGAGCAGACACAGACAGAGCCTGCAGCACCCAAGATTGCAAGCAGCTGGGACTGGCTCTGGCCTTCTCCTGGGCCTCCCCTTGAGGGTGCCAGGTTCACCCACATCTGGTGGGCATCCACAGGCAGAGCACCCAGCCAGGCCAGGAGCTGAGACTGGTGGCACATCTTGGGAAGCCCAAGGAGAAATGGTGGCACCATCTAGGGGCCAAGCTGAGCACTGCTCCTCCAGAGGCATCAATCCATCCCTGGGTAGCCCACGAGAACAGGACATGATGCTAAACTCTAGCACAACACAGCTTTTGAAACAACTGGCAGGCTCTGGCACCAGCTCAGAGGGTGTCTACATGGACAGGGGAAGAGCAGGCAGTGCTCCGCTTGAGCCAGCCTTCAGCAAGCATGCCAGAGCTGTGAGAGTGGGGGCACGTCCTTGCAAGGCTCCAGCCAAGGGGGCTGCTATACACAATCTAGCAGGCTGGGAAAGAGGGCGGATGACTGGTGACAGAAGGAGGGGGCGCTCATGCTTCCCTGCACAGCCCTGCAGGGTTGTGCGTGGTGAGGACAAAGTGCTACCAGCATCATGAGCAAGTGTGGGAGCAGGAAGCATTGCACACGTGTGCACAGGCAGCCAGTCTGGGATGCCTGCATGGGGCAGAAGAGCCAGACCCCAAGGCTCCCTGGATTCCACCCCCCACCGTGCCAGTACTCACCGGGTTATCGACTTTCAGGGCAAACTTGATCTCACTGTGAAGCTTCTGGAGTTTCTCTTCGATTGTGGGCTCTGAGACAGAGGCAGCAGGGATCAGCCTCCTACAGACTGACCCTGCTTGCTAGCGTGAGGGGTATGCGCCCTGCAGGACAGCATGTGGCATCGCTCAGCCCCACCCTGGATGTTCTGGGTCTTGGGCCTGTGACCGGGCTGGGCTCGCAGCAGAGGTGCCCCCGCGACCCCCACCGGAGCCTGCTATGGGGATGCACTCAGAGCACAGGAGCCCTCACTGTTACACCCCAAAGCAGCCCCCTGCCCTGGCAGCCCATCAGCAACATCCCACAGGTTCCAGTCAGGGCACCGCACCAGATGCTTTCAGAACAACACCCCTAAACCCCCATGTTGTGGCAACCTGCCCTGCCCAGAAAAGCATACCCCCCTGCCCTCTCCCACCCAGACCCTTTCCTTCCCAGCCCGGCAGAGAGCCGCTCTCACCCTTTTTCTTCTCCATCCTTCTCTCGTGGATTGTGTCAGACTTTTTCCGGCCTCGCTCCACTTTCAAGGGTCTGTGGTAGGAAAGGAAACCAGAGGACAAGGCTGTTTATTGGACTGTCTGAATCCTGGGAACCCCCCACGCTCCCATGCCTCAGCTGACAGGGCAAGATGACAAGACCCTCACAATCCTCCCCCCCACCAGCTCTACCCACACAGCTTGTTCAGATGTAGCCTGGCCTGCGGGGCAGGGTGACAGGGGTGTGGGCTATAAGGGGAACGCGAGCACAAAACCAGGCCGCTGCTCAGTGCTTGGGGACTGCCCCCACCCCAGCCCCCACCCCACTCAAGGGCAGGGGAGTGGAACTCGGGGCACCGCACAGGCAGGACCCCGGAGCTCAGGCCCGCGACTTGATGTGGACAGAGGACAGCCCAGCACATCTGCAGAGGTCCCAAGCCCTTTGCTCCTGCCGAAGCCAGGGGCTGCTCAGAAATGCTGAGGAATCGGGCTCCACAGCGAACGCACAACTCCAGGTGGGTGCTGAGTACCGGTTCACGGGGCTGGCATGAAGACCCCCAGCAGAGACAAAGGAACCCTGGAGTCCTGACTTCCAGCCCCAAGCCACGATCACCTCAGACCCAGGACTTTCAACCCCCGCCCCCCCAGTACGAAGTGATTCTCTAGGGCCCGACTAGAGGCTCCCTCCTCTCGGAGGAACAGGCCTGCAATGACAGCAGGCCCCAGGCTGCTCAGACCCAGGCAAGAGGGCTCCGCAGTCAAGTGGCTTTAGAGACCTCCTCCCACTCCCAACCCTGGCATCTCCATGTGCCCCCTCCTCTGAGGCTGCTTCCGCCCCATCACAGTCACACGGCAGCTCTGCAGGGAGCTCCCTTGAAGGGAAACCTCCACCCACCACCCCGGGGATGGCAGCCTGGAGGCTTGGCTGCTGGAAGAGACCCCTCCCCACCAGCCCCTAGGGGAGGGGGAAGGCGGAGGCTGACTTGTTGCGAGGCTTCTCCTCCCGGCCCCTCTTCTCCTTTTGATTCGGTTTCCTTGACAACTCAGAGGGCTGCAGCTTCTTCCCAGGCTTCTTTACCTTGGAGGAGAGAACAATGCAGAGGATGAGCAAGCCGTGGTCTCCCCACCACCCCTGCAGGGGGAGGGGGCTGCTCCAGCGCCTCGTGGAGAGGGGATGGGGGCAACACCTGGTACTGGACATGCACCTGGGACAGCCCCGGCCCCGAGCCACCAACTGGATCCGTGGCCTTCTGCGATGTGGCTCATGCTCCCTCCCCCCACCCCCACGTGCTGCACTGGAGGAGATGTGCCTCCAGGTATGGGGCTCCCACGCAGCCTCCGCTGTCACCTCTGTGCCTCCTGCCTCTGCTCCACTTTCCTGCCCCAAGCAGGCTCCTCCCTCACAGTGAACCCCACAGTGACTGCGTATGGATGGGGAAACCGAGGTACAGGGCAGTGCTGCAACTCCCAAGCTCAGGCAGCACCAGTGGCAAAGCCAGGAATGGAACCACTGGACAGCACTGCTCTCCTGGCTTCTCTGATGCTGGAAGGAGCAGCATGGAGGAGAGAGGTGGTTTTATTGCAGTGCCTGGCACTCGCTGGATGAAAGCTCCACACTAGCCACAGCTGGTCAAGCCCTGCATTCCTGATCCAGGCAGGGCGGAGGGCAGCAGGGAGGGTCAGAGGGTGGGGTTGGCTATCAGTTCACAGTCATGCTAGCCAGCAGTTAAGGAAATCTGAATCCAGACCCCAGTTGAAGCTGGCAGGGAGGTGCTGCAGGGCTGCATTAGTGCCCAAGCTGGAACTGGGTCAGGATTTGGGGCTGGCTGAACAGCTCACAGAACAACCCCAAGGGACACCCAGACAGGAGGAGCCAATGCCTGAGTTCAGTGTGTTGCTTGCTGTGACTGAGCGGGTTACCAGCCACGGCCAGATGGCGCCGTTCTGCCCAGGTGTCGCTGCGCTGGCAGCTGTGCCAGAGCTGAGCCCCTGGGGGAAAGTGTGCCAGGCAGACCAGAGCACACAGCCAACATGAGTCCCTTGCCGTGAGCACAGTGCAACTCCAGGGGGCTACAAGTGGAAGGAACACCCTCGCCAGTGCCGGAGAGCAGGGCCAGGGTTCACACAGCCCATGGCAGGGGCAGCTTCCCCGACACCCAGCTGCTCCAGTCCTGAGCAAGAAGAGCAGCGCCTGGGGCATGGGGACTGGTCCCACCAGAGTGCCAGGCTGTGGAGAGGGTCTGCGACGGAGATATTCCACCCCACCTTGCTGCCCCCTCTGGCTGGGAACAGCACGCAGAGGCCGCACCCATATGAGCTCCCCAAGGTGCCCACACGCTCACCTCCTTCTCCAGCTCGGCGTCTGAGTCAGAGGATGATGGGGCTTTGGCTCGGCCCTTGCGGCCCCTTTTGGCCACATCGCCATCAAGACTGCTGTCGCTGTCTGAGCGTGCCTCGTCCGCCTTCTCCGCTTTCTCCTTCCGCTTTTCCTTCTCCTCCTTCTCTTGCTCGCGCAGCCGGCGCAGCTCCTCCTCCTGCTCCCTCTTCCTCTTCTCCTCCAGTTCCCGTCGGCGCTCCTCGTCCCGCCGCTTCCACTCGCTGATGCGGTCCACATCACTGTCGCTGTCACTGGGGGCACAACCAGGCAGGTCAGGGCAGCGTGGGCCCTGCCAACAGTCCTGCTCCGCTCCCACTCACAGCCTTGCTTCTCCAGAGCCTTATGCCATCCCTCCCATTGGCTGGGGATCAGACTGATGCCTGAACTGGGTACTGGACAAGCCCTGAACAGCCCTGAGGATGCCAAGTCGCTCAGGTTGGTTGCCCTCCCTGCTCCCTTGCTAGGCACTTCCCTTTTTGGAGGGAATCAAAGCAGGAAGAGACACTGGACTGATATCCCCAGAGACCCAAGGCCTCTGGTTACCCACAAGAACACAGCCCCCAGCCAGCACCTCTCACCACTTGCCAGAGGAACCACTGTTGTAGACATCCCATCTGCGTGGCCAACAGTCCCCTGTTCCCGTCTAGGTACTGACATGACTGGGAGGAAGTCCCCAGCCCCGTGAAGAAGCCCCAGCCCCACCTGCTTGGGAGTCAGCAAACATCCACATGTCCTGTTCAGGCTGTGTCTGCAGGGATCCCTGGGCTCATCTCCCAATGGAGCAGGTCTCCTGCCACCCAACTGTACCCCTTGCCATTCTGCTCCCCAGGGCTGTCTGAACCCCGCCTTGTGCAGAGTCCCTTACCATCTGCCACGGCACTGCTAGGAGCCGCCAGCACTACCGCAGCGTAAATGGAGAGGTGGTCCCATAGCAGGAGCTACTGAAACGCAGCCCCAGAAGTACTGGTATGAGCACAGGTAGCAGAGATCATTGCACTTGGGGAAGGGGCTGGGGCTGCAATCCCCTGGAGAGTTGGCCAGCACAGCTCTGCCAACAGAGCAACTCGAACACCATGTTTCAAGGGCAGAGGCAAAGCCACAGCCAGGAGGGCTCCATGCACAAGATTGCTGCTCTGGGGAGCAGAGGGCACCACCCTTCCATGCCAGCTGCAGAGGGATGCACATGGCTCCATTATTTAACGTTCATTGGGGCAGCACTAGAGGCCTCAGTCAGGTCAGGCTTGGCACTGTATAAACATGTAGTTCAGCACAGTCTCTGCCCCAAAGAGCCACAGTCTTGAAAGTCGAAAGTGCCTCTAGGGCGTTAATGAACTCATTACACAACTCATTAATGAACTCATGAACCACAAGGGCCAGGCCTGTCTTCGCAGGAAGGAAAGAGACTAGGGCAAGGGCAGACGAGGCAACTTGGTTTCAGTTTCATGCTAGGTAGGGTCAGGAGGGACCCGATCAGATCATCTAGCCTGACCCCCTGCCACAGGCAGGAATGAATGCTGGGTTCACAAGACCCCAGACAGGTGATCATCTAACCTCTTTTTGAATTTGCCCAAGGTAGGGGTGAGGACCACTTCCCTAGGAAGTTGGTTCCAGATTCTGGCCACCCTAACTGTAAAATATTGCCTCCTGATCTCTTAAATCTCTAATACGCCATGAGCAAGTCATTTCAGAAGAGTGTGATGCAATGTATTTGTAAGGACACTGCACCTCTTTAAAAAAAATATTTCCAAGTGATTTCACCGAGTGTGGGCAGAGCCAGGGATTAGACTCACAGGTACGTTACTGCCCAGATGCTCTGAGCCAAGCCTCTGCCATGTGCTGCTCCTCTAGTCAGGACCCATGGCCCTTGCAGAAAACTTTCCACCCACCCCCGTCCAGTCACCTGGAAAGCCCAGCAGGCGCTGATGGCAGGGTGGGGCTAGCTCCTGCCAGGAGGGGATGCAAAGCCTGCGTGAGGGATTTGAGCCTGTGGCAGCCCTGCCTCCCCGGGATTCGCCCTCACCTGTCACTGCTGGAGCTGGTGGGCACCCTCTCAGGCTTTGGTTTTCTGCCCCGGGGCTTTGGGGGTGGCTTCTCGGCTGCAAGACACAAGCAGTCAGGGGTTCAGCAAAGCAGAAGACCCACCCCTTCAACAGGTGGCTGGCCAGGGCCTCTTCAAGGGAGAATCACCCAGTCCAAGGCCTGGACTTCAGTCCACAGACTCAGGTATGGGCCAATCAAGGCCCCCACATAAACGAATTCAGGAGCTTAGCAGAGAGCTCCCCTGCAGCACAGCTTCCTGGGAAAGCCTGTGGGATGCCTGCAATCTGACAATAGGCCATAGCACCCCTTAGACCCTACCTGGCTTCCGGCCCCGAGGAGCCTTCTTCACAGACATGTCCGAATCTGAGTCTGAGTCCGAGTCCGACTTGGCCACATCCACTGCGGCATTCTCCACCTCCGAGTCCGAGTCCGCTTTGGAGTCAGAGTCAGAGCCTGAATCCACCTTCTGTGAGTAGAGAAGAGAACGGAGAGCTGAGTGGGGAGGGGAACAGGAACCAGCAGAGACCTCAGGTCCAGCCCCTGCATCGCAGACACCACATCACAGAGTTCCCATCCCAGGTGGGACAGCAGAGGAAGCAATCTCCAGGCCCTATGGATGGGGGTGGTGTCCAGAGTGAGCTGGTGTCACCAGGAAGGCAGGCAGCAGTCCAGGGGCTCACGTTCACCCAGGCCCCTGAGATGCGGGAGGGTCAAACTAGCTGCACCCAGAGAACCCCACTGGCCTTCAAAGCCCAAGACAAGCCTTCTTGTGCTCCCCTCAACCCAGGGCTACATGCTGAGAGCCAGTCACTCCCCAGTCACACAAAGCTCATGTCCCATACTGCCAGCAACACACAACCGGACGCTCAGTCCCTCAGTTTTTCCTCATCAACATCCAGCCAGAATGGGCCTGGTGACTGCCTAAAGCCTCCCTCTGCACTCACCACAGGCCACATCAAGTGCTGCCCCCAGCTACCCTGCTGTCCTGCAGCACGTTGGAGAGAAGGGAACAGGAACAGGGCAGGACCGGCCGCTCTTACCTTTCTCTTTCTCCCGCCTGCAGGCATCCTCCTGGGAGCTCTGGCTACTGGCTTCTTCTCGGGAGTGAAGTCCTGGGAAAGGACATACGCACATCTGAGATGGGGAAACATCCACTCTGGTTTCAGAGCCAGGCATCTCTCCTTGCCCCCCAACTCTTGGCAGCAATCCCCAGGTCCTCCAATGCAGAGAGGGAAAGACACCCATAGGACACAGCAACTGGCATCAGGTGAGTGAGGAGCAGCCCCAGTTCTAACAGAGAGGACTTTCCCTCTGATAACCCTCGGATCTAGACTTCATGTCTTGGGCACTGCCCCAAGGCATGAGCATCCCTGGGATTTTAGCATCTTGGACTATACTGCCCACTGCACCCACAAAGCACCTGCCCCAGCAGCACTAGCCACACTGTGGCCAGCACCCAGGCCTGGGAGCAGATCACCAAGGCACAGGGGAGCCACCAACATCAAGTGCTTCTCAGAGGAGATGGCAGTGTCTTGTCTCCAGTTCCTTGGGAAGGATGGGACCAAGTGGGGCTGAGCTACAGGACTAGGCCTGCTCATGCCTCTGCGAGCACTTCCCTTTAGAAACGGGAGGCCTAGGAAGAATTTAAGTGCTAGTGCTGCTAGCAGGGAGAGGGCTTAGCCACCTTGTTCCCTTACTGCCTTCTCCCAGTGCCTGGTGAGTCCAGCAGAGCCTGCCTGCCCCATCCCTATACTGTGGTGTGGGCGGGGGGAGATCACGCTCACCTGGTCGCTGTTTTTCTCTGACTCCGAAGAGCTTTCTGAGTTCTCGTCTTCTGATGGGGACACGCTGCCCTGATCGAGGTCACTGGAGGATTTCCGGGGTCGTTTAGCCACCGGCACCTAAAGTCACACATCACTGTGAGGGCAGCTGCAAGCTTGCCTGCTCCTCTCATCCATTCTCTCTGCCCACGTGGTGAAACACAACCCACAGGGAAGCAACCAAGCCTTCCTCATTTCTTACTATTTTCTACGTTAAACTTGGAGCAGCATCCAAGGGTTAGTCAGAAACTCACAGCTCCGGCCTGAGCCCACGGTCGGCCTACACATCATGACAAGAGATCTCGATCTACCCCAGTACACGTGTGTAGGCAGAGACAACAACCCATGGGTTAACGATGAGGTTCTGAACTGGGATGGTTCCATTCTCCCAACCTCATCTCCCGTGAAGGGGGAAGCTTGCTCTCACATCCCCACCTAAAAATCCCCCTGCTGCACAGTCCGGCTAGCACAGGACAGCAGCTACACTCCAGCCCAGAAGCAGCTGCAGTTAAGTAGCAGATAAAGTAACTGCCTTATGTTGCATCTACAATACATCACACACAAATTATAACAATCTTCCTGGTCTCGCCTAGCCAGTGCCTGCGTACCTTCATAGCCAGCGACTTCCGCTTCAGCCCGCTGTGATCACTCCCCTTGTCAGACTCCTCATCGCTTTCCATCTTCTCGGTGGCTGCTGCAGGGATGGCAGCGACTGCAGACTCTTCATCCTCTCCTGCATCGCTGCCTGCTACCGGGTCGATGTCGCCAACCTCGCTGTCTGAGGAGCTTGCCGGCTGCGGAGGCAGAGAAATGGGTGGTTGGAGGTTACTGCTCAACATGTAGTGTAGTCAGGGCAAGGAGAGCAGGGGATAAGCACAGAGAAGACAGAGAGCAGGACATCCCCAGACAGGGATATGCAGAGAGAGGACGCCTGAAACAGCTCCCGCTAGAAGGCTAGGGTAATGCTCCTCCTCCTCACAGAGAGCTACAACCCTCAAGTGCAATAACATCACACAGACCTCATAAAGGGAGCTTCTCTGTCCCTTCAGCCAATGTCCACGTCCCCCAAAATCCCCTCTGCAGCCTTTCCCCACATACACAGCATTAAGGGGCCCATCTAGGACCAAAGACAGCTCCCAGTAAAGTCCTCTTTCATTCAAGTCACCACCTTGTGCTGCATCGTGATCATTCACCTGGCCTTTCCTACATACCTGCCATCTGCCCTTCGCAGCTCACCTTGAAACCCTTTCTGCCTCTCTCCAGTGCCACAAACTGCAAAGCTGCTGTGGAGGCCTTCCTTGAAGACCCCACGATCTAAACTGCATCACATAACTTTTGTTACAAAGCATCCCTTAGGCACTCCGACCTCAACCACAAAGGGCCACCTCTTGGTTTGACCCAAAGCCCACGGAAATCAATGGGAAACCAGACTGGCAACATTGGTCCTGGCCATCGGGTCAGGGCCCCTCTGCTGAGGGAAACGGTGGGACCAGCGAGCCATCTCGGCACAGGGAGGGGAGCCAGAAGCACTAGTTCTGATTCTTGCTCTGACAAACGTGTTCTCTGCAGCTTTGGATAAGTCACTTACTCTGTGGATCCCATCTGTAAACCAGGGAGAACGATGCCTGCTTCCCTGGGACCCCAGTGAGGAAGAAAGTCAGAGATTTGCTAAAGACAAGTTACGCAGTTCCTGAAAAGGGAGACTTTGACCTGGCAGCCCCTAGAAACTCCAGCCAGGAGCAGGAGGCGGCAAGGCGATGTGGGAGACAGGCAGGACACCCGTGCTCAGGGCGACCCCGGGAGCACTCACCGGAGGGGCGCTGTAGCTGGCGTGAGGGTTGTTCTGGATTTCCCATAGGCCTTCATTGAAGCCTTTCCGCTTGTTCGGCTTCCCGTATTTGTCCTTGCACTTCTCGTATGGGAACAGGTCCTTAGGGCCCAAGAAGGCTCTGGGGAAACAAAGCAGAGGTGAGGCCCCAGCCCAGGGGAAGCAGGCAAGAGCAAAGGAAGCGCAGGTGAGGGTGCAGCTTACGTCTCGTGAGTGCCGAAGAAGAAGATGGGGTACTTGTTCGGTGGGGGCTTCACGGCACCATCTGCGATGTCATCGATCTGGAAGGGGGACAGAGCAGGACACGGTCAGGGATGGCAGCTGGAAGCACGTTACCACAGGTCGGCAGCAAAGCAGCATCATACTGGCGTGACTGTTTCAAACCCCCCCAGAAGCTTGCGGAGCAAACTGACGGCAGCACACCAGCTCCTAATGCAGGATCTTGAGATGGGTGACAAAGAATCCGGCCCAGCCGCTTGGGCTCTGCGTGGGAACTTGACTTCAGTCTTCCTACGGCTGGGAATGCCTCATGGGTTATGGACTTAACACCCGGGGGAAACCAGCGCATTGCATTCCTCTGTAGAGATCCATATGCCTGGACTTAGAGCAGTGCTGCTGGACCCCCCCCGGGGGAATCCTGTCCAGCCCCACTGAGGGCAGAGACGATTGCTCCAACAGGTGGTCGGAAGGGGCTCTCCTGGCTGGAAGCAGGCCACAGGAAAGCCCAGGCTGCCGGCAGGCACGACTTTTCACACACAGGAATCTCAGCCTTCTTCCCACACGCTGCGTTGGCTCCAGGGCCCGTCAGCCACTTCCACGTGATGCAGCCAGGGGACGCAGCTCCGAGGCAGGAGCCAGGGAGCGGGTGTGGGAGCTGCCACGGCAAAGAGGCAGCAACGCACGTGCACGCGGGTGTTGCCCACACACCGGGGAGCCTACAAAGAGCAGCCCTTCCAGCAGTGCAAGGGAGCTCAGCCAGCCTGGGATCCTGAGAAGGATGGAGCTCTCCCCTAGCCCCACGTCCGGCAAAGCCAAAGGAAGGTGGAAGGAAGGAGGTCCTGAGATACTCTGCAGGCCAGTTGTGGTCTCCCTGCCTCTGACACCCTCCACCATCACTGCTGCCCCAATCCCAGAAACTCTCAGCCTGTCTCTTTTGCTGGTAGACACCTCCTACAGTGACAGCCGAGCTGCCAAGCGGGCACCAGTCTGGCACCTGAACTGGTCAAGACTTCTGCCTTCGATACAGCTCCATCCGCATGGAGTCCTTGGGCATGAGCACAGGTCTTGGTCACCAGCACCAAATACGGTCCCATCTCCACCTGCGCCCTCTCACCCCTGGGACCATCCAGGCCCCTTCCAGGCTCTGCAGCTACGTGGCGCCATCGCCCAGTTTTCCCACCCCAAATGCCACCTCCTGGCACCGCAGCACAGCCCAAGACCTCCCTGCCCCACGGCAGGTGCACGCCCTGGCATCCAGCATCCTGCTGGGACCAGCACCCCAGGAACCCACACCCGTGGTGGACGGCCATCCCTGCCCCCTGCTCCACATCCACTGCCCCCACACCGAGCCCCCTCCTCGTCCCACCTGCCCATGACCCACTGCCTTGTCACCCGTCCTCTGCGCCCGTCTTCCCCTGCACGCACGGCCCAGCTCCCCACGGCACAACCCTGCTCCCCCACCGAGCCCTCGCTACACCCTGCAAAGCACCCTGCACCCCCATCCACTGACCCATGGCCGCCCTGCGCCCCCACAGTCCTCTGCACCCCAGGATCCACCTGCAGCCTGTGCCCCTCTGCACCCCACAACCCACCCAGCACCGCCCTGCGCCCCGTGCACCCCAAACCCATCCAGCACCCCCCATACACCCAGCACCCCCCTGGACTCCTGCACTCCGAACCCATTCAGCACCCCCCCATGCACCCCACACCATCCTGTCTCTCTCTGCACCCCCTATAAACCCAGCACCATCCTGTGCCCTCTGCACCTCAAACCCATCCAGCACCCCCCAGTGCCCCTCTGCACTTCCCACCTCCTTCGACCCCTCTGCACCCCAAACCCATCCACCACCCCCCTGCACCTCCCCCCATGCACCCAGCACCATCCTGTCTCCCTCTGCACCCCAAACCCATCCAGCACCCCCATGCACCCAGCACCCCGCTGAACCCCAAACCCATCCAGCACCCCCCCATGCACCCAGCACCATCCTGTCCTTCTACACCCCAAACCCATCCAGAACCATCCTGTGTCCCTCTGCACCCCAAACCCATCCAGCACCCCCCCAGCACCCCCTCCATGCACCCAGCACCATCCTGTCCTTCTACACCCCAAACCCATCCCCCACCCCCCCCGCCCCCCCCCCAGCCACCCAGCCCCATCCTGTCCTTCTACACCCCAAACCCATCCAGAACCATCCTGTGTCCCTCTGCACCCCAAACCCATCCAGCGCCCCCATGCACCCCTTCCATGCAACCAGCACCATCCTGTGTCCCTCTGCACCCCAAACCCATCCAGCACCCCCATGCACCCAGCACCCCGCTGAACCCCTCCGCACCCCAAACCCATCCAGCACCCCCATGCACCCCCTCCATGCACCCAGCACCATCCCGTGTCCCTCTGCACCCCAAACCCATCCAGCGCCCCCATGCACCCAGCACCCCGCTGGACCCCTCTGCACTCTGAACCCATCCAGCACCCCCCATGCACCCAGCACCATCCTGTCTCCCTCTGCACCCCACACCCATCCAACGCCCCTGTGCCCCTCTGCATCCCCCACCTCCCTGCACCCCTCCGCACCCCAAAGCCACCCAGCACCCGCTTGCACCCCTTGCCCAGCTGCACCCAGCACGGCCCT
>NW_005841880.1:3638309-3643130 GCF_000455745.1 Alligator sinensis
GAACGGGGCGCGCACGTGGGGGCGGGGGGAGGGTATGGGTGCGGGACGCAGGGGCTCAGGACACCTCTGGGCAGTGGGAGAAAGCATGTAAGAGTAGCTTGAATGTTCAAGTATCACAGTCATGGGCGTTTTACTATAGATCCTCATAGAGTATAATAATTATGATATGAAAATAATCATTATAATAATAATTGGCATTTAAGGGGCGTACAGTATGTGGGGAGGGGTAGGAGGGCAGCGGGCACAGCTGGAAGGGGCTGCGCAAGGAGAAAAAAGGTGGGGAGCCTCCAGGGGAGAGGATACCGGGGAGGGGATATGGGGTACGGAGGATATAGGGTGCAGGGCAAAGAGCGTACAGGGCATAGAGGGGATGTAGGGTATGGAGAATACGGGGTAAGGGGCACAGAGAGTATAGCACATAGGGGATGCAGGGTATAAAGGGTCTGGATACGGAGGATAGGAAATACAGGGTATAGGGGATATAGTATACAGAGGGTATAACGTACAGCATATAGGGTATAGAGTCTATAGGGTATAGAGGATGTAGGGGATACAGGGTATAGAGGGTACAGGGGGGAGGGGAGGGGAGGGGGGCTTGGGTGTAAAAGGCCCTGGAGGAAGCATCAGGGCTATAAGGATCCTCATTAGGGACTGCAGAGAAGGAAGAGTACAGGACCACGGAGAGGAGTGGGTAGAAGTTATTGCCCGTGGGAACACCAGGGCATGGAGCAATGGCTACGAGCCGTGGGAGAAGCGTGGAGGCAGTGGGCGAGAGCATCCGCATGGGAAGTGAGAGGTCTGCAGAGTACGAGGTAGGAAGATGCCTGCAGCAGACCCAGAAGGTCATGGACCGATGGGGCTATAAGGAGCACTGGGGTCTGGAGAGGGGAGGGAATTTGGGATGGAGGAAGGGTCATGTATTGAGTGGTGGATATAGGGAGGGAGAGGGGTGTACCAGGGATCTGGAGGGAGGGGTGCGATGGGGTAAGGAGCGGCGTAGGGTGCAGAGGGGAAATAAGGGGCATGGTGCAGAAGGGTATCGAGGGGCAAGAGTTGGGGGCAGAGAAGAGAAGGGTGCGACAGCTTGGGGATGAGCTGCCTGGGGGGACCAGAGGTGGTGCGTGGTTGCCTGTCCTTGCTGCCGCTCCTTTGCCCACCCTCTACTCTCCTGTTGTGGGTTTTCCTCTAGGGCCCTACTGGACACTGCTTTCCCTGGGCCTCCTGCTCTGCACTGAATCCCTTTGGGAGGGACTCAGGCCTGCAGGCATTCAGACTGGCTCAGCACCCTTCAAACCAGAGGGTCTCTGAATTAACTTCAGCGGGCAGTGGGAACAGCGATGGCAGCAGCTTGTGCATTTAGGCCCCAATCCTACAATGGAGATGCTCCGTTATCTTTGATATGTGAACAATTAACCCTGTAGGCCTGGACTCAGGACAGCGTTGGAGCATATGCTGAAAAATTTAAACATACGCTTAAATTTAAGCATATGCTTACATGCTCTTCTTAATCAGGACCTGGATGATGAAAAGACTAGACTGAACCACTCAACAACTTGCATGAGTGACCACATTTCATCCCACGGCCAGCGCTCAGTAAACAGTGTGGCATAACAATTGTTAACAATTAAAGAGATGCCAACAGATAGCAAAGGCACAGAGCTGACGATGTACCAGCATCACGAGCACTATAAATAAACAGATGCACAATCTAGAAATAGCATTACTTTTTTTTTTTGTTTAAAGCTTCAATTGAAACTCGTTTAGGACTCAAATTTGAACGTTCTCTGAGGCTGACAATCCAAGCTCAGTACCATTTGGCTAATACTGTAAACTAAGAAGCCAAACTGATTAGTGTATTCCCTCAGCTCAACCACAGGAATGGAAAAGGCTTTTGGGATGTAAAGTTTCTGTACTGATTGGATACATTTCTGGCTTCAAGTTACACCACTGATTTCAAAAGGCATTTGCAATTGTACCAAGGGCCAGTTTTACCTTTTACGTTTTAATAACCACGCCATTAATCAAAAAGGTGGGGAGATTTGCTTCTTTAAAAAAACCAGGGGACTAGATACCGTATACAATGAAAATCCAGGTTAAATTCAGAGTAAATCTTATGAAGATAATGGAGTTTATACTGATGTAATTAAGACTAGGCTTTAGTCTTGCGTGTTTTATTTTGATGGTGTCCCTTTAACCACACAGAATACAATTATATTTACCTTATAAAACGGTCTTTGATGATGTTATGCCAGAAGAATAGGAAGCATTGAAAATAATTAGACCTGTTCTGCAGCCAGATTTGTACTGTTTTTTTTAAAGGTGCGATTCTAAAGCTATTTATTTAAACCGTTGCAAAACGGCTCTGTCCGTTGCTAACATCATCTAAGCCTGGCTTATTTTGATTCAGCTCAAATTGATTCCTAGCTGGCTTAGACTGAATCGATATGAGCTGGAGTTAAATTGTTTTCAGATGGCCCACGTAGGACCTTGCACCCATTCAACTAAATTGATTTTAAGAGAGATTTGAGCTAAGCCAGCAGCGTTTTTATGGGAAGCCATTAAAAGCAGCAAGCCAAATTCAGCAGCGACATGGACTTTTTTACATGAACTTGCAATTTATCTAAACTGGCCGATCGTGCCAGTGCAGCATTGGGATTTATCAAATAAGTATAAAAAAGTACACGCTTGTATTATATATTAATTATTTGCATAGCAGTTTTGCCTCTGGGGAGACGGTGAATGAAAGAACGAACCACGCGGGACAGAATTAATCATGTCACTTAATGCATGACTGGAAAGCATTCAGATGGATGGTGAGGAGGTAAATTATTCACAGCATTATGGAGTAGGCTCCAGAAGCAAGCTGGATGCTTTGCAGAGCAAGTGACCTACACAGACATTGCTGTACTACCTAAAGGCCAATCCTGCAAAGGTACATAAGCCTCTGGTAAGCGTGGGTCAGTTCTGCAGAGGATCCGAGTCGGAGACAGTCTTGGCTCTTCGGTTCTAACTGTAGCAGCTCACGTGTTTTTGGCCACGAAAAGCCCCAGTTTGGTCCCTGAGGTGTTAACAGGTGTCTGTCATTATACATAAACGTGAGCAACATCCGTTCTAATGGGACTGCTTGTGGTCGCAGGAGTTACTCAGCCTTGGTCTGTGCCAATTTGGGTGCTTCTGTTCTGAGCTTGTTTTGCTTATCTCCCAGCTGGAGGGGACTCAGGAAACCTCTGTCTGACAAGCGGCGCTGCTCAGCGTTCATGCAGAAGGAGGCAATCAAGGCAAGGTGACTTGCCGGCTGCATTCCTCCTTCCACGTGTGCTGTCTTCACTCTTCAAGCCTTATGAAAGCAAAGTCATCTTAGTTCTTAGACTTTATCTCACACGTACTCGTGCTGCCGTTCTGCATTGCCCCCTAGTGGGAAGCTCTCTGTCATTATATCCCTTTTGTCATGATGATTTGAGGCATCTAAATTAAGGACTAACCTGATTACACGTTCAGGTGTGTATTGTAGCCCCATCACGTCTCTCTGTCACTCTTTCTGTACATAGGTATAGCAATCTCCATCAACTCCTTTTATTTAATTAACCACCTCTTAGCTTCCTTGGCAATTTCTCTGGGTTTGGGGGGGGTTCTTCTTTCACACCACAGGTTTGGGTGCACCTGGCAGGCAGCTTGAGGTGGGAGCGAGTGAAAGTCTTGCGACAACAGGAAACCGCTCGCGTGTTTTTTGTGTTTTGGAGTCAGTTGTGCGACCTGCCGCTGGGTCCCAGACCTGCGTTTCTCCACGGTCTGCTAACGCGGAGGCTGCATGTCTTCCTCTGTCAATGCTGGCTACGTTTTAGCGACATACCTGCCCACCCCCTGCTACATCTTGAGAGCGAGGGTGTATCTGCTCAGCAGTCGGAGCTTGCTTCCGAGCGCGTGATTTTTCCTGAGGAAATCGCTTGATAGTTTGCCGGCGAGACTGCCGTTCTGCGAGGCCTTTGGCCTGAGGATGTCCCCGTTCGTTCCTTCGAGCCCCGCCGGGTGCAATGCAGGTGTCTTCAGATCGAGCGCCGAGTCGGGCCGGCACCAGGCAGCGTCTCCGTGAGAGATACCAGGTGCGGTGGCGCACTGCAGACGGGCCACACGGCTGCTTTGCTTTGGAAGACCTTCTTTAAGACTTTTGGCAGTTTTACCCATCGGCCCTTCGAGGAGGAGGAAGGGGCGGCCAAGAGGGGCCGGGCCCGAATTCCCGCTCCCGCCCAAACTGGCGAGCGAGGGAACCGGGCCCATCGCTGCGCCGAGGCGTCGTGTTCTCAGAGGCCGGACAGGGCAGCGGGCAGGCTGTGGCGTCCTCTCTCTGCCCTTCGAAGGCGGAGGTCCCCCCACGCGCCGCCGTGACCTGGGTGTCTGGAGTGGATGGGTGTAGGGCACCACGTGGGGCTGAGGGGAGCAGGCCCCACGCCCAGGCGGGGCGAGCCCCACGTGCCACGAGGGCACAGGCCACAAGCAGCCTTCCTCGGAGGACCTCGCGCCATAGAGAGGCCGGGCGCGCCCTAGAGCGTCCCAGCGGGCGGCTCGTCACACTAGCGGCGTGACGCAAGACGCCAAGCCACGCCCCTTCTTCCCTTTCCTGCCCGCCCACCCAGCCAGCGGCCGCGGAGTCACGTGTCCGGCGCGAGCGCGGCCACTTCCGGGCGGGAAAGGGGGCGGGGCTCCGGGTCGCGGACCGCGGCGGCGCCATGCGGAAGTTTTTCCAGGAGATCAAGGCGGACCTCAAGTTCAAGGCGGCAGGGCCCGGGCAGAAGCTGGCGGAGCCCCCCAGGGGCGGGGCCGGGT
>NW_005841880.1:3643154-3658162 GCF_000455745.1 Alligator sinensis
GTCCCAGTGGGTCTGGGGAAGATCCCATAGAGGTTTCCCAGCAGGGCTGGCGCCGCTCCTGGCATGAAGCCGCGAGGGCTGGAGCCCGTCGCCAGGTTGCCCTCGGCAGGGCTCGCTGACCCGTCCAGCCCGAGTCTGGCAGAAGCCCTGAGGCTCCGGGGAACAGTCGAGAAGCAAGGCGTGCTCGGTCGTCCCTTTCGCCCGAAGCACTCCAGTCCCTCCCAGGTCCGTGTTTGGTCCAGTGACGCGTATGGCCAAACAAACCGGGCTGCTCCCGAGCTGCCCAAAGGCCGGGCTGCCTGGTTTCTCCGTGATCTTCCCAAAGTAGTTGTGTCGTTGTTGGGTGGATGCAGCTGCCCCCAGTCCAGACCTGCTCCGCAGCTGTCTCGCGTGGCACGTTGCTTGTTGTCGTGCAGGGGAGGGGAGGGACGTTACAGCGAAACGCGTGTTGTCCTGCGGAGCGCTAGCAGCATCGACCACTTTCTTCCTATCCGTATTCTCCGCTTGTGGTTGGTAGGACCGTGTTGTGTTAAGACTTGGGAGAACCCCTGTATCTGTGGGAGGTAGGAGAGAATATCCTTAAGAGAAACGGGTCTGCTTTTTCTTATCTGTGTAAAGACCTGAATCTCTTTCCTAACGATTGTCTTTGGTTTTGCTGACGACGTCTTGGATGACTTTGTATTGGTTAAGAACAGCATGAAAGGCGCTGGAGTCGACTACGTGACAAAAAACCTTTTCCAGGATTTTTTAATTAAATGGACTGAGTTTGGAGACGGGGAATATCTCGCTTCCTTGACATCGGTTTTGTCTTTCATAGCATCTTGCAGAATATATGAGATGAATTTCTGATATTAGTGTTACTTGTTAAGTCTTTTTGATTCGTGTGTTGTTGCCTTTAAGGACTTCATATGCAAGAAAAAAGGTATAATATTTCCTCCCCTCCCCATCTGTAGTTTACTTTTATCTCCTGGTTTAGCATAATTCACGTAGATTTTGCTGCACAGCTCCCTTTAGAGTCGTCGATTGACATTGCAGGTGCTCGTCACAAAAACCAGGGATCTGATTTCAGTGATCTTAAACGCAACTTCACAGTCGCAGGGTGAGGTCACTTGGAAGTAAGCTGCCTCCTGCTTGAACGCTCAACACAACCCAGTGCTGCAGTGGGATGTTCAGAAAACAGCTGGCTGGTCTCCCTCTTTTGACCATGAAATACAAATATCAGATGGTGGAAAAATCCAGTTTTGCTTTAAACAGTTTTTAGTAGTTTATGGTCTCGGCGATGGGCAAGGGGGAAAGAAGTGAAGTCTAATCTGAGCCTTTAAGCGAAACGAAGATGATCATAATCCCGCTCTAATCACTGGTTTATCTGCTTTCAGCTGACCTCGTTGAGGACGCTGCCTCGCTGACAGCTGTTAATTTAATTGTGCCTTTCTGTTATCCCTCAGGGAAAGGGTCCACCAAGAAAAGTCAAAAGCTGAGACCAAACCTCGCCATGGGCCCACCAGTGAAGCTCAGATGGCAGCTGCTGCCGCCGTGGCCAGGCTGGAGCAGAAGCCCAAGCCTCGGCTCTCTTCGTCCCAAGATGTCATTAAGAGCCAGGGTGAGCATGGTTTAGCAGCAGATGCCCCTCTCTTCTGGGTGTAGGGCTGGCAGGCTTGTGAGATAAGTGCCCATTTGCAGGAGGCATGTTCACTGGTGCACTGGCCCCACACTTGGCTTGCTGTCACTCGTCTGAATGGGACGTGGAAGAGGCCTGGTTGTATATCTAGCTTAGCTTGCACAAAGAGCACGGCCCTCAGTTCTGGGAACATTTCTGGAGCTTTGCACCTCAATGAAATGACAGCTTGGCACAAGTGAAGTGCACAGTTTGGGTGTGGGAGGGTTCACAATCACGTACAACATCAGCCGCTGACCGCTGCCAGCAGCGAGATACCAGAGGAGATGCTGCTTCCCTCCCCCACTCCCATCCAGTTAACATCATTTTGCTGCACCTGCTGTTGTAACTTGGATTCCTCTCTTTCCAGTGAGGAAGGAGCTAATGGCTGAAGCTGCTGCATATGAGAGAGGACCCTCCCCAGATCACAAGGTAGGAAGAGATGCTGCTGTTCAAGTCATTCAGGTATTTGCTCTCTGGGGCACGCCAGCATCCTCCGGGCCTGAGTCTCTTCTTGGGAAATGAATGCCAGCCCCTGTCGGCTTGTTGATTTGAGTCTGCTTTGGAACTCTGGAGAAACTAGTTGTCAGAGGTGGAAACCCCGCTCCATGCATACCTTAATGTCTCTTCTGAGATCTCACCCACTTGGACAAGGAGACTTATAGTTTTTTTCCCCTTCCTAATTTTTTAGAACTCCTTGGCCAGATGCTATAGTGTTTTGCAGGTGCATGGAGGAGTTGCGTGCTGTTGTCATTAGGTATTGATTGGCTCTGGGCAGGATTTATACACCCATAATAAGATTGCCTTACACCACAAATAGCTTGTTGAAGTCGGCAGGACTAGTAAGGGAGTGCAGTGTTGGTTGGCATGGGTAAGCTTATCAGAATCTGGCCCTCTGCCTCGGCAATTGGAAGTACTCTCAGACGCTCATGATTAATGTCAAAGCAGCATCTCTTCCTGTAGTGCAGTCTTGCGAACTCATCCATAAAACCTGAATTCCCTTCTTTAATAACCCTGGAGCAGAGGGGCTTGCCAGAAGTGCTGGCAGCTCCTGATCTCTGCTGCTGGGAGCTGCTCCTCCGACTGACCAACGGCCTGTTGGCATTTAGCCTTTCAGTTACAAATGCACTGCAAACCTCAGATGACTGACTGTTAATGTTCCATTCCCTGTTTTTATGGGGAGCGATAGTGGCTCATTATCTCTTCAGGTTGTTGCGTGGTCCCTTGAAACCTTCCTTCTGTCCTGTTAACAGGGGTAATATCTGTGCTGACTCCATTAGCCAGCTGCGTTGCACTGAACACCTCAGACAGCCCGTGGTTCCGCCTCTGCAAATGTTTCCTGAGCTAAATTCACTTGGGAGCCATGTGCCAGGGAGAGGATTATAAATGTTTTCTTCCTTTGAGCCAACATCTGATTTCTGCTCTTACTCAGGACCCTGAGGCTGCAGAAGAGGAAGAATGTGCTGGACTCTCGGTATCTGGAGTCTATTTCATTTGCCCGCTAACTGGGGCCACCGTAAAGAAAGACAAGCGGGAGGCACACATCAGAGAGGCCATCCTTTCAGTAAGTGGGTCCTCAGCCAAGCACAGGCTTCCTCCTGCCCTGCCACTTAACTTGCTCTCTGTTCTGGATCCCCAGAGGTAGCTTAACCCATTGGAAATGTGCCCTGGGAGGCTGTTTTCAGCTGGATCCATTAGCATAACTGAGCTTAAGGTGTTGTGTAGAGCATATCTGGTTCTCCACTATGTCCTTGTGCTGTTACAGGCCTCCTCTGTCTCTGCTTTCTCCCCCAGTACTGTCTGGTCTTAAACGACTGTAAACTAACAGTTAACAAGCATCAACCCCAACTCTTTTTGCCATAAGTGTCCAGAACACTGGTCAGTCTGACTTTTTGGTTATACAGATCTATGTAGCATCCAGTTCCTCTTATGCAACTAAGTTATGTTCTCCTCATGCTCCTCTAGCATTCCTCTGAAGACCCAGTGGCTGCCTCGGTCATGGAGATTCACACCTTCAACAGAGACCGAGAGAAAGTGAAGCTTGGTGTTGAGACCATCGCAAAGTAAGTGGCATGACTGCGCTGTGCAGTGCTGAGCACACCAGTCTCCTGCCTTAAATCTGTTGTGTCACTAGATAAGAGGACATGGATGAAACCCCTGCAAGATTATTGGGGAGATGGGTGTTCTAGGTGATGCCCAAAAGAAAAGCAAAGCCAAGAACTTGGAAATGTCTCTCAACAGCAAGGTCTCTTCCACTGAATAGCTGTAGATTGTCCAGAGTACAGGAATTCAATGTAGCCAAAGAAACCAAACCTGTATGTGGGTGGAAGACTGTTCAGGTCCTGGAGGTGTTGTCTCATTCATGCAACTCAGTCCCCCAAGGTGGAATGTCTGTCTGAGCGAAAAATGAACCCTCTGCCAGATTGATCTGTGAAGAGCAAGGCTTCACTTCCAAACTAGGTGCCAAGTCAACAGTGGGAGGGAAAACATCTAGATGCCTGTAAATGCACACAGATGCAGCATAGCTTTAACTGGCAGTGGCACAGCTGTGTGTACAGAGTGCTGTGGGCCTGCAAGCAAGCCCAGTAGGTAGCAGGTATTCTCTGTTCACAAGGGACGTATGTGTTTCATACGTATGCCCTGTGCGTTTAAGTGCCTCTCCAGTGGGGAAGGTCCAAAAATTTGTCTTGTGGAAGGTGGTAGAGGGAATTAGTGACCCATTTGTAGAGTAAGGGGTATCTTTCACGTGTTAAGAAACAACTTTTGTCTTGGGATTTAGCAACCTGGGAAGTAGAGAAGGGGAAGCTTGCACTGTGTTTTAGCAGAGAAAATAATATACTTCAGACCTTGATCATGGCACCAGAGAGCACCCAGGAGTCAACAGTGATCGCACACGAGGCCAGACCCACTGTAGTGAGTGAAGTGTGTTGGTTGTGTCTTCTCCAGATACCTAGATAACATCCACCTCCATCCAGAGGAAGAGAAATACCAAAAAATCAAGCTGCAGAACAAAGTGTTTCAGGTGAGATTAAGACACCTGATTTTGCAACACTGGGAAATTTCTACTCTGGAGCAAACTGAATCTGACTCTCCCCTTTTCTTTTAGGAAAGGATAAACTGTCTGGAAGGCGTGCACAACTTTTTCCAGGCCATTGGGTTTGAGAAGAAAGCCCTACCTGTTCCAGGACAAGGCAAGAAACCCAAGTGTATTCCATTTGAGGTTGGGGTCAGCTTCGGCTGAGTGATGGCAGGACTTCCTTGGGGAGGTGAACGTGGCAGCAAACTTTACAAAACTGTCCCTGTAACTATACTCCCCACACCTGCAGCTTGCCTGCTTCTGAGGGTGGTCTGCCCTGGGGATCTTTAGCCATTATGTCACAGTCATTATGTGCAGCTCTGAGGGAACAAGGGACTAAAATGCCAAACTTCTGTGCTTGTAGAGACCACAGAAGAATACTATGTGCTAAAGGAAGAAGTGTTGACTAAGTTGGAGGACCTCAAGGACTACAAGGACCAGCTCCTGAACTCTGAGCCAGTGAGGGTCCAGCTGGATCGCCAGCTCTGTATATTCAAGCCTTCCCCTCAAGCTGCCCAGTTTGAACTGCCAAATGACTTCTACAACCTCACTGCAGAGGAGCTAAAACGGGAGCAGAGGCTCCGGTGAGTGGCCTACAGGCCTGAGCACTCCATGTAAAGGGGCATCCTATCTAAGAAGGGAGAGGAAGCTTCTGGTCATGTGTGTAGTGTTCTGGTTGAGAAAGATCTTGCTCCTTTTTCCCCTCCTGTTTCATGTTATGTTGAAATTGCCTTCTCTCTGAAGGACGGAAGCAGTGGAGAAGGCCTCTATGCTGAGGACAAAGGCTATGCGGGAGAAAGAAGAGCAAAGGGAAATGCGGAAATACAATTACACCTTGCTGCGAGTCCGGTTCCCCGATGGATACATTCTACAAGGTGAAGTGTGATCATCACTCCCTTACTTCCTTAGCCTGATGAAGGGTTTTTGAACCCGAAAGCTTGCTTAATAATTGTCTTCCAACTATTTAAGTTGGTCTAATAAAAGATATCGGATTCACCCAAATAACCTTGTCTACCTATCATCACTCCCTCTCACCCAGCCCCAAGAGCAGCTGGAAACTTGGTCTGATTTGAGAGCTAGAACTGTAAGCTTGAGGGGCACATTGAGAAGCTGGGCAAAATACCATTGGACTAAGCAACAAACCTAGCAGGCTTCTGTCAGTGCATGAAATTGAAACAAGGAGGGTATTGATTTCACAGCCTTTACAGAAACTCTTGTCTCAGGCAGCCGTCACTTTTTGCCAATGCAGTGGGAATGTGCACCAGTGATGATTAAAGAGCTATAATTGCAGACCGATGCAGTGCTGTTAGTCACTGGTAAACTGCAAAAGACTTTCTAAACTTCGGGTACTAAACTGAACAGTTGTTGGCTCAAAACAAGTGAGACATTTCAATGGCTGAGTAACAGGCTGAAAAGTGGCATTAGACAACAGGGAGACACTACACTTCTTATAATGAAGATACTGGATTGAATCTCAGGCTTCCACAGACTATTTCTAGGTTGCAACCTGGCAGAGCTGTTGTTTGCTGCAACTAACCTTGTAGCAAGCTCATTCAATTTTTTTTTTAAGGGAACCTGTTCTGATATGCACTAAGTTGAACAATGCTGTGCCTTTGTTTACTGCTTGAAATATAAGCATTACAGAAACCCTGCTGAATCTGACTTCTTCCCTGGTGAAGTAGAAATGAGACAGCTCACTGAAGGTCTTGTTCAGACCTCCTTTCTAGGCAGATGCTCTTCCTGCCCAATGGAAAGAGTTTTCTCTAATGCCCCACATTGTTTCTGTTGGCAGGAACGTTCTATGCCCGGGAGCAGGTCTCTACCCTGTACAAGTTTGTGAGAGAGGCCCTGCAGGATGACTGGCTGCCTTTTGAGCTGCTTGCTCCTGGAGGTCTCAAACTGACTGATGAAAACTTGGCTTTCAACGAGTGTGGGCTGGTGAGTACAGTGTTATCTGATCATGGCTCCAGCCAGGTCAGTTCCATTGAGGCTCTGTAACAATTTTGTTCATACATGCAACAAGGAGAACAGTTACAACAAAAACTGAAGGCAAAGAGCCAAGCTGTATCTTTACTGTCCCATGCCTAGGGAGGAGGTGGTGGTGTTGGGGAAACCTGATGGTGTTGGGGAAACCTGATGGTGCTGGTCATTTAGCATTCTTATACAGACACATCCCCTCCTTTTAAGCCACTGAGAATGCCTTCTAAAGAGTATGGAAGCCTTTGGTAACCAGCTTACACAGGATATTAATAAGCACTCCATCTGTTCCTGTTCTAGGTTCCCTCTGCTCTCCTGACACTCTCATGGGATGCAGCTGTCATGGCAGACATAAAAGCTGCAGAGAAAGAAGAGGAAGCAAAAAGCCACTTGAAACCAGAACTCCTTTCTGCTGTCCAAACGCTGTCATAAAATAAACGGGAGCAGATTCAGTGCTGTTGGGTCTGTTCATGCTGTTCTGTCCTCCCCTGCATTTCTCAGACATCAGAACAGAAGCTGCTTCAACTCCTGTTCCTGCCACAGACTTGCTAGCTGGGGTCTGGGACATCCAGGCATCAGTCTGCCACTGCACTGGTCAGCTTCTGTCCACACCAAGAGCAGCTATGGAATAGGTGAGAACTTGGCCCATTTTAAGCAGACTTACTACTCTGAAGACAGTCCTCCCCTGGGGATTTCTGTTCTGTTGCTCTTGTACTTTTTTTTTTCCCCCCCCAGTTACTCTGTGGTTTTCTCTCTGTTGTGGACAGAAAGTACCTCTCTGTCCTTTACAGCAACAGAAAAAAAATCTACCCTGTTAAAGTCTAGCAGGTCAAAGATGATTGTAAGACTTGTAGGCAGGACTAGTGTTCGGCTCTCTGTTATGCTCCTACTGTATAAATTAAATCCCTCTTAGGGGAAAGATTTTTGTGTAAAATACTTATGTCACTTGTAACAAGATCAGCTGTTGTTATTCTGATTAAAGGAAGTCTTTAGAAATGCAGCCTTGATTCAAATTCTTGAGCTATCAAACTACACTTACCTGTAAGATCTGAAAAGAGCACTCCCTCATACAAAGAGATAGAGTAGTGCAAGGAGTAAAAGGTGAAGTCTTCCTCAGCACTCAATTTTACAGTGTAATTTGTAGCCATGTTGGTCTAAGGACATAGGCAGACAAGGTTCTCTGGGTAAATCCAATATCTTTTATTGGACCAACTCAAATTTGAGTTAGTTAAGGGATGTACTTTGGCATTGTGGCAACTTGTGAAATAAAAATAGGCTGGATGAACTTCCCCAGGCAGACAAGGTTCTCTGGGTAAATCCAATATCTTTTATTAGACTAACTCAAATTTGAGTTAGACCAAATTTGAGTTGGTCTAATAAAAGATATTGGATTTACCCAGAGAACCTTGTCTGCCTGGGGAAGTTCATCCAGCCTATTTTTATTTCACAAGTTGCCACAATGCCAAAGTACATCCCTTAACTGTCACCCTCCCCAGTGACAGACGTGTTTGCGTGAAGTAGTCCAGTATGATTTGAAAGGGGAGTTATGTATTAGATTTAAACAAGAGGTCAGTGACTGCATCATGTTTGATCACCACAGTAAAGTGTTACATACATGTTATGAAAGAGGTCCTGAGGTTAAAGCCTTACTCATGAGAGACCTTTGCTACACAAGATGATGTTTGGTACATAAAATGTAAGCCAGGGGTGTCAAATGCACTATAGGCCACAGGCTGGATCAAGCTGAGGGTTTGGAGAGCAGCTGCACCCCTAAACTTCCAGTGACTACCACAGCAGGCCACATTTTTGACACTCCTGAACAAGGTGCTGTACAGGCAATATGGGAGGTGGCAAAGGCTCCCCATGCTTCCTGCCTGACCCAAGTCAGCATAAGGAGGCAGGATATAAACCTGCCAGCAGAAAAGTCAACCAGATACACCTCCAGAAAACCAAATACTTCAAGTGTAACAAGCCGCCATGCAGTAGAGCAAGCGGCAATAGAATTCTTGTATACACATACCCAGTGACGGTGTAGCTGAAGAGCCAATCAAGGGATGAAGGCAGGAGACAAAATACTTGAAGCCAAGCATTTTAGTACAGTTGAGGAAACTGCTCAAATTGCCTACTTTTCTAAGAAGTACCTTTGCAGACAGGCAAGAACTGGGAGGGCTGCACTCTAGCAGAAAACCACACAAAATGGGATTCAAGGACTGGATGTTAAAAGCAGGAGAGTACAAACTGGAACTAAGGTATGCCTTATGTTCCCTATTACCAAGCCTTACTGTAGCTGGACCACAACATGTCAGAAACAAGCTATGCTGAGACATGATACAGAACAGTCAACCCTCTTTGCATTAAATCAGACAAGATTATCCCAACGGTCCCTTCAAGTCTTAGTTTATGAAACGCATCTAGTGGAGTAGGAACAGGAAGATTAAATACAAATGATATCCGACACATCAAGCAAAAGTTGCTTATGGGACCAGAAACAAGCCCCACACTCTGGAAGTGAAGAGTGATGTTCACCACCGTCATCAGTCTTTCCAATTAGAGTATGAACATAGCCTTTCTTTGAGGTGTGGACTTCACAGCAAATTCAGTATGTGCTGCAACTTCTCAAGTTTTTCTTTGAATGACAAGGACCAGCCAAACATGTAGACAACTTCCCTTGGCATATGCCAGAAGGTACACCTTAGGATACAGCTACTTATCACTATGCACATAGTACAGTAAGCGAGATTTTAAAATGAGACATTTGTAGGCAAGCATGTTTCACTCAGTTCTGAATGGAATTGTTAGCCAGTTTTGTAATTGGTATTGGCCTTTTCAGAAAGGCACATGGGTGTCATCTCATATACATTCTCTTCCTGCCCCCAAACATCAGCCCCTGCTATTGTCCCTACAGGAAGGAAAACCAGAAAAGCCAGATAATGTGGGTAGCAAAAATTCAAATATAATTGTACATGTCATCATTTATGCCCCAAAGGCCAGGCTATACAGAATTATGAACAGAAGACTTACCATTGGCATTGCAGTAAGTTTACATATTTTAAAGATCCCACGCTAATTTTAGAGCATGAGTTAGATACCTTCCATACAGAAGTATCACAATTTCATAATGCTTTATTAAAGACAGATTAATATGCAATATTTTTTAGCTAAAAAACTACAACTAGAAAAATTTCAAGCTTCCATCTGGTCTGAAGCAGAACAAAGTGCTGTCTTCTCTTTACAAGAAATATTGAACAAGTATCTTGTCTTAAAGATACACAAAGTTTAAAAAATTTCCTAAAAGATTTCTACATACATACAGGGAGGTTAGTAAGTATTACGTCTCAAACTGCGCTGGGTGGGCTGACTGCAGCGTCCTCCTGCGTGGGGCCAATTGCACCATCCAATTCCAAAGCCGTTTCAGTAACTCTGGATTTAGAATCTGTGAAGTACAAAAAGTAGGTTTTGCGCTTTCACTGAACCAGTGCAATTTTCCTGCTGCTGCTACAATACATGTTCTCATGTTAGGGCACAGGCTTGCTCTCTGCAGAGTTTGCACTAGTCAAATACCTCCCCCTACGTTGGCACTTGTTCAGAAAGAGTTGATAACTAAGCCTACTTCCATCCAACTCCAGCTAAACCAAACTATGCATGGTTTAAGCCTAAAAACGACGGCCCACAAAGCTCTTTTCACTGCTTTAATCATGTGGATTTAAAGGAAATCCTATGTTAAGCCAGTTCAGCTGTGTGTTGAGGAAAATAAATAAACCTTCTGAACAGAAAGGCCAAAATTTCGAGCAGAGGAGGTTCCAGCCCAGAAGGTGTTCTGCTTTCAAGTTATTGCAAAGGCTCACTGAGTGCATCTGCAAATTAAAAGCCATTTTGTTTCAACTTGGAAAAAAATGTTTACATAATGTTGTCAATTAAGCATCAGAAGAGGAGAGGCCCACCCCAGCTGGCTGACAGGAGGAGTCTTGGAGTGGGATGCTTATGCTGTCTATGGACTACGGAACTCAAGGAACATGCATGTACCCCTTGCCTACCATTTGAAGTAGGGGTGCTCAACCCCCTCAAGACCAGAGACCAAATCCAGCCCACAGACCTACAGCATCTGGCCTGTGGGGCTCCCCACAAGTCAGCAAAATTTGGCAGGGGAGCAGTGGTGATTAATACTATGCCCCCTCCCCACTGCCAAATCACCAGACCTTGCATGTCTGGATCCAGTGCACAAGACTTGGCACCACCTATCTGGCCTATGGGGCAAAAAAACTGGGCACCAATTAGCTAAAGGAAAGCTCTCTGTCTGGCACTGTATGATGAGGCTCTATAGAGACAGTGTCACAAAAAACATCTCTACTGCAGAAACTGTCACAGGGGAACTTGAAGTTTGAACACTACAGGTGAGTTGGAGTGGCATTTCAAGCTGTTTGTGCCAAAATGATTGGTGAAACATTCTATGAAGATAACAATATTTAAAGCCCCACTGAGATGAAGGGAGTGGTTACACTTCCCATCCCTACTGTTCCAGTTGATAAACCAAACCACCCCTTGCACTATATCTTATCAAGGGCCAATACATGGGATCAGGTAATAACCAGGGTCTACTTTTCACACGGAGGAGTTTTAAAACTCACATGGTATGTGCGCAACACTTTACAAAGCCAGTTAGGTAAAGCTCCTGCTTGAGGAACTTACAACCATTTCAAGATATTCTGAAGTCACAGGGTTCAGGCATCTCTCAGCAAGCATCGCTCCTACAGCAACTGAAATTTATTGATATGGCCAACATTCAGGCTTTAGATTAATTTGGTCTTTTAAAAATTATTCACATCTCTTCATAGAAATGTTTAGAAGAAGTGTATTTTAACTGCCAATAAAAGTGAGTGAGAGCTGACCAAGCAGCCAAAAGCAATTCACTTAAGTGCAGGGTGAGCTTATCCACAGCCACAGCCTCACTTAGTCCTGAACTTTTACTGGAGAATCAGGATCATCTCTTCCTCTAGGCATCGGAGTCCGACTATAATCCTTATAACTAGGCAAGGCATTGAGCAGAGCAGTAAAAAGGGCCATCTCTGTAACCACAAGACAGGGGAAAGTGGGTGTGCTGATTTATGAAGTTACAGGAGTGCAGGCAGCTGTGCTGAGTCTAAGGACAGAAGAACAAAGCACAGAGTTGGACTCCTGAATCTGGGACAGAAGAGCAGAAACAGATCAGGGAAGGCAACAGCAATGAGGAGAGATGAAGTATTGTTCTGCACCACAACAGCAGGCATGAGAAAAACTAGATAGGAGGGGTGGGGAGCGGGGTGGGCAGTTAAACATCCTGTTCCCATTCTGTTTTGCTCCCTCCCCTGTAAGCAGAGGTCTGAAGTTGGCAGCTGTCAGAAGTCCCATTTCTCACCTTTGTTGGGCTGGATGTCCACAATCATGCAGTCATCCTCTTCCTCCTCTTCCTCAGTGTCTGCCTGGAATCCATCCATTTCCACAGCTTCAGCCTTTAAACAAGTCAAGCAGCTCCATCAGAGGCAGTACCAACCAAGTGGCCAGCGACTTTAACGAGCAAATGACTGAATGAACTCTTCAGTGGAATAACAGTGCAGAGAGCAGTTACAGCCTGTCCATGCAAAGCACTTCTTATAGGATGTTCAGGCTATCCCACCAGGGCAAAAAAGGCAGGGGCGTTTCCACCGAGGGGAGGTGGAATTTTGCTTCGGACAAAGACCGGGCCCTTTGATAAAAGTCAATGTCTATAAAGGAACGTGCAGCAGGAAACCTGCCAAGTTATTGTTCCTAAAGACTGTTCGTTAAACAAAGTGTGGACTATATTAATGACTTTGTGCAAGGGACAAATGGAATGTTCTCCCTTGGCTGAGATCCAAGCCCAAGCTTTGCCTGACATTTTTTTTTTTTCTTCAATAGGGCTTTTTTTTGCTATTAAGGCTTTGAACAAGCATAGATAGCTTCCAGCTTTAAAAGGGGAGGGACCACTCAGGAGCACTACAGGTGTTGCAACAGTTACATTCATCTGCTCCTACAGCAATACAGAGGAGCTAAACTGCTGAAAAACTTTAAATCGTGGAGGAAAGAGGGGTTTGCTATACTTCAGCCACAAAAGCATAGGATGTTAACCATCACGTTGTAACAGCTTATATCCCAGTCTTTTGCTACTGATGCAATTATTACATCTTTCTATACCAAGAGGGACTGTCACTTTGAAAGTCACTATTTTCCTGCTAGTTTCTCCCCTTTCAGAGGCAATATATGGAATATTTTTTTTAAAAATTATTTAGGTCTAAATGATTTTCCTTGGATTGAAGAACAGTGATGGGCTCAGTGCTGACTGCTGCTTTCATCTAAGCAGAGCATCAGAAATGAATTAAAGGAACTGAGGGACGTCACACCTACCCAGGGTAAATTACTTCTGTTAGAAGGTCATCAGAAAAAATAAATTAATGTAGATTCTTGGGTAGGCTCTTCCCACGATCAGATTAGCAATCTCTGGTTAGGACAGAGTTTAGTTTGTTTTAAATTCTACTGTCCTTCATTAACATTTAAATGCATTCCTCTCCAATCAGTGAATCAATGCTTATGGAAACAAACAGTATGATTTGGTCTTCAAGCTGAGCAAGAGCTGCCCACTGCTCTCAAGAGGAGCAACAGCAGCTGGAAGAGAATGCCAGATGTTATGCTGTCAGAAGGAAGACCCATCAATTAAAGAGCTGGCCTGGCTGCTTTCACCCAACAATCTATTTTTGATCCTTCCACAAGCACCAGGTCTGTGGAGGGGAGGAACAGTGAGAGGCTAGTAGCCACAGGAAACAAGTTTGCTTGCACGAGTGCTTTAAAGCAGCAGTGCTCGACCTCAAGCCTGCAGGGATCCCCACAAGTCTGGAAATCTGGTGGCTGAGCTGGTGTGCAGAGTCACACTCACAACCTGACCCCATGCATAAGATCCAGCCTCTGGTCCAGCCCCACACCACTCATCCAGTCCATGGGGCCAGAACGTTGAGCACCATAGCGTTAAAGATGTCTTTCTGAAAGCTTTCAGCACCTTGTTCTCAACTGCACTGCACCTCCATGGTGAAGTCTGACTTCAAGCAGTTGCCCTTCAAAGCCCCCAGGGCTTCCGAGTGGCCGTGTACTAATGACATTGATTACCAAGCCCCTGGTTTTAGCATTTCTCATGCAGAAGAGTTGCATATCATAATTGACTTCTTGAGCAAAAGCAAAGCAAAAGGTTTAGGCCCTGCCCCTATGCAGCATACAGACTAATAAAACTGCCAGGCAGAACTCTATGGGAAGGAAGAGCTTCAGAGCAAGCTGCCATGCCCAGCAGCTGCTGCTCAGAACAACTTCAAACGGAGAAAAGGAAAAGCCAAAAGGAAGGTGGAAAGAAGCAGGCAGGTAAGGACACTGTCACCGCTTCTCTGAGCCTGGCAGCAGAGAGGCAAGTAAGGTATGCAGTCTGCTGAACAAGGGTTTTCAGTTCACACCCAGTTCCAGTGTTCAGGTTAAGGCAAGTAACTCAAAACTGAGCACAAAGACACTGGTCCCCTCTTCACCATCCCAGATTCACATTTTGGCAGGTGGGAACATCCTGAAAGTACAATGCAGTTAAAAGCCCCTATTGTAGCTTTCATGAACACTTGATTGCTTCCAGCTTATGAACAGACAACACCTGGAATGGATTTAACTTTTCACTAACACTAAGAACAACACACTGACTAAAGTTCTCATTAGAACTTGCAATTAACACTGAGAAGCAGGGAGAGAGCAGCACAAGGAAACCCAAGCAGCCTAACGCTGTTCAGTCTCTTGTTTCATTATGCATTTGAAGCCTGCAACTTTTACTAGGTCAGCTACCCTGTTGTTTGTTTTATTATGTAGTTTATAAAAAAGCTAGGAATGTGTATCATGCATGCTGCAATAGACACAAGGTCAAAACCTGGGAGTCAAGTCACAGTCAAGGATAGATATTTAGAAGTGACATGTGCATGCAAAATAACATGCATACAGAATGAACGCTGCAGCATGGCAAGGGCAGGTCAGGAAATGCTCCTGGATTAGATATGATCATAATTTAAATGGACAGGCCAAGCAACTCATAGTAGGGTGGAGCTTTTTCATGCATCAGCTGCTCCACAGTAACTACCTGCATGCACCCTCCCACATTCAGCAGCCTACCCCACTGTACACAAGGGCTAAGACTGTGCAGAGATGTAGCTACCGAAGGGCAGCTGATGTAGGATAAAGCCCTGCCCACTTTTACTCCTATAGTAAGTTGCTCTTATGCTTCACATCCAAGGGAAA
>NW_005841880.1:3658193-3671255 GCF_000455745.1 Alligator sinensis
TTTCAGACTGTCTATACAAACACTTTGAAGAGGCAACCCACCTCTTTGGATGCATACGTCAGTACCTCCCCCCAACCAATCTTTTTATATTATTATTACATATTGTATTAAGCTGTTGTACAAGCGCTAGTTCATTCATGCCAGCACTCCTTTATGCAAATCTGACACACTGAGGTCTATCACGAGTCAAGATCAGTATTTTAAGTTGTGGTTCGTTCTCTTTCCCTTCTTGATACATAAAAGGTACCTGCACAAACTTACCTGTTCTGCATCCCTAGGTCTTTTCATGAACTTGGTGATGGACATGCTTCCTGTGGACTTCCTCTTTGTCGAAACAGGGGTGGTTTGCATCACTGCCATTCCTTGCGTGCTGGAACCATCCTCCTTGGCTGCAGATGGGACTTGTGTGGTGTAGTTCCACCGACAAGGGACAGGGAGATGTTCTTGATCAAAGCTCTTCAGCACCTCTGAGTAGACATACCAACACATCCTATACTCAGGTCTCTTCTCATACACAGAGTTCTCGGAAATAATTCGTTTTAGCCTAGCTTTGGAAGGGATGGCATTGTCCTCATTGACAGGAGTTTGCGGGCGAGAGCTGTTGGGGCTGGCAGGAGTAGTGTCACTACCATCTGTGGTTGCTTCATTGAACAGACCTTGGCGGCAGCATTCCTGGAATTCCTGGATGATCACTTTACTCCCATTTACATTTCCATGGAGCAGTGGAAGCAGCTGTCTCAGAACTGAAAACATGAGATAATTGCAAGCATGTTACTGCCTGTGGGCCAAAGCTCAGGGTAAACAAGGTGCATCAGAATATGTCAAACTAAGTGGTCTTTAACACAGAGGCCATTTGGGAAGAGAACCTAGGAGTTCAAATTCATCTGCTATTCTTAAGCCTTCCCCCTATTTTCATGAGCTCCTCCCCATCCTTTTGTGGCTAATAAGTTCTGCTAGTCAGCATTAACATATCTGCAGTCAAACTTCATCCCCACTCCATTGAGCAGCATATTGCAATTACAAACAAGAGTTAGAAAACAAAAAACATCAAGTCCCAGGTTGCTTCCCCCATCCATTGCTCCGATTTCCTAAACTTTTCTTTGCTGCAAAAGGAGTTTATTTAAATAAGCTATAGATTTTGATACCATGTAGCTAGAATTGTCTATGTCTATATATGGGGGCAGGTAAGGGGGGAGAACGACTGCTTTCATATTCTACCATGTAATCCTGAAAACACTTGTGATTTCAGACCTATTGTAACTACTCATCCTAAATTTAAAACAACAATTTATGATCTGTAGGTGAGGCACTCTCTCAGAGAAGGCCTACAAGTCCACTGCTGAAGTGGAGAACACAGCTCTTCCCAGTCTTACTTTGCTGGTCTTTCGTCCTTTTTTTGCTAGTTTTCTGTGTCTGCAGCTCTTCGTCTGCAACAGGTAGTTCCAGGATGCAAGCTGTGAACTGCTGAAGCACCTTTAGGTCTGCATTTGTACTGCAGCCATTCTGTTCATTTTCCCAAAGGCAACCAATCTTCACAGGCTGAAGGACCCGGAGCCTCTTCCCCTTGGCCAGCAACTCATCCCACTCCTTCGCTTTCAGCTTTTGACGAACCTTCTGATTCTCTGGATCACACTCCTGAAAGTCAAGTTAAACCACATACATGCTCATACACTAATTCTAGGAAAATTGAATAAGCTTTAGCTCTATACTAGAGATACTACAACCATGGCCTACACAGCTGTATTATTCAGCCCACAGAGCTCCCTGTGTGTCCAAAAAATTAATGGCTGGAAAGCAGTAGCAGTATTAGTTGCCACTTTCCTACTGCCAAATTTCCAGCAATGTGCAGAGCCCTGCAGACCAGATAACGTGGCCCTGCATGTGGGATTGGGCCAGCAGACCAACACCACACCTCTCATCTGGCCTGTGTAGCCATAAGGCTGGGTGCCACTGCTTTATACCATTCTCTATAAAAACGTCATTACTACTCTGTGATAAATGGACAACAATGCACTAAATATCTAGCTCCAAGAGATCTTTAAATATCACAGGACTAGAACAAAGGTCAGTGTTCCCGAGCTACCTCATTGTAGACCATTTCCCAGTATGTTCCACCCCAACCCTCCTAAGACCCCACAACTACAGCATTTAAATGGTTATTTATCAGCTGCCTGTCTCAGCCTTCCCCTACCAGTTAGAAAAGTCAGATTAAGGTTTTCACTCCAAGGGGGTGGCACATTTTATCTGAAAAGAACTACCCATACAGGCTCACTTTTCCATGTCTGGTTGTTTCTAAACATGTCCCAAGTTTCCTGGGCATGCAGTTAAAATAGCACCATTACATTTCGCTACTGTATTCAGATGCATTTCAAACCACTCCACTATTTACTATTGTGTGCAAATTCTTATTGGAAGCAAAAGAAATAAACTTACACGTCTCATAGCTAACCCCCTTCCCCATTTAACCCTCATCTACACCATTCACCACTAAGCAAGAAATTTCTTCAGTTTTAATATAGGCAGTACACACTGAAGTCTGATCAACTTGTTCCTATAAAGTGTGATGTGTGGAAAAGAGACTCTACGTTACATCTGTCATATGTTGGATTTTTTCCTGACCTGAACAAAAAAAAAATGCTGCATTATGTACTTATTTGGTAGTACAGAAAAACTACTATGCCAACTGATGGTCTTACTAGCATACTCAAACTATACATTTCATTTCTGCTATTTGTTGACTAGGTAAGCAGAAAGATCCCATACAGAGCACATTGTATTTTCTCTAAGTAGCAAAGCATGAAATTCACCCCACAAGTCAGAACTCTAGAGGTGGCATGGCCACAACTGCAGTTTTCTGTAAGGAGTGCTATAACATAGTATAGTCAAGGAAGCTGGATTAAACGTCTTTGGGAATCACTTACTTCTGTCACACCTTCATCCTCAGATAAGTACCCATGGGGTACAAAAAACCCATCATCATCATCTTCATCTTCTCCCTCTTCCTCATCATCCTGAAGAGGAAGTTGACTTTGTTAGAAGTTGCACATAAAAGGATCAAGGAAATCTTGAAGAGCAGCAAAAACCCTGACCCAAATTATGTCAAAAGGAGTATCATTTGCCTGATCTGAGACTACCAAAGCCTCAGTCTCTGCAGTTGTGGAAATTAAAAAAAAAACAACAAACCCAAAACAAACAAACAAAAAAAACAAAAAACTCCCAAGAAGACTGGCTAGCATGGGAATTCTTACTTCTTCACTGTGTGAGAGAGATTCTCCTGGTTCCTCCTCTTCCCATTCTTCATCACTATCTACCTCATAATCCAGTAGTTTCTGTAACAAGAAATGCCCATGTCACCCCTCAATAGTCAGGGAGCAAGGCAAGTGTTCGTACCATACTTTTGAAAACACGAGCAGCAAAAGGGAAAAGATGACTTATCTAAAATGCACAAGAAGGTACAGATACTTGAAGAGTCTACCTTGAGAACTGAAAAGGGAATCTAGGCCATACTGCTTGTGAAATGCTTACAGTGTCCTTTGACCAGGGGTTCCTAGGATGGATAACAGTGGCCTTCTTGTTCCATGTGCCCCAGTATGCAGGTCGGTGATTCTCACAGAACTGTAGTAGTTTCATCCTGCCAAATTTCTTCCTTTCAGGAACAGTGTCCATTTGGCAGCTCTCTACCACCACCACATCACTGTTGAAATAAATATGCCTTCAGTGGTCATATCATAATCCACAACAGCTCAGAGAAGCACAAGACCTTTAACTCAGCAATTTTAAACCATTCTAAGAAGTCTGGATTAATTTGACAACACTAGCTGCTTACAAGGACAAAGCTATCTGGTTCAGTTATTCAGTAAAAAAGATGGCCCAGTCTGGGTGAGGCAGTTAAAAACAAAGGGTAAATTAACAGCAATTTTTTTTTCAATCCACATTATTTATATGGGCCATACTCCAGACAAGCTCTCATCCTACACTGGACACTACTGAAGTGTGAGAGTTCCTGTGGAGAAGGATTTGGGAGCTTGTGGAATCAAGGAAATTTAGATAACAATATATTGCTTCCCAGGGTGATTAAATCTCACACAAAACTGACTAACATTAAAAAAAAAAAAAATCTGCACTTTTCTGTAATCCACAACAGTGTTACAAACCATTCCCCAACACTGGTTTCAAAGCCAATATGACTATGAAACGCAGACTAACCTGTTAAACGTGTCAGCATTGCTGTTATTGATAAAGGTAGGGTTACTTTTAAGTGGCTTGCGACACTTCAGTTCTTTGAAGAAACAGACATCACTACTCGGTGTTTTCAGGAGCTGATCCAATTGATCTAAAACCTCTTGCTCAAGGATAACACGACTGAGGGGGGCAAGAGCCATGTTCTCCTTAATTTCAAAGGGAGCAAATTTCCCACAGGAGCCAGCAAGGGTCTGAAATGAAAGCGAGTTCAGGAACATTCAAATGTGAATATATGAAATGCCTAACAAGCCACAAACCCACCCTATTCGGGATACAGAGCAAATGCTAAATCGAATATGTAATCATTTCGCTAGACGCCTGAAATATGAATTCACAAACAGGAAATACAACAGATGTTTTCGAGAGAATTCAAGTCTTGTAATCATTCTGTAAGTGGCTAGTAGTTGAGAGAAATGGATTTCAAACATAATGAGCCTATGCGGTCACCACTATAAATAGATGCCAATTCTGTTCCTCCTACATTTTGGTTTAGAAGATTACCCATGAAATAGAGAAACATAGCACATATCTAGCAGTATATCTCACCTTAGGAGCTTGTGGTGTCTTTGGTTTCTGAAAGAATCTGGTAATTTCTGCTTTCTGTGCATTAATGCGCTAGAATTAGAGTTAAAATACAAAGTAATGAATATAAAGTCCTAGGATCCAGTCTTATTTCACTGAGCTAAAGTGAAACCCATCTTAATATCCAAAATAAGGTAAGGTATGAAGGTTTGGTCATTTACCCAGTCCCTGCAATGCAGTCAAAACACAATCAAAATGTCATTTATTTCTATGAAGAATGTAGCACGAATGAGGACACCAACATAACAATTAACAAAATCAATGAGGTTACTACTATTCACCTTGCCCTGTACTGGAATCACATCTCCTGTGACATTCATGGATGACTGAGGATAACAGGCTTAGAAAGGGCATCATGTGGGCATCAAAGTAATGAAGAACACTAGCTGACTGCTGTAGCATAACTTAGGAAGGAAGAGCAAGACTCCAAAATGAGGCTAGAGAAATTTACCTTTTCTTCCTCTTTTAACCGTTTCTCCTCTTCTTTCTTCCTTTTTTCTTCAAGTTTTGCCCTTTTAAGATAAAGATTCATTTTAAGGAATTGGCACGAATCAATAATGCAAAGTTAATTATCAGTACTTTGGTAGAGTCAATGAGCTCAAGTCATGCACTATTGTAGGTACTGTACGAACAAAACAAAGACAACCCATTCATTTAAAACAAGACTAATCAATTTATGCAATAAAAAGGTGCATCATGCCTTCTACAGTGGATATTTATTTGCTGAGCCATGTCTATGCTAACAGCAAGACAGTTTTCAACTGTCTCCAACATCAGGAAGAAGCATTTATGACTGGAACATAAACGGTTTTTTTAGTAGCTAGAGGGCCAACATCCAAAGAAATTCACAACCAAATTAAAATGCGTACAGCCTGGCCATGAAAAGAAAACTCATGGAAGCTGAAAAGAAGTTTCATGTTATTTCAAACTAAGATATCACCTTATAGCCCGTTTATGAAAAGAAAAAGCTCTTAGGACTAGAGAGTGGTACACACAGTTGAACTGTTTTTCACTGTACTGATCTAGAAACCAATATGGGTAACTCCCTAGCACAGACACAGGGCATGGACATGCACATTTGTTTCATCCAGTTGATGTGGTTTTGCTACATTTGTATTGAAGTGTTCACCTTTTCAAAACCGCTCCAAATGTGTGTGCGTGCGTGCGTGTGTAGCTCAATTCCATCATTTATAAAAGCAAAGCCACGTACTCTAAAGCTTCCTGCCTCTCCTTGCGTTTTTCTTCCTTCACTCTTAACTTCTCAGCTTTTTCCTTTTCTTCTTTTTCCTTCTTCTCTCGCCTTTCTTTCTCTTTCAGCTCTTTCTCTTCCTCCTTCTTTTTCTTTGCCTCCTCTTTGGCCCGTTCTTTTGCAGCTTTTGCCTCTTCTTTCAGCCTCCCTTTTTCCTCTCTTTCTGCTTGCAACTTTTGCAGTTTGTCTGCACGTTCTTGATCCTAGTTACCAAACACAGTTCAGTAAGCGTCGTTTTAACTGACATTATGCATCATTAGTTAGAGAGGTGCACAAATTTGTGCAAATAGACCATAGCGCAGGGTCTGGCATTGAGTGGCCGGCATATGGCAATGGTGTCATCTCATGTTATTTCAGAGCACAAAGATCATCAGAGGACCTATTCATTCTGGTTAATGGTGGCTCTGGCTAACCCAAATATTCGTTGATTCTGGCTCTGGAGGGATCCCCAGCCTCTGTAATGAGGCACAACTTCTCTCCTGGCTGTTTCTCCCTGCCCCCATTATGGGAAGTCATTTGTTGACCTAGCTCTGATTCTTTTCAGGATCCTGAGAAGGATGTTTGTGTTCTATTTTTGCTAAATGTTTCAGTTATTACATTTGTTGATAAACATTTGAGTGTGGAAAAACAGCCAGGAGAAAGACTGTTTTCTGAGCTGGATTAGGTTAGTTTTCAAAATATTTCCTGGGAAACAGCATGGAATGCAGTCCATAAAAGGGCCTCAGCTATTCTTAAAGCAATTCCCAGGAAGAAAACCCACTTATATACATATATATCATTTCTCTCTCTCTCACTTGGATATCTAGATAGCAGTTTGAGGGAGACCCATTGTACTTAAGAACACAACAGCTGCCATACCATTTGCATTATGCAACTGGTTTATTTCTTATGCAACTTGAAGTATTGCTATCTATGAAGTATCATAGATTCATAGATGATAGGGTCAGAAGGAACCTCAACAGATCATCAAGTCCGACCCCCTGCCTGGGTAGAAAAGAGAGCTGGGGTCAGATGACTAAGAGTGCTGGGGTCAGATGACCTCAGCCAGATGCCTATCCAATGTAGGCACTTGTGTGTTAGTTCATGTCAAGTAATTTGACAGTGTAGGTTGCTATGCCCCTAAGGCAATGTTACAACACCAATAATACCCCGAGACTTGACCTATTTTCTCAACTGCAGGGCCTATGCAATATCTTCAAGAACTTGGCATGCTTAGCAGAATGAAAGAGCCCCCCCAAAATAACTCCTTTGAACACGTAAGTTGCTACACCTGGAATCTAAGGAAACTTGTGCTCAGACATACAAATGCCCCCTGTTGTCAATATGCAGCCTCTAACTATTTCATATTTCTGTCCCCCTGGAATTCTTCCATTCTCATTGGTAAAAAGAACCAGGAAGAGAAATGTTAAGAAGTGGACCAAAAGGAAATGCAAAGGGCTTTGCTTACTATTAAAAGGCAAAAGCACAGCAGGTAAACTTTCTATGTCAGTGAAAATGCCTTACTCTTTGCAATCTCAGCTTCTCCTTCTCCGCAGAACTTCTGTGACATTTCTGAGAGACCTGAAATAAGAAGGCACAGATGATCTTTTACTATATCTCATTATTTGTACCCAAATTATTAGCAGTTATTCCATGAAAGTTTGCTTATGAAACAGTTTGCTTGTGTCAGGAAGTGGATGGCACAAATATTCCTACAATTCAGGGTCATGTTCCAGCTTTGTTCTTAAACCAGCAGAGCAGACTGCCCATTATTTTTCTTCAATTTGCTATAAAATTCCTATTCTGTATTACTAAGCTCTGGCCTTTAACTTGAACACACTCCTGCAAAGTACTCTGCCCCACAGTATATTTAGCAATACAAGATAGGCTTGTATTTATATATGTGCGCTTGCAAGCAGGAGTCAAAGCCACTGCAGATCATATACATAACAAGGGGAATTCTAGTCATAGCAAAAACACTTCCTATAGACTGCAAGTGTTTTGATGCAGCATACCATGATTTTTGCTGTGATGTTGAAGCTTCAGTACCCAAATAAAAGGAATGTCATGAACGAGTCTGAGAACTGAAGGACAGTTCCTCTTGCTCCTCACCTTCCACCAACAACAGTACATCATAAGTTTTTTTTTTTTTTTACAGACCTTTTTCTTGTTCGTGTAACGGCTACTGGCTGAAGCCTGCAAAACAGGCTTCTTCAGACTACATAGAAAAATCACATACATGTTTTAGGTTGTTGGTTGTAGCTGTGTTGCTCTAAGGACATAGGCAGACAAGATTCTATGGGTACACGTGATCTTTTATCAGACCAACTAAATAGCTGGAAAAATTGTTCTTTGCAAGCTTTCGGGCATAAATGCCCTTCTTCAGGCATAGGAAAAAAGTGTCCCCCTATGCCTGACTTTCCCTATGCCTGAAGAAGGGTAAAGGCGTTTGTGCCTGAAAGCTTGCAAAGAACATTTTTTCCAACAATTTAGTTGGTCTGATAAAAGATATCACATCTGCCCAAAACACCCTGTCTACATAGGACATGTGGAATATAGTACCAAAGACTGGAATTCATCTTACTGAAGGCACTATTAGCTTGCTTGTAGTGTTTTATGCATTAACATCAGCTTTGGCAAATCTATTTTCTCAGTTGATCTGTTTCAATATGAATCAAGTAGTACAAGTAAGTTTTACTCATTTGAAGAGTTCGTTGAACTCCAGATGCCTGCTCCATGACATATGTTCAATCAGTACAAGCAAACATTAACACACACTCTGTTTGATGTACAAAAGGATGCAGATCTTGCCACGAGGAGTGTTAGTTCTACAAACAGCATTTTATACTTCAAACTTAGTTAAAGGAACCAGGGCAGAAGTGACACACTTGCTGCATTGAAGAGGTGCCATTAAATCCACACACCAACGATACAACATTCCACCTTGCTTTGAAAAACGTAGCACTACATCTTTCATATTTGAAGTGTAACAGACATGTTTCAGTACTGGAGAGCAGCATGCTGTCAATTCAAGGATCGAGACTATGAACTGTACCCATTAATTCTTCTTTCTTCACCAATGGCACAAACCATCCATTTAACAGAAGGAAGAGATCCACTGTGTCAGGCAATGCAAACCTCCACCAATGCAAAATAGCTCTCTCAATACAACTGAATGCTTTCTCCCACCCACAGATGATTAAGCGATGGAATTTCTGTGATGTGCCTTGGGCAATTATTTCACAGCCCAATAGGATTTTTTGCCGATATTGCATGATGGAGTTTTTCAATTCCATCATATCATTCTTCTTATCCCCCTTTGTACTGCCCTCCACAATTTCACTCCCATTCAGAACGTACGCTCCATTTACACTAGGCTGCCCCTTCCTTATGTAATCTTTCTTCCTAAGGAAGTTTCCTTCAACCCTAAACTCCTTAAACTCTTCCTCTGTAAGAAATCTGACAGTAAAAGCTGAGCGAATATGCACGCCAGACAGCTTGTCCTGCTTTTGTGCTAAGAGTTGCAGGATCCAAAGCATAGTTACAAGGCCTGTTCTAGTTTAACACAGTCTTAAGCATCAGGCCTTTGTGCTTCATGCAGGAGAAACTCCCACTTTACATCTCGGTTGGTAGGTTCCAGAAAAGCCTATTCACATCTGAATCCTGTTCAAGCCATTTGATTAATTGTTTCAGTCTTACAAGCACAGATGGCAGTCTCAAAAAACCCAAAGCTTCCCTTTCAATGTAGCGCCAGAATGCACGATGCTTCGAGGGATCTAGCACTAGAACAGAAGTCATATAAAAAAATAAATTAATGAGTTCTTAAAAATAAATCTATACAAACCTTGTAGTAAAGTTTAGAATTAGCTTAGGTGTGTATTTACTATTTTATTCTACTTATGGTACTAGATAGCCAAGTGTATCACGTGACCCAAGTAGCTTTGTATTGCTGCTTTAGGAAAAGAGTCAGGCAAGGGATAACTATTGGCCATGTTCAGATGGTGTATACTTTAACAAGATGGCTGACAGCAGGACAGATTTGCACACCAATTTTAAGAGGCTTATGTAAAGGTTTTCACCTACTCCTACAGCATAAGGGATTTTACGGCTACCTTGGCCATATATCAAAATAACACTTACAATTAGTGCGTGGTTGTCTATCCCTCAGACAGAATGCAGGGGAAAGATGCACCTTATAACACTAACGTAAATCAGAGATACATAAGTTTCCGTAAGCCTAAGCTCACTTCATCAGATTCTCTGAGGCTCAAGCAGTTTGCACATAGAAATTACTTTTGAACATATTTGTATGTAACTTGTAGATGATAACATCCAATGAATTCCCATTTTTAAGCTGAAAGTCTTACTGTTGTGAGTAAACTTGGAAATAATTCATACAATCTCCATACAGGAACATGAGATTCTACAGTATCACATAACACCTTACCACACTGTTCTCCCACACTCTATGTCCTAACGTAGTAAGTCATAAGGCAGGTACCTTATGACAGAGCTAATCTATGACAACAGGATGTACTGCTGGAAATATATTTATATTGTGCATATTAATGAGTACTTTTAAAAACAGAAAAAAGGCCAACTCTTCAGCTAAAAATTGCACTTAAAAAAAAAAGAGGTCAAGGAGGCAATCATATCTTGGCTGCATATTTCACCCATAAAAAGATTAATCAGTTTTATATCATTTCCTTTGCCAATATTTTTTAGAAACAAAGGTATTGAAAAAATTATTAGTTTTAGTTGCAGATGAGAGGTCTTGCTGGCTACACGCAAATAAAACAAAGAGACCAACCTTCCGAACAGGCGTTGAAGCTAAGGGACTAGTATCGCTCTTGTTCTCTAGGGCAGGATGAACCTCGGGTGAGCTGATAGAAGAGGGGGAGCTTAGTGAGGAAAGGGTAAGTACAGAGTTTCTTTCAGGAGAAGAAGATTCCATTGTTTCACTTTCTGACATCATACTTCCTTCTAAAGATGCAACTTGGGGTGACCTTGCAGTCATGATATCCTCTAGGACTACAACAGGCATCTTTCTCCCCAGTATGATCCCCTTGAGTTCACTCTCATTGGCTCTCTTATTTTCTAAATCATTACACTGTGTATTTGATAATTCAGAACAAGATTTGGTTGCATCTGTCAAGCCTTCATCCTTATTTGCTGTAGCTTCACATGGCGAGTTGGTGTCCATTGAAGCATCCACTCGGGTATTCTGAAGGGGTTTTAATGGACTTAACTGGTCTGTATCTTTTTCTAAGATCCCATTAGCTGTTTCTATAGATGAAGATGCTTCTAAATTTAATTTACCGTGGTCAATTTCATCACTTAGTCTGTGGTCAGTGTCCTCTGTCAAGTCAACTACAAGTACAGTTTCACTTGTGTTACTCTTTGTGCTTTTCTGTATAAAGTTATCTAATGGACCCTTTCCATTAACCAGTTTTGGAGCAAAACGCATTTCTGGATCCAACTGGCAGTCATTCTCCACATTGTCCATGGAAGTGTGGGACGTATCTAGAGAAGAGTCGTTATTTTGTCCAAAAACATTTTGTGAGCTTTTAGTTTTCTTGACTTCCAAGTCGGCATCATACTTCTCCTTTGGTACTGGATTCAAACGCTTGAAAGGCAACCGAGCTGAAACAGTAAGATTTCACTATTTAAGTAAAGCTGTACAAAAATCAGCAGAGGGAAATTAGCCATTAAGTTACTTAATGAGTTCTTCAAAAAGCAAGAAAACCTAGTGCAAACTAGCAAAGAATATGTTATGTACCCAAGCATGATACATTTAGCAAACCTTACTACATCTGAGGCATTAAAAAAGCAAGTTGTTGCGGGACAGGTGGGAGGGGAGAGGGGAAAAAAAAAAAAAAAAAAAAAAATCACCCTTCATTTATAAGCTTACCTTGCACTAGTTTTCTTGTGGGAACAACTGGCTTGTCTCTGCATTCCATCGCTGCAAGACAAAAGAGCAGATATAAACAGCTGCCCAGTTATGTTTAACTCTATTTTCAACAGGCATTCAGGACATAATTAATAAACTGATATTTAGTGCTGTCATCGCTGGGTACATTATGCAAAGTGAGCATTTCCTACTAAACAGAGAAACAAAAAAAAAAAAAAAAAAGGATTTACATTAATGAAAGCGTGATTAGGCTAAGGAGACACACAGTTAGCCGTGTCGGTCTGTAGTCAGGTAGACGGCAGGGGAGAACTGCACCTTTCACGCTAACCAGGAGAGAGATGCATGTAGCACACGCTTTCCTGGGCTAAAGCATCCGACGAAGCAAGCTTCAGCAAATGAAAGCTTGTGCTAGACGCATCCATCCATCCGCTCAGGTGAGCCGATACGGTGCAAGTCTTCTCTGCTCGCTGCTCTCGGCAATGGAGAGCGGGGAGGGACAACCAGCAGCACGCGTGTGACAAGCGCCCCGGACCGGGGACGCGACAGGCAGCCCAGGAGCAGCGAGAGGAGCCCCAGATCAGGCAGGGGAAGAACAGGGCCGGGAACAGAGCAGCAGATCAAGCAGGGGAGCCCTGAGGACAGCGCAGAGCAGATCAGGTAAGGAAGTAAGGGACACGGAAGAGGCGGCAGCAGCACGGCGGAGCAGAAAGCAGAGCAGCAGATCAGGTGGGGAAGCACGGGGCAGGGAGCAGAGCAGCAGATCAGGCAGGGGAGCAGGGGGATGGGCACAGAGCAGACGAGATCATGGGGCGCGGAGCAGAAAGCAGAGCAGCAGAGCAGGCAGGGGAGCACAGGCCAGGGGGCAGAGCATGCAAGGGAGCAGAAAGCAGAGCAGCGGATCAGGCAGCGGAGTAAGGTACGAGGAGCAAGCAGCAGCGCAATAGATCAGGCAGGGGAGCACGGGGCAGGGAGCAGAAAGCAGAGCGGAAGGTGAGGACCAGGGCAGGGAGGCAGCGGAGCGGCAAATCGGGCGGGGAGGAGGCTCCATCCCCCCTCCCCACCGGCTCCTTTACGCGCCGAGCGCGGAGGCCCCGTCCCA
>NW_005841880.1:3671265-3677277 GCF_000455745.1 Alligator sinensis
CCGCGCCGCCGATTGGCCTGGAGCCCCCACGTGACCCGGGATCCCGCGAAGCCTCGCGAGAGCAAAACAAACCCCACCCGTTCCTTTCAGCCCTACTTCCCGCCCCCACCCTGATCTCCCCGGCGCTCCTATTGGCTGGAGGCGAAGGCTGCTTGCTATTGGTGCAAGGGGCTGCCACATGGACACGCGGCCGCTGTGATTGACTGTGGGGCAGCTGGGGGTGGGCTCGGGGCTCTCCTCGCTTGTGCAGTACTAGTGCGCGCAGGCGCCCTGGGCTAACGGCCTCCCCTGCCCGAGGGAGGGGGTTTGCGCCCCACAACTTGTAAAGGGCATTTTTTTCCAATAATTTTTTGGAAAAATTTTCATATTCCAGGTCAAATCAGGTCTAAATCCTCGCTGCACGGAGGTAGACACTCGGGCTTCTCCGCCCACGGGACCACTGAAGGCACCGCATCCCCCGGGGAAGGTGGGGAACGCCGGGCGGAAGGGGCGGGGCCAACCCCGGAAGCCCAACCCCCTCGCCGGCTCCCGCTCATGGAGCCGGCATCGCGCGTCGGCGCCGCGAAATGGCGGCCAATGAAGGAGCGGCGCGCGGCCCCGGCCCTCAGTCACGTCACCCGGCCCCGACGGGAGGGGGAAGGAGCAGCGCGGCCGCAGGGGCTCCTGGGAGATGTAGTCCCCGGGCGGCCCCGGCCTGAGCGGAAGGGGGTCACACGGGAGCGCAGTGCTTTGCAACGGATAAACTGCTGTGTTGTTTGCTTGCAGTCAGAAGCGGGGGTTTGAGTCCAGCAAGGGGACCTCCAATCTAATGAGGGGTGCCTTGTGTCTAACAAGGGTGATTTGAGTCTAAAGAGGGGGCCTTGAGTCTAATGAGTAGCCTTTGATCTAATGATGGGTGTCTTGAGTCTAAAGAGGCAGCCTTTGAGTCTAACAAGGGTACCATGAGTCTAATGGGGGCAGGTTGTGAGTCTAACAAGGGTGCATTTGTGTCTAATGAGGAGTGCCTTGAGCCTGATGAAGGGTTTTTGAACCGGAAAGCTTGCTTAATAACTATTCTCCAACCATTTGGGTTGGTCTAATAAAAGAGATCAAATTCACCCAAGGGACCTTGTCTGCCTTGAGTCCAATGAGTAGCTTTTGGTCTAATGAGGGGTGACTTGAGTCTAACAAGGGTGCCTTGAGTCTAATGTGGGGCATTTTGAGTCTAACAAGGGGTGTCTTGAAACTAATGAAGGAGCCTTTGAGTCCAATGAGGGGGCCTCGAGTCTAAGAAGCAGGGATTTGAGTCTAAGGAGGGGTGACTTGAGTCAAATGAGGGGGTATTTGAGTCTAATGCGGGGGCCTTTGAGACTAACAAGGATGCCTTGAATCTAACAAGGGGCCTTTGGGTCTAATGAGGGGTGCCTTGACTCAAAAGAGGCAGCCTTTGAGTCTAAGGAGGGGTTCCTTGAGTCTAAACAGGCGGCCTTCGAGTCCAAGGGATGCCTCGAGTCTAAGTAGGGGGAGTCCGAGTCTAAGGAGCAGTGACTTGAGTATAACAGTGGGTATTTGAGTCTGAGGAGGAGTGCCTTGGGTCTAAAAATGTTGAGAACCACTGCTGTAGCAGGTGCCACACATGATTATCCTACCGGGGCGGGGGTCTCTGCTCTCCCCCTCGTGGACTCACACACATGCTGCCTTCTGCTTCACGGCTGACGTACACAAAGCTGGTGTGGGCTGGGAGGAGCTGAAGGTGTAGGTGCTCGTCACACGGCTTCAGTTGCAAGGCTATTCCAGGAGCCGGTGTTGGTTCTTCTGTTGTGCTCATCACGGTCACATCTGAGTGCCCTCAGCAATACATCTGACGTCTCTCATGCGCTGCGTGTTCTCTCATTTCCCCCCCCACAGAAGAAGTATGTGCATTGGTGCATCTTATTTTGGCTGACTCTGAAGGACTCTGGTTTGGTTTTTGAGGGTCTTTTCCTACCTTCTTAAAAAATAAATAAATCAACATTGCTGCTCTGTGTTGATGTCAGAGAAGCCGAGGTCAAAAGATGAGCCTTGCACTTCGAGAAAAAGGAAGTGCAGGTCTTTGTTTCTGGGACTCTTCATTCCACAGCCTCGAAATAGGTTCAGTGTCCCGTGCAAGTGAGCTCTGTCTTTCTTGCAAAGAGATCTCCTTTGCCAGAGAAATATAGCTCTCAGCTGTGTTGGGTTTTTTTTCCCCCGGAGCACTGTGTGGTCTTTTAAACATCCTGAGGCCAGACCACAGGGTGCTTTGAAGATAAGGACAAGCCTTGAACTTGATTCAAAATTCTGAAGGAATTGACCGCGCAGAACGGAAGACACCCTGGATGTACTCGTAGTGGCCTGCGGTGCTGCAGAAGTGTGTTGCAGAATTTTCTATTCATCGTAGACTCCTAGCTACTGAAGTCTTTATGCCCAGGTATACTGCGTCACTGTGGTCCACTGGAGGGGTGCTGAGGCCAGCTCATAATCTGCCAGGATGGGATGGAGTTGTCCAGAAACATTCACAGAGGTTTTTGAGAGCATAGCGATATTCAATTGCTTTAATTTGGGTGTGTGTCTTCAACTAAATAAGACTACAGCACAACCATAAATGCTTCAACTTGCTTTCATCTGTCCACCAGTGTTACCTTTTGGACCTGGATTCAGTGGCATACTGCTCTTTACTCATGATCTGGTTTCAGTCAAGCACTTGGCTATGGTGGCAGTGATGTGCTCATATGTGATGAAGGTCAGGGAGAGCTATGTATCACCTGCATATTGCTGGAAGATGAGCCTGTATCATCAGACCGGTTCACCTCATTGCTGCACGTGGCTGTTGAAAAGGACCAGAGTGAGAATTGAATCTTGTGCGACTCCAAAGTTAAGGTACCATTTCCTATCACTGCTCATTTAGTGTGCCCTTCCAAATGGCACAGAGGGGATGAGAAAGATGAGAATGGATGTCTGCCCTCTGTCCATTCACGGGAGATGAGCATCCATCACTGCCACTAAACTATTTTCAGTTTAAAATGATCGATGTCAGGTTTACAACAAACAAAAGGGAATGCTGATTTACACAGCACATAAATAACTTGTGGCACTCATTGCCACAGGACCGTGTGAAGGCTAGTAGTATAATCAGGGTCAGTTTTTATGGAGGATAGGTCCATGGAGCTATTAAATACAACAACCAGGGGTGTGAACTCAGGCTTAGGATGCATGACTTTGAGTATCTGGGAGAGTATGATTCTCCACACAACCCATTTCTTATACTCTCCCTCTGAAGCATCTGTTCCTTGCTACTGCTGGAGACAGCACTGAGCTAGTTGGGTCTCATCCTGGCTGGCAGTTCTTATATTCAGTTGTGTCTGAATAATACACTGAGTAGCCTGAGTCTGGATAGTGGTTCCATTTAGATGAGCTTGCAGGGAGCCTTTGTCTCTATGATTTAGGAATGGAAGGTGCAACATGGAGTGGCAGCTAGTTAAATGAATGCATCTAGCTGTGGGGAGGAGGAAGGAGGCTCTTCCAATGTCAGTTGGACTGTGGGTGCATGAAACAGGAACCTCTGAATGGTGTGTTGGCTCTGGGGCACCCACTGTCCCTGATTCTTTCACAGGGCAGAATGGGCAGGGGTCAGAATGGGCCCAACTCCTTTAAAGGTGTCCAGAACTTTTTGGTGAGTGAATGTACTGAACTCCAGGAGTGCAACTGGACTCTGAGCTGGTGGTAGAGATACAGAGCCATGCTGTTTGGCCTCTTAAAAGTATATGGTCTTTTCAGTGAAGTAGAACCATAAGCCTTTGCACCACATGGTGCTTAGTTCTGAATCAGGTTGCAAACAGTCAGGATAGATTAAATAGTTCACCCCCTAGCTTGCTTTCTTGCAGTAGAATCTGGCAGCTGTGATGGAGGCTGATAGGAAAGTTCTCATGTGCTGTAAAACAGCCTTAGCAAAAGCCTTGAGAAACTTTTTTCATTTTATCTTGTCTCTGAATTTGAGTTTCTGCCATTCTCTCTTTTTCTGGCAGGGAATATCAGAAAGCTAAGGAAACTGAATGAGCACAAGCGGGACGGGGTCTTTTTGAGGTCAGTATCTCAGTGGTCAAGGTTAGTGTATGATGATAACTCACTGAGTCCTCAATTCCTTAAATTTACATCATTGTAATAACAGAAATGCATGGAAAAAGTAACCTCCAAACACACAAAAAGGGACTGTAAGACTCTTCTTCCAGGATCTGTCACAGGGGCATATTGCCAGGAGGGAAAGGAGTTAAAATTTGGGGTGAAAGAGTACTTGTGTCTGTAAAAGATAGTTTTGTGTCAGTGTTTCTATGCAGGGGTTGGACTTAGATGAACCTTGAGGTTCTTGTCAGTTCTGTGATTCTAAGAGTCTATATTTTTTCAAGGTTGCAACATATTCACACCAGAGAGAAAACTACATACAAAATGTTGCCGTCACTTATCACTAGCTTCTTACTCAGCTGTAATTCAGGCATATTTCTGGGAGCAGATAACTTTTTTCTTCCAGTAACTTAGAATGTATTGTGAAACATGAAACACGCATAACCAATCTTTATTGCACTCAAAATAATAGCTCTGAGAGTGCCAGCACTAAACAGACTTTTCAGTCCAAACACTGCAGGCTGTACACTCCACTGGCCTCTTTGTTCCTGATTTTGGTCTAGTTCTGTTGTTAGAATTAAGAACTTACTCTCTTTGGTATTACAAAAAGCCTTCAACAAACAGAACATTTTGGTTTATGAAATTAAAACCTGGAACATATTGGATGTCCTCCCTCCCTCAAAATAATGCTAGGATAGCACATGGAGAAAAAAATTAAAAAACTCCCAGGAAAAGTTTATATTGTGTTGGACAAGCCGGAACAGATCATTTTAAAGTAATAATTTCTCAATCTTGTAAGCACTTACGTGCATGTTCGATGCATGTCAGTATTCCCATGTACTTAGCTTCACTGCTGTCAAACCATTGGTGGATTATTCTTAGCAGTGGAATTAAACGCACACATAAATGCTTGTAAGGTGAGGGCTGTGGAGATAATGGGAATGACTTCTGACAGTGCATAAGGGTAAGGGTCTTTGCAGATGAGTGAGGAGTGGTGTCTATCAGTGGTAAACCTTTTTTGTACCAGGTCCCCTTTGTAAACATCAGTGGCCAGTCCTGAACCAGTAAATAGTTTAAGTAGAAAACAGCCCCCTGGCCCTGCTGGTGCCCCTTACTCCCAACCTGCTACCCCACCCCACCCTGCGAGGAATGGGGGAGCCCCAAGCAGAGCTGGAGCTCTGCCAGCCAGCAAGGGAAAAGCCATGGTTCCCCACGTTTTCCCCCTTTAAAGGAGAATCCATTTTTAAAGTTTATTTCTGACCCTTTCATATATTTTTGCAACCCAAATTTGGGTTTTGGGTTGAGAAACGCTGGTCTATGTTTCCAGTCCTGGGAGCTGAGAAGTCTCTTAACCCCTGCACCTATAAGTGGGGATTGCAAAGTGCTTTGTGCCTGGCTTTTTACCCCCGCCTATAAAGCTTTTATCCCTATAATAAAAAATATCAGATTTACCCAAAGAAACTTGTCTGCCTATGTCTGTACACTAACACGGCTACAGCTTATACTCCTCTATCCCTACACAGCTTTTATCCCTTAGAGGAATCATGAATGAGGGCGCACGCTAGCGAGTCCCACATGCGTTGCTAGCTCATGGGAAGTGATGCTAAGCGCAGTGAGGATCAAATTAAGCCTTGATGGAAGTAGGAGCACCAGCAGCAATAGTGATGACAGGGAAAGCACAAGGGCCCCGGGGGCCTGGTGCAAACAGAGGCTGTCGGCTGGGCTTAGGAGTGGGACCTCACTCATAAGCGATGGAGGTGGAGCTATTCCCAGGACCAAGCGCCCCAGTGTGGGGGCACCCGGGGCTGGAGCCACGTGCCAGCCCCAGCCCGCCCTGCACTTCCGGGCGCTTCCGCAGCGGGGCAGTGCCCTGCCTGGCGCCTTTCTAGCCGCCGCGCG
>NW_005841880.1:3677300-3720088 GCF_000455745.1 Alligator sinensis
CCGCCTTCCCTCGCGTCTCTGTGGTGGCGGCCGGCCCTCGCTCCCCCTGTCGGCAGAGGCGGGGTTGGGCGGGATCCCTCCGCGGCCGGCCCACTTCCGGCTGCGTGGGAGCGGAAGCGGCGCGGGCCGGAGCGTCCACCGTGGGGGGGGGGGCTGTGCGCGGGTGCGTGTCCGCGGGTGCGTGTGCGCGCCCGCCCGGGGCAGCATGTCGGTGGCCGGGCTGAAGAAGCAGTTCTACAAGGCGAGCCAGGTCAGCGCCCTCGGGCTCGGGCTCCTCGGCTGCAGCCGTGCGGGGAGCCGGGGGTGCGAGTGTGCGTGTGCAGTCCAGGTGTGCCAGGGTGTGCGTGTGTGTGTGTGATCCAGATGTGCCAGGGGTATGGGTGCATCTGGGTGCGTGTGCAACCCAGACGTGCCAGGGGTGCGTGTGCGTGCCTGTGTGTAATCCAGAAGTGTCAAGGGGGTCAGGGTGTACGTGTGTGCTGTGTGTGATGCAGGAGTGCCACGGCTGCATGCACGGGGGATGCAGAAGCACAAGGTGCTTGCGTGTGTTTGCGTGTGCAGGATCGGGAGGGAGGTGCCGGGTGCGTGTGCAGCCGTGATGCTGAGGTCTTGGCGGCGAGCTGTGTTTGCCGTGTGTGTCGCTGCCTCCTGGCAGGGTAGGGACCGTCGTCCGCGGAAGCCGCGGGGGAGTGGAAGGTGCCTTCCTGGCCCAGGGGTCACCCCCGCTCTCCTAGCCTGCTCTTGCAGCCCCTCCGTGCAAGGACCACCCTTGCTTTCTGGGGAAAACGACGTGCTTGGCTGTAGGCTTCCTCTCCGAGGAGGCAGCAGCTGAAACAGATGGCTGCTTCTTGTCCGTACAGCCACGTCTTCTTTCTTTCCCTTCATTCCTAAATGCTTTCTAGCCACCCTTGCTTGTTGCTTCCCTTCCCATCTGTCCCGTCTCTTTTCACTAGGCACTCGCTTGTTCAAGAAGTGAAGGAAGGGGGTGGAATAAATGACCAGGGGATGTGAATTTCCAGTTCAGGGGTTCAGTGTGTATTGTGTTTTCTTCTAAAATGAGATTAATCACGTTGCAAGACTGTAGCAGAGACTTGCGTGCACCACTGAGACAGTCACGGCATTTGTTACGTGGTCAAGGCTGAAATGCTGGCATGTTCCCTTGTTTTGCATGTGGAGGCATAACGGAGAGAAGTTGTCCACAACCACATTCAGTAGCAATGTTTTTGGTTCTCCCGACCAAGACAGAAATTAAAAATACTCTGGTCTTCCTAAACGTGTGTAATTCCTTGTCAGTCAAGGATCAGATGTGGCATATGTCACTTCAAATTGCTGATCATAGCCACAAAGGAAGCATTAAGACGTCAGTTACCTGTTTTTAAACTCTTCGTTTTTCCTGTGGTTTTATGTCATTACCGTGATTTCTTGTTAATCCTTAACTCTGGAAGATGACCAGGAAAGTACTTCCCGTCATGTGAAGTTTCCCTATGGTTCTTCCCATGTCTAATGCATTTTTCAGCCTTGTGCTGCGTTGCTTTGTGGTCGCACTAGCCACATTTCCTTTGGACGTGTAAGTGCTGAGATGTGTATCAGAGTGGCTCTTTGCTAGTTCTGCCCTGTAAGTTGCATTACTAAAAGCTACTTTTCAGAGGGGTGCTGCAAGTATCGAATGAGAATTTACTTCTGTCTTAAATACCTGTCTTCCTCCAGAGAGCTCTTGCATACAGTGTAGGAACCGGTTTTGTAATGGCCACTTTGTGAAGGAGTTGCAATAGTTTTCTGAGCAAAAAGGACAGCTGAAGAATAATGGACAAGAAAACTCCAAATGATCTACCAAACGCGGTGATTAGTGACTCTCTTTTTTTCCTGACCACTGAGTTATTTATACGTCTTAATTTAAAAACAGGGAGTTGGAGGGGAAGGGCTATGAAGGATCCAAATGGAGTGGATTTCAGGATGAAAGATGGGGTTATAGTTAGGAATAATGTTTCTTGTTATGCTTGGGGTCCAGGAAAGCACAGCAGCAAACTGCAGCTGCAGCATAACCCCAGGAAATTCTCCCTTCCTTGCTTAGTAGCTGGCATCAGGAACTGGAAAGGATTTTGTGGTGTGCACAAGTGACACCATCCAAGCTGTCGGCCCCTGTGGTTTTGTGTGCATGCGTGAGACAGGAAATGGCAGCCTTAAGATTCTGTGGAAAACTGTCAGATAGGCACATTTTTAGCGGTTTATTAGCAAAACAGAACTATTGGAAATCTCCCTTCCTGAGGCAGGTAGGAGCAGCGGGCCTTGAGCTTAAATTTGCAGCTGGGCCTTGTATGAGGGATCCCTTTCCACTCATGCAATGATGCACAGTTCAGTGATGCTCACAGCAGCCTAATAAAAGGGAGATTGGGTTTGTGAATCCCTCTTCCGCATCCTCTTGGCTGCTGCTGACCTTCCCTGCCAGAGAGGCATTATCCCTGTGGCTTATTAATTTGTAATTATCTCAGGAATGCATCAAGGAACAGTGAAACTTTGTGGGGAGGAACACCCCTCTGGCTCTCCCTGCGCAGCATACACGCCCCATTTTAAATTTAAACCAGTTGAACATTGTGCTGCTCTGCCCAGAGTGCGCGTGTGTTTTCCAGGCATAAAAGCTGGAGCACTTCAGTGAAGTGCAGCTGAATCCAAGTCTGTTTGCTAAGTGGCGTTCCCTCCTTTTTTGGCTAGGGTTATGAAAAGGCATTTTGCTTATATGGCAAAACAAAGGGCTAGATTCCCGCAATCCTCATCCCCCATGCTCCAGGAAAACCAACCGCTTGATCATGGACTTTTTTCTTTTTTTTAAACAAAAGTCTAAGGGGAAAGGCCTCACTGGGAATTTCTTGTTGGAGTATTTTACTGTTGCAAATCCTCTGTGATGAGTTAGTGGGGCAACCGGAGGTGAAAGTTCACTTCTGAGTCAAAAGCAACATGCAACTCCATCAGTCTGGATCATCGGGGAGACTTCATCAAGTGAAGTCGCCTGAACTGAATTGAATTTGCATCTCTGTCTTGGACTGGTGTGTGTTTGTGCATACGATGTTTGTAGAAGTACTGGTCGAGGTTTTTAAGCATTCATATAGGCAGCAAACAATAGCCAGAAAGCAAAAACTTCAGGCTGTCCTGGGAGGAGTTGATTCCTTTGTTGTTGTTGTTGCTTTTTTGGAATATCTTGACTGTGTCCAAGGGCAGTAGAAAACCAGAAGATAAGGGCTGCATCTGCCTGGGTCGAGGGGCCTTTCTGGGATCTGGCTGCTTGAGGATTTGGAAATGTTGTGCTCTGGAGAAACTTAGTTTAGCTTGAGGCTTCCTGCCAGCATTCGTGGTAGGATTGCAGAAGCGAGTTGCGCACTCCTTGAAGCCGAGGGAGTCTGTGTCCTGCTTAGCTCTTTCTGAGGACAGGCCCCGCTAATCTCTCAAGTGCCAGAGCCACTGTCTGAGTCGCTCAGAGGCTTCTTTAGGATTTGACCCAAACATGTCCAGTTTCCGTTGCACTACCTCATTCTCCCCTTCCATGCACAATCCCCACGCAGTCCTCCTGTACTCCCCAGAGGAGGAGAAGGCTCCACAGGCTGATTAGAATGACTTTTTGGCTCCCTTGGAGGACTTGGGCTTTTCCCGTGTGTGGGTTTGGCAGCAGCTTTCCTGAAGTGTCATATTCAGTTCCACTTCTGTTGTTAACCGGGGCAAAATGTATAAAGAATCCAGGCCTGCAAAGGAGTGTACTGATCTCTCTTCCCTTCTCAACCCCCTAAACCGTGTGTGTGGGTATGGGATTCCCACCTCCTTTTTGCGGGGCAGGCTGCCAGATTGTCGTCCCCGGGAGTCTAACAGAGCGGGGTGGTGCTGTGGGACATGACGGGGGGAAGGGCTGGGGGTATCGATCCCTGCTCTGCTGCCTTCAGTCCGATACCTGTGGGTCCACGCTTTCCATAGCAGCTGCTGAGCACTCCCACAGCAGAAAGTGACACCGTCGGTGGATGGACTGGATCAGACCCGAGCCAAAATCTAGCCCTTATTATGGCCAGCACTGCATGATTTGGAGGAAAGTGTAAGACCCCTGCAGTGGCTGCTGTGGGATTTCCAGGCCCCTTGAGCCAGTTTCCACAGCATTGGAGAGACCAGAGAAGCATGAGACTTCTTGTCCCTGATTCCCTATTCCCCTGGAAAAGCTCCCTGCGCTAGACCCCTCCTGGGGGCCTGTCGGTGCCGGAAGGTGCATTGCTGGGTCCCTCCTTGATTCCAGATCCAACCCTTTGCTTGGGCAGAAGACATTGCTTTTTCTCTGAACGAGGCTGGCAGCTAGCTCCAGTCTCAAAAAGACTTCGAGAACAGGTTTGGCAGGCTGTGGGGTCAGCGCGGAGAGCCACAAGCCTCGCCAAACTCGTCTGTCCTTAGAAACTGGCTCGCCAGCTCTGCAAAGAATGGCTTGTTTCTGTGGTGCAGGAGGGAGACCTTGCTTTCCCCCATCTAGCCCCTTCCTCCTCGAGATGCCTGTGACCTCCAGACAGAGCAAAGAGCATCTTTTGCACCTGCAAGCAGTTTCAAAAGAGGAAATGTGGTGTAAGAAGGCACCGGTCTGAGGTGCAAGATAGTTTAACTCTTGTCCCCCTCCAGGGCTTGAAAGTGGGGTGGCTTGTAGGGCTGCTCCTTTACCGAAAGGGGGTGAGAAGCTCAGCAACATTCTCCTGTACACGTTCCCCAAAGGAAGGAGTGGGGAGCACTCGACACGCAGGCTTTTACTCCTGATGTTTGGTGTCTGATCTCTGAAGAGACTCAAGGCATTGACAGCAAGAGATTTTTCTTTCGGGGCAGTCTGAGCCCCAGCATCCTGCTCCACAGCCTGACCATAGTGACTGCAGTGAAGAGACCTCCAGATCGGCTCTCGCGGGTGTACGCTTGCCAGCCAGCTGTTATCAAGTCCCAAGGACTTCCTTCCCACTCCACTTGGCAACCCTGGCTCTGCAGCGTGTGGCGTGTGTTCAAATGCCTGGGACAGATGAATCCTGGCCCTCGGCAGGCAGCACAAAGATGGGTCTGTGGGAAGGGGAGAGAATGCAGCTGACAGGAGGTGGGTAGAGTTTCTCCCCCTCTTCATCTGTTTCTGGAGTGCTCCCACCCATGCCAGACTGAGATGTCCGTGATCTCAACTCGAGACATGATGTAACAGTTTTCTGCACTTTTCTTCTGGGTGAAGCTTTACAAGACTGTAAAGCTTCTGCCTGTCTGGTTTTTTTTCATGCATTTAAATAACATCAGCAGAGCTGCCTTGAGTCGGTTCCTCATCGTGTCCTTTCCGCAGCATCCTTCAGAGCTTTGGGTGACACAACACTACTTTCTGCTCACTTTTTTCACTGTGCACCTGGAGGCCAGGGGGTGGGTTCCTCTGAAATGAGTGTTTTCTGTAACTTCAGGCCTAACTGCACAGTCTGAACCCTTATCAGATAAGGGAAGCAGGCAGTTGCTGTGTAATGAGGATAAACATGAAATCAAAAACAACGCCAAAAACGAGCCGCCTTAAGGCCTGGGCTTCGGTTATTCCAGACCTTCTTGATGTTATTCTGGCAGTACATGGAGGCATTCGAGTGGAGGGAAATGGTCCTGCGAGACATCTGCTTGGCTTATGGCATGAGGCCTCTGCACCAACCCTGCCTGAACCCCCAGCATAAGGCTCACGGCTGAAATGCACTATTTTATACCTACTTTGCTTTCTGGAGACCTGGGAAGCTATGAAAAGCCAGTGTGTCTTATCGCAGTCTCTAGGCTGCTCTAATTCTTCAGTTGGGTCCAGGCAGGTCATGGACGATAGAATGAAATCACAGCCCCACCAAAATTAATAGGAAATCTCTTGCTGACTTAAGGACTTTGCTCGGGGAGCGCACACGTGGCTTAAAGCCACCAGGTGCAAAAACCAAGTACTTGAGAGTCATCAGACCTGTTGAGGTCAAACAGATTTATTGCATTTTGCAGAAGAACTTTTTCCCCCAGATGTTTTGATGTACTTGATCTTGCCTGGAAATGTTTCCAGAATGGGGGAAACGATCACAGCAGTACACAGCCACGTTCCCCAGAGACAGGCTTTAGGGAGCAAAGAGAAAATTTGGTCTGTGGTCCACTTTTTGCTGTGCCCCTCTCCTGAGCACCACAGTGAGGCTAATCACATTTGCTCAGCAACAGCACCAGTTTGCCTTTAACCCTCTCTTTAAGATTGCTCCATTAAAGGGTCTGAACTTTCCGGACCTGCAAAAGCTTTTTTAGCATTGCATAACTAAATGGAAACAATAAGACTGGTGTTTCTGCCTGGATCTCTGCTCTCCACTGAGACTGGAAACCACTAAATTACAGTAATTTAAACATTTGGGGTTTTCATTTTGAAAACCCCCTCTCTGTGCGTACAAGGTGACAATGAGTGGAGTCTGGAACAGGAAATTACTGATTGTTTAGTGGGAAGCTGTCGGTCGCTGTTACGTAGGGATATCTGCACTACGTGAATTCCAAGGTGTCTCCAGGCCCGGAAGACACTTTCAGGAGTGGGGTAGTTAAATGAAAGCCTGTGATTACGAGACTGTCTTCAAGGCTAGAAGTACAAGGAGAGGAGAAATGCAAGGAAACATCAAAAAAAAAAAAAGTTGCAAACAGAACCTAGCAAAGCAGCAATGCCCTTTTCTCCCTATCCAAAGCACAAAAAGAGACATATTTATTTTGGCAAGAATGCCAAAAACACATATTGTCAATTGTGAGACAAGCCTGGGAACAGGAGGTAGAGTGGTAAGAACACAATGCAGTAACGGATTAACTCGGAGCGAGATGCAGCAGGTACTCTCAAACTGTTGCATTTTTGGGCCTTGATTCATTCCCGGGAAAATGTTTTTGAGCAAAAACGCCAAATATGGTCCAAAATGACATCAAGAAAATCCTTTTGCAATTCAGAATGGACCCTGTGAGCAAAAAGAGGAAGACACTACAAGTGGCAACGTTAGAAAGCCAGTGGAAGTAACCGCACCTCTTTTCCATGCATTTATTCCTTGTGTCTTGTTCTTTCCAGCCCTAGGTGAGAGACAGCTCCTGTTTAATCATCACAGCAGATGCGATTTAAATATATATATATATATATATATATATATTTAAATAAATGGCTGAATTCAGTTCTGAGCTCTTTATTCTTGTAACCCATTTGTGACCCGGCTCCTTTTCCATTTCTGTTATGTTAATTCCTAATTTTGAAACTAGCAGATGAAGTACTTTTAAGTTTACTGCCAAATTGTATCTCCAGGCTGGGACAAGTTGCCTCCAGGCAGCTCAGGACCAGATCTGGCATCAGTAAAGAGCTGCGTGAGTTTATATTTTCTGTTCAAAGCTGAAAGCAGAGTGAGGACCCAGTCCTGTGACGGTGCTGAGCATGAAACTTCTATTGAAGTTGCAGTGTGTCAACCAGCATCGGGTCCAACGGCTCCTCCATAGAAGAGGAGAGCTTGTTGCTTTGTCGCAATGACCTGACTCGCATTAACTGATGTATTGACCCAGGCAGGAGTCTCCCTGCACTTGCCCGAGTCTGGCTTTCAACAACATGGGGCAGACCCTGGAGAAAACCATATTTATGTAAGCACAGCATGGCATCCAGCATACAGCACAACCATCATGTACTGCCCAGCATGGCAGGAGGATGCTGCTATTCAGCACAGCAGCCTCCATTGTACTTTCGTCCGTCATCCTTCAGCTGACACGAGAGGCACGGAGCTCTCTGCTGTCGCCAAGCTCGGTTCTTAAATGATTCATGTGCCTGCGGATCTGCGTGTGGAGGTAAAGAGCTGGGGAGGACAGTGGTGTTCAGCTCTAAAACCCTTGCTTAGTCTCGAGTCTAGACTTCACCTCGTCGTGCATGAGAATCACCTGTGCTTCCCCATTGCACTAGCCAACATGGGACCCGCTTGCTCTACATTCTTGATACTGGCTTAGCATCTCCTCCTTGCTGCTTCATTGCCAGTGAAATAGTCAGCAGGGCAACATTGGTTTCTTTTGTTAATAATTACCATAGTTCAGTGTGAATAGCCCCTGGAAATGACTGCAGCTCTTGGAGCATCCATTCCAGCCTGGCTGGAGACTGGGGGGTGACTGTTCCCTTTCTCTGTATCAGCTACTTTTCCTCCATGTTTTTAACACAATCATAAGGGTGCAATTAGGTTTTCCTGTAACAAAAGCTGAAGTTTTTCAGAACAAAGACAGTAGCCCCAAGCAAAAAGTATTGGCTTGTTATGCACTGCTTTTCCATCGCAGCTCCCTGGGTGGTGGGGGAATCCAGAACAGCCCAGGGAGGGCCTTTGAGCCGCACGGGGCTGCAGTGGGAGTACATAGGAGTCCCATTTCCTAATCCCGTTCCCATTCTCCATGCTAATCCTCCAAGCGAAAGCTGCTCTAGTGGGAGCTGAGACCTGCCCTTTTCTGAAAAGGTCGTGGGCAAGTACAGGTGAACTATTGAAAGTGTCAGAAACAGGAAGGAGCTGGCTGGGGGCTGGTTCCTGCCTGCAGTGAAAGGAAATCCTTCCTCCCATCTCTCCCTGCCAATGCTTTCCTCTAGGGAAGGAGCAAAATAAGGATGAGCTCAGACAGACCAGAGTTGGGGTGTTTTTGTAGCCCAGCTGTATTTCTCTCGCTCATCCTGCACAAGCTTATGCCTTGCCTTGCTTCCCCCTCACCCAGGCAGCCATCCTCCTTTGCAGAAGATCTCCTGTCTCTCTTGCTAGCCTCCGAGCAGCTGTTGAGCCACTTGTGGCCCGTTCAGTGACTTTGCCAAGAACCGGCTGCTTGATTCCCCTTTGAGGGAGCGCTGCGGCCTCTTCCAGGGGAAGTGCCCCGAGCTCAGGGTTCCCTAGTAATCTTGCAGTGTTTGTAGAGAAGAAAGGCTGGGCTTTTCCTTCTGGGTTTGAGCTTAGTCATATAATGCAGGTGTTTTCTGTGGGAGGGGTGCGCATGCGGGGGTGTGGGAGGTGCCATCCGGTATGAACCTGCGTTGCAGGGAGCATGCATACCTGCCCCTCCCAGACACTTCTGTCGGTACCCGTCTCAAATGGGATCCCAGCTCCGAAGCCCCAGGGCTGGCATAATGAGCAAAGGTTTGCTCATGCAGGCGCTCGGGGAAGCTGCGCCTCTGCAGTGTTATTTCATATTCCTTCCTTACACCGACGGGTCATGCGGTATTTCTTACACTTTCCATCCAGCTGTTAGCTGTGAATCCTTAATTTGGGGCTGTAAAGTCACTGGATCCATATTTTGGCATGGGATGGGTCGCTCCACCTTTACTCGTGAATGTGGTAACTTTTCCTGTGTTCTCCTCTGTGGCTGGTACTTGCAAAATGGCATTATTTACTGCATATGGAGCAGTGAGACTTGAGCCCTGAGCCTGGCTCCTGCTGTTTGGCAGCAGTAAGTCCCCTGTGCTGTGCTGTGCTGTGCTGTGCTGTGCTGTGCTGTGCTGTGCTGTGCTGTGCTGTGCTGTGCTGTGCTGGGGGAGAAGGAGCCAGGCTCTTGGGAAGCTGCAGAGGTGCCCTGTGGAGTGACTTGGATGTCCTCCAGATCTCAGCCTGCCTCGGGGCTTCTTCCTCTAGATGCAAGGACCTCCTCCTCCTTGTCATCTGGTTTCCTCCTTCCATCCTGTTAAAGTGCAACCCCATCACTTTTCGGGAGCGGATTCCTGTTGACAGGAAGTGGATGTGTCCAGCAGGCAGGGACGGAGTCGGTCCCTGACTTGGAGGCAGAGGAGAAACAAGTTGTTCCCTGGATCCTTTCCAGGAGCGGCCTGGCTTCAGTGGCAGTTCGGTGTTTACTGATCGTGGTGTCTGATGGTGCAGAGATGGTCCTCGACCTGCCGGAGGGAGCAGACAAACAAAGGCACATTTGAGATCTTGTTATAAGAGCAGGATTGAGCAGCCAGATACAGCGAGGCTCATGCTGACTTTGTCTGCCCTGAGGTCCTTGGGTTACTGGAGCTCCCTCCGACGCATGTCATGTAGCATCACAGTAGCGGGCAAGGCGGCTGTTGAGGTCTGCTACTGTTCTTCCAGAGGGCCTCTTAATATGCGGTTTGTCTAATTAGTTTGGCCTCTGGTACCTGTTATAATAGAGCTTGTTCTCCTGTGCAGTAGGAGGGATCTGTAATTCCCAATAGCTGCACATTAATGGAAAATTAGCAAAAACTCCCAATACTGGCATTAATTAGTGGGATACTGTGCTCTAAAAACAATGACTTGCACATGAACCTTCACAATACAATGCTGTTTTTCCCAGTAGCTCAGAGGATCAGATTTGCTCAATTAACAAGCTTTTAATGGTGCCTTTTCTAACTGTGGCAACCTTTCACGTTGGAGTCTGAAAGTCCAGCTGAGTCATTTTCCATTTCATCTGGGTAAGAAACTGTAATAACTGGTTTATGGCTGAAGTCAGTATAGAGACCATCTTCCTCTCCCAAAGTTGTGTTGTCTTTGAATGGCTAGTAGCATTGAAAAAACGATGGTAGACCTTCATTCCTAATGCACGCAGATGACTGAACATAGAGAGGCCAAGATTTCTTGAATAAGGAGGTGCTGTTTCTCATACAGATGTGTTCCTGCTCTTGCCCACATTGTACCAGGGAAGTGAAGAAGCATTTTCAAATCGCATCTTGTTTGTCTGCGCTCCACATCTGTGCACAGGATTTTTGGTGGACTTAAGGGATGTTAGCTTGGCAGAAACTAGAGCACCAGATGTTGTAATTATTCTCACTTATAATAAGGCGCTTTTTAATTCTATCAGTGGAATGCAAAAAGCCAAGGGAGCCCACAGCTTGGTGCCTGCAAGATGTTATGACATTCAGATATTATCTCCAGACTCAGCATTTCAAATGTGCCGTTCTCTGAAGCACTAAAACTCTCTATGGCTACAGTAAAATCTTGATGCTCTTTATTCATTAGGGACTATGTCTCCAGAGCATCTGCAGCATCTGTCAGCATTTAAATCTATGCAAAAACAGGGCCAACAGAGCTTTCTGGATGTTAGGACAGAAAAATGTTACACACGCAAAGCAACTTTGGGATGAGTCTATGGGCACGAAGGCTGAAGGTGTGACACGATATCCAGATGGATCTCTGTGATGTGCTGCAGAAGTCCTGGAAGACTAGCAGCTGGAGGAGGAAGAGGATGCGTTGTTGGCCGTATGAATCTGTTAAAAAGAGGTGTCACATCACTCCCTGCTGATTGCTGACATGAGTAGATGAACCTTAGTTTCTCCATTCCCCAAGATACTGTGCTGCCGTTTTATACGCAAAAACTTTTCCAAATATTGTCTGAATTGTCCTTTACCTTCATCTGTCTCTCTGTCATAACTCTCTAAATAATTCCCCTTGACGTTCATGTGCTAAAAGTTGATGTCCCTGCTGTCACTTGGTTAACCTGTCCAGGTGTTGAAAGCCGTAAGAGTCTGATCTTGGATTGTAGGTAGAGCGGCGGTCAGCTGGTGTTGGGCACTCTTGAAAATCTCTTCTCATGGCTCTTAATCTTTTTCTCATAAACTAATCTGCATATTTCCTCTTCACTGAGCAGTCCCCAATTGTGCATGTTGTTCAATACCAACCACAATGAAATATTGCATTGCAGCTGTGTAATGGGGGTCTGTTACTTCTCTGTTACTTCTATGACATCCATCACAAAACTCACTTAGTCATTTGTTGCAATTCACATTTATGTCACCAGCCACTTAACAAGTCTGATTAGCCTTTCTTGGAATTGCTGCTATTCAGGTTTCTTACATTGGCTGATATTGCTTGTTCTGGGAAGGGGGAGTGGGAAGTTGCAGCGGAAGTATTTGTTTCTTCCGTTTTAGCTAAGTATGAGCAGCAGTTTGGTATGTCGCTTGTCTAGCAATTACTTATTACACTGTATAATAACGAAGGCATTCCAGCTGTTGCACAAGTGAGCGGACCTCTGGAAATCACTGTTTTACATAGTCCATCGTTAAAAACTTACTAATATCTGGCACACAGGCAGGTGAAAAAGAGTGATTATAATTAGTATGCAGCTAGGACTTCAGTAACTGAATTTATCTAATGAATATCTCAGTTGTATGCACCATAGAAGTACAAAGTGCTCTATTTAGTGCTCAAGCTTTTATTTTATTTTTTTTCTCCTAGAGATGAGAGCATGCTCACATGCTACCAGAGTTGCTGGCTGGCTTTTCTGGCTGTAGCCATATTGGTCTAGAGGGAAAAGCAATCGGGACTCATGGTAGAGGTGATGTCTTTTATTAGGCCAACTGTATTTTTGCAACAACAACAAAAAATCTTTAATTGCAAGCTAATTAAAGAATTTTTTTTTGCAAAAATCGAGCTATCTTGTACACTCAACATCTTTGGAAAATCAGGCTGTGGCTGACTAAGCCTCAGATCAGCTTGGTAAGGAGGCCGCGTCTTACCTTGGAGCTCAGGTGAATAGGAAGTTTTCTGCCTCGTTTGAGAATTAATGCTTTGTATGAGGGGCCACAGTCACGGCAGATAGGGCCAAGGCCTGCTGATACATGGGCAGTCATGTAAGGCTGGCATTTCTCTTTTCCACTCTTAACAGGCTGTTTAAAACATGCCTCTTTTGTTGGCTAGAGAAAATTGTGACCAAATTGTTGTGTCTCTTGCGTAGGAACATAGCGGTTGGGCCAGTGATTTAACCCAGGGCATCTAATCTGTTATCCTCGTGACACCAGCCAGAACAAATACTTCCAAGAAAAGTGGCAGTCTCTGTAGTTAGGACAGTGATCATAGGGTAAGCTTTTCCTTCCAAACTCCAATGAGTTAGTGCTCAACTTTGGTCTGTAAGCAGAAGAGGAATCACTCCTTCATTAACTTGTTCTTTGACAGCTGGAAGTGTTCTTGCTGTCCGTATAAATATCTCCTTCATTATGCTGAAGTTTGGCCTTGCATCTGGTTTTCTCACCCTGCAGAAATGAAGTGGTCACACTTGCCCCCCATAGCCTCTTACCTTTTTTAATATATGAAATGCAAAAAAAAGGCCACCGGTATCTTGTGCCAGGTTCACAAGCAGGAGCAGGTGATTCGCAGTGGCGTTGGGCGGCATCAAATCCATTTGTATGCCAGGCTAATTCAAGCGCTGGGACTAGTTCTAGGGTTTGGTGGGGAAGCAGAGGAGACCTCGTGCTCCTTTCCTTTCTCGTGCATCTTTGCTTCACTATGGTTTTTGCTAATAATAAATGAAATTTAGGTTAAGAGCTGTCTCAACAAGTACAAAACAAAACAAAACTTAATTAATACAAGTTGCTTCTCGTTATTGAGACGTGCAGTGCAACACAGCAAGAAAAATGAAGGGCAAACACTTGAAATTGAGACGGATGTTGAAGCTCCTTTTCTCCAGCCTTTAAAGCACCGTTACCCCGTCTCCCTTTACGGATCACAATAGACTGATCCCAACTAAACTCCAGCCAAGACAAAGCCCAGTTGTCAGGTTCTTTTCAGGAAAGAGAAAGAGGCACCATTTTTTCTCTTGCTGAAAGAGCAGCTTGGAAAACATTGAGATGCTGACAAGCATGAAACGTTCTTGGAAAGACTCTTTGTGCCTATAATGGCCGCCAGTGAACAGGGAAAGGATTTTGTGTGTTGGAGGAGGCGGGGACGTGTCCTGGGTTGTTCACCACATATGGATTTCATAAGCGAGTGGCTGTTTGTGGATGTGACATATATAACAGAAATAATTAGTTCAGAGCGAGCTTGCTGAATGCCACCTTTTCTGTACGAGCAAGACTTTTGGGGATTATCTCCCGGCGGCGTTGGGGAGAGGGAGAGAATACTAGAAGGGATTGCAACACTGTCTCCGAACTAAAAACAGTAAATAATTAATCTTGGGTCACAATGGGAAAACTTTGGCGGTGGCCTGGTTGCAGTTTACAGAAACTCTCTCCTCCCATTCTCTTTAAGCATGCGGCTGGTACTCGGAGACTGAAGTGGCTGCATTTTTTTTTTATTATTATTATTACATGGAGGGATCCTGTCTTCTTCCTAAGATGGCAATAGCCATCTCCATGCGAGTTTACAGAGCGATCATATGGACAGATGAAGGGAATTGCTCCTTTTCTCAGAAGTAGCCCAAAAAAACGAAGCCCTGATGTTAAGGGAAGAAAAGGTTTTAAGGTTAGATAATAGTGTGAAGTTCCTCATATGCACAGCTTATTTATTCCTACTGCAGAGAGAGGTGAGGGCGCCACGGATGCTCCAGCGGGTTAGGTAAGCTTACGTGTTATAACGGTCCTGCTGCTGTCTAGCGCTGCAAGGTGGTAAGGCCGGAAAATGGAGCCTTCTCGATTTTTCTTTCGTTGCTTTTCTGTCCTCCCACCCTCCCTCCCTCTGAAGAAGTGAGAGCTGAGACACAATGATCTAGTGCTTACATCCAGTCAGGTGGCGGTTCTGTTTTTAGCTTTGCCATTGACCTTAGGCAAATCGCTTCTCCCCCCGCCCTGCACCTTTATTTTTCCTAATACCATTAGTCTATCTTGTCTGTTCAGATTGCAGGCTTTTTAGGGCCAGATCTGGCTACTATCATGCTAATAACTCTTTTTCTTTTTTTCCCCCACCTTTGAATTACAGATGGCTATATCCCCCAAACAGGGGACCCCAGGGATGGACCATTCCTAAATACAGTTAATGTTTCTCTTTCTTTCCCCTCTCCTCCACTTCCTCATAGTAAAGCCGGCACTAATTGTGCATGATTGATGAGATAAACACCAAATGTTGTAATTTTCGCTCTTCTGTTTTGAAGTCAGTTGGGAAACGCTCTGATACAAACTTCACTGCGGTAAGGCTGATCTGTCATCACCCACATTTGCCCACTGATACCAAAGGGCTTCCTTCCATCTGTCTTCCATTTGAAAAGTGTTAAATAATTTGCCGTGGATGTCTGTAAGCATAAAAAGACTGCAAAACACTGGAAGTCCTTTATGAAAAATGACATGGACTGACTTATACTCAAAGGGCTTGCATTTTTTTTCTGTCTCTAAGGTGTGGATACCATCCAGCATGCACCAGTGAGTTTAGATTAACTTAGACCATAGTTTCTCAACCTGTGGTATGTGTACCCCTGGGGGTACACAGGTACCCCAACACTCTCTCTCTCTCCCTTTTTTCCTCTCTCTCGCCCCTTCCTCCTCTCAAAACTATGGCAAAAAAATTGGTGCAATTAAAAAATTTAAATTCCCCAGTAATAATTTGGTGTGCTGCGCTTTGCTTAGCACTGGGTTCAGCCCTCCTAGCTTTAGCCAACATGATGTCTAGCCCAGGTACGTACTTGAGTTGTGCACCCCAGGTATAAAAGGTGGCAACCCTACCCACTCCAGATCAGACATCTGTCATATCACGGCCTTATATATACAGCCCTTCTTCCAACATATGGCACACATTAGTCTGTAAATATAAAATTCCCTGAAAAGTTGAGTGTTGGGGTACTTATTAACATTTTCAGAAGTTAAGGGGTACGTGCTACTTAAAAGGTTGAGAAGCACTGACCTAGACAAATGGTTTCTTATTCTTGTTTTTGGTCCCAGAGTCCACATCAGGTAGAGAGGCTAAAATTCCTTGGTCCTTCTTGGCACAGGCAATTTCAGACCTTCTCTCTGTGGATACCTGTGGAGATGTTCCTGCATATATAAGACACCCAAACTATTTTTACCACGAGTCTCGCAATCCACAGCTACCTTGCCAGAGGCAGAAGCTTGGCAAGAGCGTGGGAACACGCAGGCCAGAGTTGTTAAAAAATGGTGCTGCTATGGCGCTGTTTCCTGCCAGACCGTGTAAGCTGTATTCAGAGCATGCTGTAGACATCTCTCACCCTGTGAGAGCAGATGGGTTGCTCTCTACTGATCCCAGCACTGCAGCTGTCGCATGCTGCAACAAGGGAGTGCGCTCGGGCTGCGGCCAAGTGATGGCGCCCATGACTGCACAGCTATTTTAGAGCTACAAGCTGCCAGTAGCAGCAGAGTGAATTGTCACCTTTGATCAGGGGAATCTGTAACTTCCCTATCTACCCCCAATGTCTCATAGGTGAGGAGGCTTCCAGCAAAAATGAGCAACGTTGAATTCTGAAGAGCTTACCCTTGCTCAGCTAGGCTGGAGAAGATGGCTTTATTTAGCTTTCATGCAAACAGCCTGCAGAAACGTGCCATTGTATGTGTGTAACAGTGTCTTGGCACTTCCAGGCATCTAAGCTTCCATGAACAGGAAGTTTCTTAACCTCTTGCTGCGAGTGTTTGTGTGTCTGCTGGACTTTCCTGTTGTTCTAAGCATACTGATTTTGGACTCCAAACATGAGAGGACCTTCAAAATCCTTTTGAAGGCTGGTTTCTCCAGGACTTGTTTGCTCTTCATTGGCCGTGGCAAGGTGGAGTTGCACGGGCCTCTCTCTCAACTTTCATGTTGGGAATTGGCATTCATCGGGGTGCTGTAGGGACCAGGAAGGCTTTGATACGCCAGCGTCCGGAAGCATGACGTTTCCGTTCTGTTGTGGGGAATTGTTTTGCATGCAGTGGGAGTATATTATTGATAGATTATAAATAGGGCTCATTGTTTGTCATGGCAAAAGAATGCAAGGGTCCTGGGGGTGTTCGGGGAGGGGGAGAGAAAGGAAGGTTGTGGCCCACAGTATTATGCATTTATTAACTCATTGTCATTTAAAAGTCCATAAACAGAGCAGAACATCAGAGGAATCCCATAGATAAAACAACATGGAGGAGTTGCAGTGGGCAGGAAGATTGGGGCAGAAAGATGCTGGCTTCGATTTCCCAGATCCCCTTGCCGCGCAGCAGGAAAAGCTTTCCAAGGACGTGGGCTTGGGAGCTCAGTGCTCTGGATTTGTCCCCTCTAAATTGTTTTAGTCTCAGTACCAAAAATGGAGGCACCCCAAATCACAGTCCTGTCTTTGAAGTCATGCAGGTTTTCAACACTGGATACTGACCTCTTCTTTTTTTTTTTAATATTGTATTGGTAGGTCTCTGGAAGCAGCCAGTACACTGATACTTTTTACTAATGACCTAACCAGGATAGCAAACCCTGTTCTGCAAGTACTCTTTATTTCCCTTTCTTCCTGGGGTGTGGTCTCAAGATCTGGCAGGTCCATGGGGCCTGTTGTGCTTTACTGCTGCAATTGTATTTGAGCACATCCTGGTTGAACACACCTGCTGTGCTGCAGAGCATGCTGCCTCTGCCCTAGCATTGCTTTGCAGTCACGGGATCATTAATGGATGATAATGATAGCATGGCAAAGAGATGCAGTAAATAGGAGCCTTGGAGTTGGGCAGGGTGTTTCTAAACTCTGGTTTTGCTTATAGGTTTCGGTGACAAAGTGCATGCCACTGTCATCTAGTGAGTCATCTGCTTCACCAGCTTCCTGGTCTGTAATTATTGGCCATATCATTAGCGACCAAGTGTTTCTCCTGTGCATTTTCCCGAAAAGTAGTTGCGTAGGCTGGATATGGAGGGGGTGAGTTGTGAGGGATCACTCCACCCTGTTGCATGCGTGTGCTCGCACACGCAAGTAACGTAGCCTCCCTTTCCTCGCACAGCCACGCTGCTCCTACCTCTCCAACTCTGCAATCCGATTGCAATAGCAGCCTTAAACAATAGATCCTTCCACCAAGTCCATGTTTTTCTTTTAAATAACAGAGGGAAATGTTGTCTGTTCTGGTTCAGCTTTTGCTGAAGGAAACTGGTGGAAGCCTCCATGACTTGATGCACTTAAAATAAAGCTGGACAAAGCAGTAGGAAATGTACTGCAGGGAACAGCTCCTTGGTGGCACGGGAGGGAGTAGATAGGATCACACATTTCTCTTCCATCTGCAGTTTCTATGGGGCATTGATTCTCCAGTGGTGAAAACGGGTTTCCAGTAGTGCTCTTCATTGTCCTCTCTGGAGGTTAGGAGCCACCACATTGATAATGAAAGCACGGCAACAGTTAACAGGGTGGTGGTAACTTGTGCCTATCTGTTCTTTCTAATCTCAGCTCATAGCTATCTAGGGTGTATTTGAATCGTTAAATATTTATCTACATGTCTGGTATGTGTAAAAGTTATTCCCAACCTTTCCTTTTGAGCATGGCCCTGCGTGTCTTCTCCTGCCCTTTCATTTGATTGTCTTGATTTTTCGGTCTCCCAGGCAAATCATTTTCTGTTCAGGGCAGAAAATACCTTGCCATTTCACAGCACACAGCTCTGTCGCTTTGTAAATATTAGCTCTAGGAAACGGTCCACCTCTGCTATGAAGTAGCAGGTGAGGGACTTGGCTTGGTATTTCTGCCTTGTCTGATGGTCCAGAGACCACGCGGGAAGCAAGATGTGTTTGGCAGTAGCTTTTATTAGCCTACCTATATCATGGGGAGAGGTGTTAGACAAGCTGCCAGGCAGAACATTCATCGCAACTTTACTGGACACTAAAAACCATGTTTTAACACAGACGTTTCGGGCTCGTTACAGTTTGTCTGCTCTCTGCCAACCTCCCAGTATTCCCTGGGCAGTATGGTAATGACCCTCATCCTTTTTGACTGGTCTTATTCTTTTACAGAATTAATTTTTCCTCATTTCAGCTGCTCTTTGTTTGAACTGTATGTTCTTCTGATGGCTTCTCTTTGCTCCCCAGGTTTATTGCCCTCTTCCTTTTATTTAAGGACCATTTTCCTTTGCATGGTTCAGTTCAGGAGACTTGCTAAATAAATCTTGCTTCTTGCCTAAAACACTGCAGGCACCTGGGAGGCGGAGGTGGATGTTCTAGCATGTCTGCCCTGTCTTGGCAGGGATGGAAAAGTCAGGAATTGGAGTATGAGTTGGCCTGCCTGTCGCGTCTCTCCAGTCAGCTGACTCTTGCAAACAAGGCACGACTTATTCATGCTTTTGCTCTTGGCTCATCAGCTCCCTGGATCGACTGGTTCACCCGCCTCCTGGTGTTGTTTGTCAAGTTCCAGCAGCGAATAGAGGCTGGGGAATTTTGGGAATTTTGGACCTCTCTGACGCTCAGAATCGCAGCCTAATTTTGGGACCTTTGGACCTCTCTGACGCTCAGAATCGCAGCCCGTGACCTCTGCTTTGCTGCAGCAGTTTGGTTTCAAAATAGCAGGAGGAGCATGGGAAGGGCCAGGAGGAAGACGCGTTGCAGGGCTTTTGTTCAGCAGCCCTTGCGAGATCCCTTGGGAGCGCCCTGTGTCAGAGTCTTGAGTGCCACGGTCCAGGTGGCCTGCCCCCCTGCCCGTGTGGAGGAGAGGCGAGAGCCTGCATCCATTCATGCTTAAATTAGTTGTGTCAGACACTGGACAGTCATCCTGGGAGTCTTCTCTTCCATTTTCCCCTTCCCCATGGTCTGTGCCAGATCAGCTTGGAGGTGGGTGCTGGAGGGTAAAGGCAACACATTTGGACGCGTGGGAGGCAGAGGAAAGGGGCCAGATTAGTGCTCCCATACTCTTCCCCCCTTGCCCCTCATGGGAGGGAGCCTTCTCTTTGCCAGGCTTTGCAGGGTCCTTCCAGGTAGTACAGTATGGTATTTATCCCCACTCAGATTTGGGCTAAACTTACATCTCCTAGAGCTTTGCTCAGAATCGGGGCTCGCCTGTAACTGTGGGAAGAAATCTGAAGCACCCTTCCTCTCAATGTGAGTGTACAGCAGCGAGGTTGGGGGTTGGCATCGAGGCTGGGGGTTGGCATTGTGGCATCATTGCATGGTGGGGATGGATAGCTCCAACAGCCCCCTTTGTTCCTCTCCAAAGGAAGCGTCCTGATTTAATTAAAGCCTGTAGGGTGCCAGCCGCAGCCTCATTCTTCACACCCAGCAGGGGCACCTGGAGAATTTTTTTTTTTTACTGTCAGAAGGAGGATTAAACTAGTTTCTGAGTGAATTTCCTCCCCCTCGTTTCCTGGGGGGTTTAAATTCCTCCAGCTGCCTGTGCCATGTAACAGCGCTTTCCCGCAGGGGTCCAGCTTGCATTCGGAGCTCGTTCTAGCTCTGCACAGACTCCTAGGCAGAAAGTTAGTGGGTGGCTGAGTGGGAAAGACTCCAGTTTGGGACTGCACAGGGCTAGACCCACCTTTCCAAATGCATTGCATAATAAAGGCGGTGTTCGTCTCCATCAGCGCTTGGTGCCTGGGGTCTCTGCGCTGCTAGCGCACATGACTAGCCCCTGGTCGGCTCTGAGGACAGCAGCGCAGTTGTCCAGTCGGCTCACACTGCTGGGTGCAGGCTGCAGGAAGGGTCACCTCGCAGCTGAGAATGACCTGTGTCTGCTCCCCTTTGCCCATCGGTGTAAGGAAAGGAAAAGACCAGAGACTGATAGTCTTTCCCCTCTTCTCTTCCCTGCCTGTCACCCTGGAGAAAAACCTTTGTAGCTTCTTTAGTGAAAAATATGTTTTTTCCCTTTTGTTCCCAGTTCAGGAGTTGGCCTGGTGAAGTGTGTGCTGGGGGTACTGAGCAACAAACTGCAGTCTCCTAGAAAAAGTAAAAGGTCAGGCTCTTGTTGCCTATTGCTTGTCAGCAGATAGGGATGGTTATCTCCATGCAAACGCCCTGTGTGGCATGGTAGAGCTGATCAGCAGAATGCTTTTAAAGAAAGAACTATGCTCGCCCATCGTGCCCCAGCCTAATTCAACTAGCAGCAGCTTTCTAGGCTTGCGCTCTCCCTGGTTCTCCGTTTCCCAGGAGCAGGGATTAAAGATTCGCTTGCTACTGCTTTGTTCTTCTCTCTGCGGAAGGAGGCTTCTGATTTAAGGTGAGCAGTTGCAGCTTTGTGAGGCCGAACAGCCAGATGCTCCTATATGATCAAGACTACCATGTTCCACGGGTGCCCAGGGCTCCCCCACGGCAAGTATAGCCTAGGTCTGAGAGTCCTGTTGGATGAGCAGCAAAAGCCTCGGTCCCCCACATGCAGTCTGTAACATCTGTGAAGAAATACAGCAACCTCTGTCTGCTGCAACCCCTTCTGTACACCTTCAAAGCAGTTCACTTCCTATTCCTGCAGTTAGGCCTGTAAATGCTCTTTCTTTATTTCTGTTTTCTTGAACTAGCATCTGTTTCATAGTTGTTCGGGGCTTGAAGGGACCTTACAGATCATCGGGTCCAGCCCCCCTGCACGTCATGGAGCCCTGTGCTATCTGTGCCGCTGAGGGTTGTTCCAAAAGGATAACTGCTGTAGGGAGGAAAAGACAGATACAGCTCCTCCTTCCATACTTTTCTGCTAATCCTGTGCGCGCTCTGATTAGCCAACATTTAGCACCTCTGTGTCTGAACATACCCTTGCAGGCTGGTACTGATAACCTTTGAAGAGGGGCATTATCTGGCGTCTCTTCCCTGCTTCTTTTGGGGTGTGGGAATGGGGATTCTCTGCTACTTTTGGGGTCGGGGGGCAGAAATGGGGATCCTCAGCTCCAATCATTTGTCTTCCCAAGAGGAGCTGAATACTCTAAGGCAGAACTCACTCTGCAGGCCAGTGTCACTAAATCCTTAATAGTAACCATGCTTGAAACTGGGTGGAGGGTGGTGCAGAGAGAGCAGGCTTGTGTTCCCTTTGTCACTTGAGCTCTGCACACTGCTTCCCCTGGGGTCTCCATGCCTGGTAGCTCAAAACCATTCCTGTTTGAGTTTGGACTGCAGGGAAGGAGACTGTTTTAGATAGATTTAATCCTGTAAAAGATGCCTTTCTGTCCAGACAGTCGAAGAGAGCTCTGCTTCTAGTGCCTCATCCAAGCCTTCACCTTGGACCAGACGCCACAGACTTTTGGATAAATAGTCTTGCAGGGTTGGCTAAAGTTTGTGCAGACTTCTGTCGTCTCCTGAAAAAGCAGGAGGATGGCAGGGACCAAACACTTGGCTCAAACTCCTATAGCAACAGGGTTAGTGACTCTCCCAGTCCCAGTTGCAAGGACTTGTGATCTGTCACTCCAGGAGGTCTTATTTTCTTCTACAGCCAATTCTGCTAATTTGCTGAGAGGCTTTAGGTAAACTGCTTCTCTGGCCATCGGCCAGCTTTTGAGCTCTGAAGAATGGTAGAGCTGCTTGAAACTGTGATTTGCGAAGTCTCTACCAATTTCACTTTTTCTTTTCCAGTTCTTCCCTCCCCTGGCCAAAAAATCCCCACCAGTTCTGCCCATTGATGCTGGGGACATTCCCTGAAGCTTTGGAATTCAGGGATGCAGCTTTGCAAAGCTCTGCTCCGTCCCACGAACAGAGCAGCACCGTGCGACTAGTCCAGCTCGCAGGGCCTCATATCAGAAAATACATTCAGACATTCCAGTGGGCAACGCTACTGGGAGCAATCCCCAGGCGCTCAGCTGTCAGGAGTCCCACTTGCATACAATGGATTTCCCCTGGGATGGCACCATGCAGCTATGCCTGCCAGGTGTGGTGCATCTAGAGCTCTGCCCAGCTTGCACGGCCACATGTCCAGTTACGTGGCACAGTTCTGTCTGTGGAGTGGAATGGCTTTCGATCGCTGAGTCCCATAAGGGGAGCAGGTGCTGAGCAGCGTTGCAACACCCTAAGTCTCAGCCATGTTAGGCATACCTGGGGCTGCCTTCCTTTGGGGGTAGAAAAGCCTGATCAGAGTCCTTGGGGAAAAGCCCCTAGTGAGACTGACCCTTTCTCCATTGTGTGCTGTCTCTGCAGCTGGTCAGCGAGAAGGTTGGAGGAGCTGAAGGGACCAAGCTTGACGATGACTTCAAAGAAATGGAAAAGGTGAGATGGGAACAGCCTGGTTTCCTGGGCCCCTTTCATGCATGCAACCTGTGTCCTGACTGAATTTCACTGCTTTGGGTTGTCTTTCTCCTGCAGAAAGTGGACCTCACCAGCAAGGCGGTCACAGAAGTGCTGGCCAGAACTATCGAATACCTGCAGCCCAACCCAGGTAAGCCCCTACGGTCAGCTCTGTCCTGCTAGCTTTTGTCACACAGGAGCAGGGAGAGGACTTTGGTTTGTATGCATTGATGCTGTCTGACAACACGCTGGATTAGCTTGTTCTCGACTGGTTGAGCAGGTGGAGTGTCCACTGATGCCATGTATACCCAGTAGCTGATGGAAGCATCTTGAAATCGTGACCCTGGCCATCACTTCTCCCCATCCCCCTCTGTTATACTTTTTCAAGGGCAGCTTGAGCCCTGTGGCACTTTCTACAAGTCCAGGAAATCTACTCGGCTATCAAATATTCCCCATTTCCTCAGATTAGAGATTCCCTGAATGAGGCTTCCTGAGACAGGGATGCCTAGAAATGGAAAGCTGTCTCCTGGGATGAGGGAGGGGACCCTGCAGTTGTCACTGCTGGAGCCTGCTGGCCTTCCTGCATACTTCCAGGCAGCTTGTTTAGCAACACACTCCTGGGATTGCAGGAGGGCTAGGGAGCTCCTCTTGGACTTGGCTGGCAAGCTCAGTTGAGCTATTTTCTGCCTGCTATCTTAGAAGGAAACTTTTATAGCGAGCGATTATTTCTGGGAGATTGAGACAATAGGTTTTCTTGGCTACTGGAGTAATTTTAAGGGGGGTCGGGGGGAATAGTTGGCAGTGGTCTGTGTGTGCTGGTGAGGCCAAGCTAATTGCAAACACAGATGTGGCTGTTTCTTCACGCCAGCTTCCAGAGCCAAGCTCACGATGCTCAACACCGTGTCGAAGATCCGTGGGCAGGTGAAGAACCCCGGTTACCCGCAGTCAGAGGGGCTTCTGGGGGAGTGCATGATCCGATATGGCAAAGAGCTGGGCGACGACTCCAACTTCGGTGAGTGTCTCTGAGCTGATCTGTGTGGCTGGTTGGCACGGACAGGAGTTGCTAAGGACTCCACTCCCTTTGTAGAGTTCCCTTTAAACCTCCTTGCCAACCTCTGACAGAGCAGAGGGTCAGATATGGGAAAAAACAAAGCTGACCTGTTGTTCTGCTAGTGGGGAAACTACAGTTCAACTAGGAGTGGGGAGATAGTGGAAATGCTTAAAGGCACTGCAGTCACTTGAGTTCATGTTATATTAACTAGTCCCTTAAACTTGCTCTGGCTGTCCTTCTCCTACTCTAACCTGGTTTAACTACGTTTTCTAAATCAGATTGGCTCCATCTCTTGTGCCAAACAAGCTCTTGAGCTAGAGACTTGTTGCAGTCTTGGGAAAATGAAATTCTGTCATTCAGATCAGATATATATCTGCCCGAGTTTTAGTTCAGGGTCTGAACTTGTGTGATGTAAGTGCCTATGCTCCCAAAGCAGGAAGCTCTTGGAACCAGGAAGGGTTAGGCCATGTTTGCAGGTGTGTTGCTTGTGGGTGGGATGGGAGAGGCTGTCTCAAATGATTGGAAGGAGTGCAGCATCCTTGCTAGAGCTGATGCGACTCATTGTGGCCCCCACCACTGCTTGATTTAGATGCCTTGCATTTGACAGTGAGTGTATGCTCACAGCGTGCCTCTGGGGCAAGGTGCTATCTCCATTTTTCCAGTAGGGCACTGAGGGGTAGAGAGTGATGCCTAGTCACCCCAGTGTATGGCAGAGCAGAGCGCAGATCTCCTGAGGTCCTGCCCAGTGCATTGCCTCATAGATCCAATTTATCTTTAATTGGACCTTCGTAGAAATGTAGATCTAGAAAGTACCTTTTAACTCAAACTGAGCAGATTTGTCATGGAAACTGGGTTGTCGGGGGAGAGATGAGGAAGTCCCGCTGTGCAATTTTCAGCAAGAGGAAAGCAAAGAGGCCACAGCCAAGAAATCTTTCCGTGTGGTAATGCCTCATTACCATGAAACAAACCATGTGTGACTTGTGGAGTAGTGGGGGGAGAGGGGGGAAAAGCATTTGATGACAGAAATATTAATCCACCCAAACACTGCAGCTTCCCCATGTGACTGGATTCAATACTGTTGCAGCTGGTTGATCGCTTTATAGCATGGAGCAGAGCCTTTCCTCCCCTGGAAAATTAAAGGGCTATAGATATTTGCAGGAGCAGGGGCTGTCTCATGGGATTCCTCTGGCCGGTTTGGAGCCCTGGATCTCTCGTAGGCTGGAGGAACCATTGCTGTGGTTCAGCCTGTAAAAGAGTAAGCAGAAGGAGACTTTTTTTGAGGACCACACCGGACATGGTTCTCTCCTTAAAGGAACACTGCTGGGTTTATAACGGTGCCTTTTTAATGCCATATTTTCCCTTTGGTGCAATATCTCTGGGGTTATTAACTTTAAAAGAACTTTTTAAAAACTTACTCTTGACTCATGAGGTTTTTTTCTTTCTGAGTTAACAAACTTAGATTTGTAATTTCGCTTTATGGTCAATTCCACTTTTATATACCCCAGCAGAATGCAAATGGGGCGTAGGAATAGCTTATTAATTCATAAAGCTTCCACTTGGAATTTAAAAAAGCCTTATGCATGAATAAGAATGCTTCCACTGCTAGTCTGTCTGGCTTCAATGCAGTTGTGGTGAGAGCTGGAGAGAAAACTGAAACGATGGGGCATTGTAGTGTTAAAGACTACAACTTTTATAAGACCTTTAGTTTGAAGGGGTAATAAATTCTGCTTAACAGGCTAAACACAAACAAATAAAATAGCCTGGGTTGCTGCCAGCATCTGGAGAATGACTTTTAAAGTAAGAATCCAAAATGCTGCGAGCCTAATACTAAGACTGTCTGGAGATTTATTTTCTCATTTCTGTAATGCCTTCCATCGGAGAACTCGGCCATTTCATATAGGCATTGTTTCCTGATGCCTTTCTTCCTCTGAACTCAGTAGCAATTATTATCCGTACTTTTCGTACTTTTATACATTTCTGTATAAACTGAAGCACCAAGGGATCGGGCCCAAGTCCACGGCCTGTGACAGAATAGAAGTGCGGACCACCAAATCTCAGCCCCCGCCAACCCTGCTTAGTCCACTAGGTCGGGCCCCTCTCCACCATGCTCCTCCAGTTGCTCCTATCAGGACTGTGCAGTTGTTCTGATCCACGATGTGGGGCTGGCGCACGCCGAGTGTCTCAGCAGAATGGCCCTGCATGCAGCTGCCACAGACTCCAGCGCTGTTTTAACTGGCTTGTTCTTCTGTCACCCTCTTCCTCCCCTTCCTTCTCTTACTTGAAGGCGATGCACTTCTTGATGCTGGTGAATCTATGAAGCGGTTGGCTGAGGTGAAGGACTCGCTGGATATTGAAGTCAAACAAAACTTTGTCGACCCCCTCCAGAACCTGTGCGACAAAGACCTCAAAGAGATCCAGGTAACCACCAAGATATGCTTGCACGCGCTCTGTCTCTGAGCTCTTTAGAGCAGGTGCTCCTGTCCAGTGTCTTTGTGGATGTCCCAGTGGACTTGCACAGTACCTGTTGTTGTACCTGCTTTCTCAGCTTGTCCTCCCAGCCACTAGCATATTGTCCCAGTCTGTTCAGCTGCTGCTACTGTTGCTGCTGCTGCTTAACCAGGGCACAAGGCAGGATTTTTCTTGGAAGTGTTTCAAGGTTCACTTGTATTCCTTGCTACCTTCCACATGGTCTCTTGGCTTCCTGTGACCCAGAGCTGATAGTACTTGGAGCTCTGCACCGGAGGTCCCTGGGATGTCAGAGCATTGGATTGCCTTATGCAGATAGCAACAGTCCCTGCTCCATTGTCCCAGCATCCAAGATTCATGGGTTTGGGATGCAGGGTGTGCCAGTTTCTCTCTTGCTCGCATCTGTATCCTCTGGAAAACCCCAGCAGCTTTCTCCTTCCCACATGGGCCTCGTGTCACAGCAGCCCTCTTTGCTGAAGAGATGCAGCTCCCAAGCTAGCTACAGTGTATATTCCCTGAGCACCTTCAGGTGGTGTAAATCCCATACAGATCAATCTGTGTCCTGAGAAGCTTGCAGTCTTAATAGTTGCACGAAGCCAAGGGCTTGCACCCAAATGGTTCTCTCTCAAAGGCCCCTGACAGCCCAGCTGAAGGCAGGGGGCCAGCCACACATTCTTCTCAAATTGATTTATGGAAACCAGCCCTGTGCTACGTGCAGCAGTTTGGTTCCCCTCCAGTTTGTGACCAGAACCTGGAGAAAAATGTATCCTCTTGCCAGCTGCTTTATGACTGTTTCAAAGTAGTAAAGATGACTCCAGAATCCTAGGAATAGTCCTCTACTGAACTGGATCTCCACTGTCCACTCAGCCCTGCCATTGAACCTCAGTCCTGACCTGCTCTCTTTGCTTTTGGACTGTTGCCATGGTGGCCTTCTGTTTGGGAGATGCTTGGGCACCTCTGGCTTGTGGGTCTTAGGGTTTTTTGTTTTTTTACCTATCACTGCCGTTCTTTCCTCAGCATCACCTGAAGAAGCTGGAGGGCAGGCGTCTGGACTTTGACTATAAGAAAAAACGTCAGGGAAAGATCCCAGATGAGGAACTGCGACAGGCCATGGAGAAATTCGAGGAGTCGAAGGAAGTAGCCGAGACGAGTATGCACAACCTCCTAGAGACTGACGTGAGTGTGCCCTGGGGCAAAGGAGCTTGGACTTCCACAGGGAATGCAGCGTTTGGAGGGGGGCGGAGGGGTTTCTCCCTTCTGGGTAGGGCTGGCTGCTGTTCTGGCACTCAGTAGACCTGATCCTGCCCATCTATCCCTACCATTATCCTGCAGCACTTCCTGTTATTCCAGTGCTGGGCCTTTACCAGGCAGCTTTGGAAATGCCCTGCAGCCCATCCCTGCCAACCCAACCCTTGGCTCTGAGGAGAGACCGATAATTTCACTGGACTGAAGCTGCTCAGAGTCTCTGAGCGGCCAGGATATGGATGACATGAATCACAGGCATTCAGAAAGACATGAATCTGTCTCCCCAGAGGTGGCAAGTTGCAGACACGGTGCTCCATGCCTTGACAAAGACTGGCCTCTCATGCCTGACTCAAATATAAATGCCAAATGCTTTCCACAGGGCTTCCTGGCACCCAAACCCTTGTGCTGCGGAAGGCTTGTCCTGCCCTACTTGCTCACTGCACATTGCAATTCTTGCAGATTGAGCAAGTGAGCCAGCTCTCGGCCCTGGTGGAAGCCCAGCTGGACTACCACAGGCAGGCAGTGCAGATCCTGGACGAGCTCACGGACAAGCTTAAGCGCAGGTGAGGCCTCCTGGAGTAGTTACAGGCCCTGGTACTGACCTGCTGGGAAGCCTTGTGCCAGTATGTGCCTGGCTTCTGGGAAGTTACTCCCTGGTGCAAGCCCCTTTTCAGGTAGCTTTATCATCATCAGTGACTGTATCCCTGTAGGTGACTTGGAGGTGGAAGGTGTATCCACAAAGTTGTTACCACTTCTGAGTTGATCCTGTCTCAAGTTCTGCTTCCCTCAGTATCAAAAGGGTCACACAGCATCATCCTAGCACCCTTTGACTTGGTTGCCTGGCATGCTGATCCATGAATGCCTAGATCCATTTATTACAGGAGCACCCAAAAGCACCAGGCAGGAATCCATTATGCTGCTTGCTGGTCAAACAGGCAAGCTGGAAAGGTGCCTGCAGAGCTTATGTATTTAAGGATGGGGCAAGCAAGTGGAAGAGACAGGAGGAAGAAATGTGGAGGGTGTAGGGAGGTAACATTTAATAGACTAAAAGCATTATGTTTGGGATAAAGCGCACTCTCAGGGCACAGTGGAGCAGATGCAGTGGATTTTTCCGCTGCATCTGCACACTCCTGCAGATGCTAACTCCTGCTCTGTTTACATTTGGGTATCCTAGCAAACGGCTGCAAACATGACTCCCACATGTCCCTTGCAGTATTAAAAATGAAACGCATTGCTTCCTCCCACAAATGGGACACAGATCAGCGCCTGGCTTGGAGGAGCAGAAGAGAAGCCTTGTCCAAGGGACTGTGTTCTTGGGCAAGGAGAAATCCTGGCTGGGGCTGAGGACTTCCCTTGTGTGTTTAGCAGTGAGAGCCTGTGTTACTTGGGATCAGTACTGGGCATGCAGCTCTGCAGACAGCAATCAACTTAATAACTCCCTGCTAAGTTTGCCTCCACTCCCTCCACGCAGCATGTAATTTTCCTTGTGCTCCAACCAAATCTTTGCTCCCCTTTGAAACGTGGCGCTAAGTTTTGTCCCTTTATGTTTTGGGAACACTGACTGGGCTGTTTCTCCACTGGAGAGACTGACTCACACAGAGAATGAAAGGGCTAGATCACTACCACTCTGATCAGCACTTGCCAGGGCTGCCCCCAGTTTGAGAAGGCAGGCAAACACCAAGGGGAGAGGGATTGGAGCTGCTCTAAAGGAAATGGGATGGAGTTAAACGCAGGCTCAAGCCTATGGGAAGGGGAAATGGCTCACTGCTGGTGTGGGCTGGTGAGCTGTGGAAGGCTCTCGGGTGAGTGAAGGGAAGTCCCAGTTCTCACATTGCTTAGACTGGGCCAGGTCCTGTGCTGCAAAGAACTGCCCTGTCCTGCCTTGGGGAGAGACCTTGGATGCAGCTTAACAATTCCCTTGCATTATGACTGATAGTTGGATTACCTGTTGCTCACTGGGCAGACTGGACTTGGGTATGAGGCTGTCGCTGGCCTTCAGGGTGATGCTGGACAATTTGTATCCCAGTACATGCCTCAATTTCCCCATCTGTTAAAATGAGGAAGTGCTTTGAGGTGGCCTAGTATTTCCTGTGCTCTGCATAGGAGCTAAAATCCTAGAGCCTTGTTGAGCTGCCTGCTGGGCCCCCTGCAGCATTCACCCCCTGGAAAGCTGTGTGGCACCTTCTGGGGGATGCCTGAGCAAGTCGAGGTTGATGCCAAGATGCCCAGCCCCGTGGAGCTGCTGTTGAAATTGCTGGAGGACAGGCTTGTGTAATGTCCACGACTGACTTTTTCCCTCTTCGTGCTGCTCTGCCTCCTCTCCAAGCCCCACTGCGGGGAGATGGGGGCATTCAGATTATGCCTGGCCCTGTCCTCTTTTCAGCATGTGTGTTCCTGGTGTCAGTAGAGCAGAGTTTCCTGTTCTCTGGGTGGTTTGCTAACACTGCTCTGTGCTCGGTCCTCCGTCATGGATGGGAATTGACAAGCAAACACAGGCTCTGGTTTAAATTAAACCTGGGCCAGAGTTGGGAGGATTGTGGAAATCGGAGAACGCAAGCTGCTGCAGCAGCGGCCCCTGCCGGCCAGAGAGTCAGTGGGACTGCAGAGCGCACGAGTACAGGGCCCGCAGGCTCGCTGCCCGTGGGGACCTAGGAGGGCTTCTGTGGGGCAGAAGCGGACCTCTGCTTGGAGGGGGGCGGGGATAAGGTGATGAAAATAGATCCAGAGTGGCCTTGTCTGATTTTGCCTGGGCCATGCAACCAAAGCTCCTGCCAGACTGGCCTGCCCATCGAGACAGATGTAGAAGCAGGGCAGATGGGGAGAGCTGTGTAAACGGCTGTGGGGGCATGAGCCCAGCTGGTCAAGTCGCACCTCTCCTTTGACAGTAGGCAAAGCCTTGTCCAGCGGATTCACAAATAATAGTAATGTGTGTGTCCAACCCAGCCTCTCGTGGACCCTCTGGATACTTGCTCCGATGTGGATAGGGAGCTCTGTAACTCCATCTATGGGACGGGACTGTATTTTCTCACAGGGCCTGTCCAGGACACATGTGGGTCAGCCCCAGAGATGGGTAAGGCATGGCCTTTTAGCCATCCTGGCTCTCTTCCCCACTGCAGAATGGCTGTGATTTTGTCCTCTAGCTAAAACGGGTCCCAACGGAAGTGCTGAATTGGCTGGAGAGAACAGCCAGGTGCTTGGGGTCTGGCTCTGTCCAAATCAAGGTGCCTCCCCGTGCACTTGCTCCTCCATTTCCAGTTGTCCTTCTCACATCCTTTGACCTGTTGGCAGCACAACCTGATGCAGCCCCAGAAGGAGGGAGATGCAGGGAGTATAATCCATGGGAGCAACACGGGGCAGAGACACGTCTGGATCTGAAGTGAGGATGGTGGAGACTTAGCTCTGCACTGGCCCACGTGCCACAGAGGATATTTTGGTTCTTTCGGCTGAAATCATGGGAGTGACGTATGATGCGAGGGAGAGGTGGTTTCCACCATGGCCTTGGCCATACTCAGCTGGCGAGGTCCCACTTCCCAATGACCTACATTACAAGTGGGTTTGAACAGGTTCCTTCCAAGTCGGAGCCAAGATCCAGGCCCCTTACTGCCACACAGGTTGGATTTGCTTCCCACTGGCCAATGAAAAGGCTCCCACGGGGGGTGCAGGTGATTTGCTGTTCCTCCTGGAGTTGTGGATTGTACACAGACACTGCGTGACTTAACGTTTCTGTTGCTTCTCCAGAATGAGAGAGGCCTCATCACGCCCCAAGCGGGAGTATAAACCTAAGCCCAGAGAAACGTATGACTTCGGAGACACCGACCAGTCCAACGGGGGCTTTGCTTGCAATCCTGCCCCCAAAGTTTCAGGTAACGAGGTCCGGTGTGTGCTGCCCTTGTGGTCACTGGTCTGGCAAGCAGCAGCCCTCAAAGGGATGGAGGGGATTTGCTGTACCTGGCAGATGAAAGGGTTCCTCTGCTGCATGTGCCTCAGACAGCCCAGAAGGTGGCAGGGATGCTTTGAAGCTGGGGCCTTCTGCCATCACAGCACTTGGGTCCGGCAGGCAGTGCCCAGGCTCGGGCAGTGCCCTGTGGCAGGCTGGTAGTTGTCTCAGAGTGGCAGATAGGAATGGGGGGGACGCGCTTTTTCCCTCCCTCCATCCCCTGCATGTTCCCTTCCAGCCCCTCTGCGCTGCCTAACCTAGCATGTAGGATCCCCTCCCTCCCCAACCCCACACTTCTAACTGGTCTCTCCCCTGGGGGTGACCAAGGGATTTCCTTGCAATGTTGTTTTTAAGCATGTCTCTTTCTTTTTATTTGGAAGCAGCTTCCTCCTCTTTCCGATCCGACAAGCCATCCCGGACCCCAAGCAGGAATATTTGTGAGTTCCCCCCCCATCGCATGCTGCGTGGCTCTCACTCTGCTCCCTCTTCCTCACGCTAGCTGCCGTTTGGAGTCACTAACACTTTGTCAGCCAAACAGTTTTCTGCGCTTTGTTCAGCAATAAAAATCAGCTGATTCTTGCCCCTCTAGCACCTGACATGGACAGCTTGGCTGTAACTGTAGGGAAGGTTTGGACCCATGCATGAGTAGATTTATAAGCCAAATGCTGAGAGTTTCCTGCCTCAGATACATGTGGTGAAGGCATTTGGATAATGTAACCTACACGCGTGGATATCCTGCCTTGCCCGTGCAAGTTTCTGACCCCAAAGGAAATGAGAAGCTCCTTTGGTGACAACCTGTTACTGTTACAAATGGCACATCCAGCTTCCACCCCTTCTTTTCCTTTTGCACCTCTGGGCTTTCACAGTCACAGCAGCGCAGCCCGGAGCTGGTGACAGAGCCAATAATGCTTGGACATACGGTGCAGGGTTTGTAGCCTAATCTCTGAACAGAGGAGGGCAGTGGAGAGCTGGAGTGGTTCCTTCTTGAGGAGCTGTGGTGAGTTCGGGGTAGGACACTGCACATCAGTGGATCTGTTCAAGGGGGTTCTGCAACTGCTCTCCTGGTCAGTTGGGAGGAGAGGGAAGAGCTTGTGGCCAAGCAGGACATGGCTGTATGGGGCAGGAGCGAGAATGGGGCAAAGAGAGCAGGGTCTTATGCTTGGCTCGGGCAGGAGAGGGGTCTGCTTGGAAATGCCGGAGTGGTTCTTGAACATGGGCGCATGGATCGGGCAGGTGGGGAGATGGGGTTGGCCTGCATTTGGTTTTGGGAGTTGTGGGCTAGGTTATGTCAAAATAGAGCTCCAGAGAGGAAGTTTGTGGGAGGGATGTCATTGCAGAGCCCAGGTCAGGGAGACTCTTGGCACGGGGTTGTGCTACGCGTCCTGCTGCGTGTTCTCAGGTGTTGGGCTTGGCTTGGAGGCTGGTTCCCCAGGCCAGCAGCTCACTTGCTGGTGGGGAAACTTTGGAGCTGGGAAGTGGCAGGGTTCATTTGGAAAATCTTGTGAAAGGTGGACCTCCTGCTGCTGCTGCTGCTTGTAAGATTTCCCACATCCTTCCCCAACCTTGGGTTACTTCTTTCTTCTGGAAGCTTCATCAGAAACTCTGTCCCCCAGCCCTTTAGAAAAGCATCTCAAGCCTCCATCAGCCTGACCAGCTCCAGAGCAATGCTGGGTGGAGCCGCAGCCACAGAGCCTGGAAACCTGCCTAGGGCTGCAGTTGTTCCCCTCCGATTCCACAGGCTGGGTTGCTTGGGCTCATGCAACAGGCAGCCTTGGACAGTTAATGGACCTTGCAGGCAGATCCCTGAATAGTTGCTTAAGGTTACATCCAGGCCAGTCCTGGAAAGCATCTGGAGTAAAAGGCTAGGGTGCAGGTAAAGAGGCAAGGGCTCTGAAGACCTGGATCCCATCCTGTGGCCAACACACTGACTTAAACCCATTGTGAAATGCCCCAGGCCCCCTGGGTTTCCTTTTACCATAGGAAGCTTTGTGACCTTGTGCCTTAATGTCCCCATCTATTACTGATCTGGCTTATTGCCAAGGCTGCTTCTGCCAATGACTGTAAAAACAGTCTGAAGTCCTCTGATAAAAGCTGCTGCAGCATTGCACAGCCCTCAGGCCAGGTTAAGAGGCTGCCCCTTCCCCCCCACCCTGGGCTGGTGTTCAAGGAGGTAACGCATTCCTCTGGATTCTGCCCCTGTGCTCCATGCATCCTCCCTGGCCGTTTGGTAGAAGGTCTAACCCAGGTTGCACCTCCCTACTGGAAAATTTAATTTTTTTCCCCTCTGAGCAAGAGTAAAAAACTTCCTTTCCTTTCTGATTTAAGGGAAACAGCCTTGTTTTTATTGCATTTTCCTGCCTGCAGCTAACTTTCCCTTGGCTGGAGTCTAGCTACCTTTTTTTTTATTAACTGGATGGAGTTCAGAGAGCAACCAACAGGACTGGATCGGGAGGTGGAGGGGGCTGAGTTTTGAGGAAAGCCATAAAACAGATGCCTGGAGCAGGACGGCAGGGAAGCCAGCAAGCTGCGGGTGGGGGGCAGGGGTCCCTAGGCTGCAGACTGGCTTGAACACTCACCAGGGAGTTGTTGTAATGGGTTACGAAGGCAAACCTAGGGCAGTGCACTCAGCCAGGCTCTTAAAACCAGAGCTGTACAGGAAGAGACGATTCTGCCTGGCAGGGGATGGACCTGCTGGGCTGGCATTGCCCTGGGATCTCGCCTCTGCCATGGACCACCAGTCAGAGCTCCCACCCTCTGCCCAGTGGAGGAGGCTTGCAAGGAGAGCGGTGGTGACCAGGGGGCCCTGGGAAAGGCTGTTCGAAGTGGCCGGGCCCACATGAGCTGCCATGATCCAGGGGCCAGTCTCACTCTGCTCTGTCTCTCCCCAGCTCACCTGGACCAGCCCTGCTGCAAGGCGCTCTATGACTTTGAACCCGAAAACGATGGCGAGCTAGGCTTCAAGGAGGGCGACATCATCACGCTGACCAACCAGATCGACGAAAACTGGTACGAGGGCATGATCAACGGGCAATCCGGGTTCTTCCCGCTCAACTACGTGGAAGTGCTGGTTCCACTACCTCAGTGAAACTGCCTGCCCCCTTCCCTCCCACCCCTCCACGTCATGCACCACCAGGGAGAGAGGGGCGCCGGGCTCCTGCGCTCCATTCTGCATCTCGACACTAGTCTCTTCCAGGGGCGGGGGCATGAGAGCGCGGTAGAGCCAACTCGGTGTCAGGTGATGAGCAGGGAACAAGCCATGAGGGCTGGGCGGCCCCCTCTGAACTGCTCTTCTGGTGCTTCAGCTCAGTACTTCAAGCCCTGCCAGGTTTGTCCTTGTCACTCCTGTCTGCAGGGGAGAGAGGGGCCTGCACTCTGCCCACAGATGAACGTGGAAGGGTGCAGACTGTGTTGGCGCAGGGCGGGGGACCAGCAGGGTGTTGGCACCTCCGGTCTGCCGTGGGAGAAGGTTTGGCCACCAGCCCCGCCCTGTGAAGGAGACTGGCAAAGTAGGCTCCTGTTGAACACTACCAGCAAATGAGTTCCTGGGGAGGGGGCAGAGGTCAGGCACTGCTTCTGTGCCCAAGGTTCACGTCTCCCAGCACCGTGGGACGCACTTCCTTCATGATGCTGGGCAGGGGAATGGCTTCCTATCATCTTCTGCTGCCCCCATCGGTCTGTCTTGCCCACCTGCCCCCTTCCCGGACAAGGAAAGGGCCCCACAGAAGGAGGGATCAGAGATGCTATGAAGCAGCATGAAAACACTAAGCCACTCCGAGGTTACTTCCCCTTTGCATGTTCTTTGTGCCAGGGCTCTGTGCTCCCCCTGCATGCCCTGCTCCTCTGTGGCCAGCATCTGACCATAATCTCTTCCTGGGCTGCTTTATGCTCATGCCCCGAGACTCCGTGGCTCTTTCAGGTGGGTAGAGTTGAATTGGTTCCTCTGGGAAGGTCTCTACCACCAGATCTGGCACTGTCTTTGGCATGGGATCATCCCCATGTAGCTGAGGCCAACCGTAGCTAAGGGGCCATCGACAACACACGAGCAGGTTGTGCTGAAGTAGCTGTTTAGACCATGTGCCACTGACCTGTCCAGGATGCCCTCCTCTCCCTTCCTGTCACTTCACGTTCAGATGTTCTCCTTCACCACTTATGAAGCTCTGGAAATCTCCACGCAGCCCAGCCAGAGCTTGCCCTGGGCTCCTTGGAGCTGTTTGGCGGTCTCCAGTCTGATCCTTATGTGCCTTTCCCAGCTCTTTTGAGCATCAGGAACTCCTTGTCCTTCAGAGAGCCCCATGGTGCGATGCAAGAAGCCACCTACCCTGCTGGGTTCATAGGGCTCTTAACTCTGGTCCTATTGCTTTGTATCTTGTGTGCGAAGGTTGTGGGGGACAAGGACCTCTCTCCTCTTGTGTCACGTGTTTAGTACTGGTCCCTTGTCCCTTTTGCTTCCCTGCCTGGTGCCACCAGCTCTAGTCCAACGCAGTGAGAGCCGGGTTGCTGAGCAGGGTCATGGTGGCAGAAGCCAGTGCTCCTGGCCCCAAGAACTGACTGTGGACAGAATGAGGTGGTTCCACCAGGGATCGGAGCTGGGGGCAGCCTCCTGCCCTTCCCTATCTAAGGTGCTCCTCTCTGGGCACCCATCCTGTTGCTGGCAATAGGATAAATTCAACCCCTGAGGGTCACCCATAGCTCCTACAGCTGACCTGCTTCTCCCAAGTGCCTGGAAGCCAGGAGAGGCTGTGGACAGGGGATCCTATCTCACCAGCAGAGGTGGAAGTTCAGCTGCTCTGGCATTGACTGCACTCACTCTCCCCCCGCAGGGAGGGACTGGACTTGCCTGCACTGGTGGAGCTGTCCTAAATCCCATCCTACAGAACACAGCCCTTGCTTTCCTTGAGCCCATTTGCTGGAAGGGAGCCAAAGCAAGGGGGTATCTCTCCTTCCTTCTGGGGTGTAGGTAGCTCTCCCTGCCACTAACGCAGCTGGGGTGGTGCAGTGATCTCGAGAGCCATGCTGTGCCCAGGCTGGGCTTCCCCTCCTGTCCACCATGCCTGGCACAGGATGGGCACCACCTGGGCTGTCCTGGCAGCTGCTCCAGCTCACCACCACCCAGGCCTTGCTTCAGCACCTGTGTATTTATTTTCGTGGCAGTCCTCCCTGCCAGGCCAGGGCACCAGCCTGTATTTGTGCTCGTGCCTCGTGCTTGGGTGCTTCCTGCCCCTATCTGCTCAGTCTCCTGTTACATATACACCAAGAACCTTTTTAACATTTTTAACCGTGCATGTCTATGTTTATTCCTCCCATCGATCGCTGTCACCGCCACGACTCGCAGCTGGGGCTGTGGCCAGAGCAGGCTCATGCTTCCAGTCACAGGCTCCCTGCCCCTACAGCCCTTCATGCTCCTGGGGCCTGATCCTGCTCTCTGGGAGGCAGTGGGGACAGGACCCGGCCCCCTCTACATGGTTGGAGGGAGGGAACTCTGTCCTGCCCGTTCCTCGCAGCAGAGCTGTTGTGCACACTGACACCAATGCGGAGGTCGGGACTCCTCAGCTCCTCCCTCTCCCAACCCAGTGGCCTGGCCCCGGTGCGTCTCTGAGCTCTGGTGTAGGCTCGCTTGGGTTGAATGAGTCTGTGTTTAGTCAGGACAGTTTATTAGGTCTCTTTTTGTAATGGCATTTCCTTGTTTTAAGGGGAAAGGTCACAACTCTGGACTTGTAATCACTCAATAAAAGTATTAAATGGGGCTTTCTTCTTTCTAAAGCATTTGCCCTCTTCTTGAGCAGCAGGGAGGGGCCTTGCAGCCAGGCCATGGGGAGGGGGCAGTCACCTGCTTAGCAGGGAAGGCAGTGGGGAGGGTGCCGAGGTGCCTCCTCATCACTCAGCTGTAGCAGTCGGCAGGGGCTGAGGCTTAAGGCCCTGCAGGAGCAAGGCAGACCCTGCAACTGAGAGCAGGGAAGGTGGCCAAGCACCCTTAGCATTGACGGCGTCACCTTCCAGCAGATGCATCCTTCAGTGATGGAGGCTGCGGACACCAGCACCAAGAAAGTGTCTGCAGGGAGGCTCTAGCCGGTCACTGGCAGGGCAGGCTCCACTCCTGGGACGTGCAGGGATGGAGCAATTTGTTTGCTTGGCTGAGAGGCCATGGGCTCTAGCCGCAGATGGAGTAGGGGCTGGCTTCAGCCATGTGCCCTTCGGCCCTGCCCACAGAACAGCCATCACACCAGGGCACTGGATTGCTTCTCTTTAATCAACTACCACGTCCACAATAACTTACAGCCAGAGAGAGGCTCCTCCGCGACCTGCCCTGCTACACTACCAGCACTGCCGAGGCACCGGAGCAGCTGCCCACAATCACCCTGGCACCGGGCTGCGTGCGTTGGGCAGGCACCGGCCCCTTTGGGGAAAGCAGCCAGGGCTTTAGTGAGGGTCTCTCCCCTCCACACCCTCAGTCACCAGCAGGGCCTGGACCCAGGCTTTCCACTAACAGGCTTCCTAATGAGTCACTCCGGCTCTGATGAGCTACATCCCCCATGCAAGGGCTGCTGTGCTGCTTGCTCAGGGCCACCAGGCCAGGTGCCACATACAGTGAAGGCACCTGGGTGTCAGTCTGCCATCAGCTCCTGCCTGGCTCAGCCGCTGTGCTGGAGGAGGCTGTAGATCTGCTCCAGGACATGGGCAAAGCCCTGGTCCTTGGGGGTCCGGGAGGCGAGGGAGCCCTGTGGCAGAAATGCCTTTGCTGAGCTCCCGCCCCAGCCCTGGGGGGGTTTATCCAAGGCTGGCAGCAATAAAAGTAGAACTGCAGGCACCAGATCCCCACCTCGCTATCAGTCCTTGGGTGCTAACCTTCAGGGATGCGTGGGCGTGGACTGGAGGAAGGTCTGTACCTAGGGCCCAGCATAAACCAATGGCCGCCACGGTTTGCTCAGGGATGATCATACCTTGAGCAGGGGGTAGGACTAGATGTGACCTCCTGAGGTCCCTTCCAGCCCAACTTTCCCATGTGCTGCCTACACATTGCATGGGCTACTTCAGACCATGCAGAGGGCCTGGCTGTGTTAAAGAAACCCAGGTCCTCCTAGCCTAAGAGATGCTGATGCTTTACCATGGCCATGGCTATCCTAGCTTGCAGCAGGTCTATGAAATGAGGTGGAAGAGACTCATCTGAGCCTCATCTCTGGCAGGCTGCAGCCCCTGTGCAGCAGCCCACGCTCTTACCTTTAGTTTGTCCAGATAGGTCTGGTCCTGGCTCCACAGGTCCTGGAACTTCACCAGGTCGGGGGCCCCTTTGTAGAACTCCACCAGCAGCATCTGCAGCAGCCAAGGGGAGATGCTTGTCCCTGAGCCATCTTTCTCCCACCGAGCCCAAGCCAGAAACCCCTACACCCTGGCTCCTGGAGTATGCAGGGGCATGGGCCAGAGGAGCTGGGAGGATGGGGCAGAGGCACTGTCTTAATCCCAGGTCAGCCTCAGGACTCCCCAGTCTTGCTGGTCCCTTGGCTGGGGGCACAAGAGCTGTTCCTCCACCAGCCTGTCCCTCCCCAGGTAGCACGGGACTCACCATCTCCTGTAGGACGTCATTGGTCAGGAACCCATCCTGCACGTAGGTGACCTCCACCTCCATGGGGATGCCGTAGTCATTGGGCCGTTGCTAAACAATGGGAGAGAGGAGAAAGCAAGCGGTTCCCATCTGGGGTGTCGGTGGGAAGCTGGGAGCTGGGCCGACACTCCGGTTTAGGTGTGACGCCACGGCTAAGGGTGAGGGGCACCGTGGGGTGATCGCACTGGGTCGCTTGCATCCAAGCATCAGCAAAAAGCCTTTGCGTGGCTGTGTCCCTGCAGTGGCTGGGCTCCTTATCCCAGGGTGAGGAGGGAACAGATGGCTCCCCCCAGCACAGGGTCTGCCAGCCCCACCACAGCCTCCACCTGTGCTCTGCTCCATGGGAGCCGGTTCATGGCAATGCCTTGACCCTCGGGGCTGGAGGAGGCTGCCCTGACTCCCCCAGGGGCACCACCTGGGCTATGGTGGGTCCTAGAGCCAACAGGAGGACCCCAGGGCCAGTTCAGCCTTCGTGCCCATGGGATCTGGGCACTTACCTCAGGAGGCGGCATAACCCAGAAAGGTGAGATCTTCGACTCCGCACCCAGGTTGCCATGATAGTAGGGGCCTGCAGGGAGAGCAGAAGGATGCAAGGGAGGGAAAGGGTCTAACCAGCCGGCGTTTGGGGCACGAACCCCAGCTCCCTGCTCAGGGGCCCTGGCCCACAGGCTGGTTTCCGGGGGTGAGGGGTTCATGCCCTGCCCCTTGCCTAAGCCCCAGCAGGACTCTGAGCCCCGGACAAGATCCTGGCCTGGCCCCAGCCCTATCTGTGCCCAGCCCTTACCGCAGATAAGCGCCAGGCAGGGCTGGAAGCTGTTGTTGCTGCCTTGCAGCTTGAGTTGGTAGTCCATCTGGGCATCGATGTCCTGCAGCGAGGGCAGGGCATGGCTGAAGGGGTGGCTGTGGTACCAGCCCACCAGCGAAAGCCCGCGCAGGAAGAGGTTCTGGCAGATCTGAGGGCAGGCACGGAGAAGAGGGAGAGGTTGTTACAGGGGCCTCAGGTCCTCTCGGCTCAGCTGCTCAGGACCAGGACCTGGCTGGGCGGTGCTGACTCCCCAGCGTTGGCAATGCTGGGCTTATGAGACGGCCACGGCCTCTGCCAGCAGCAGCAAGCTGCTCCCGCTGAGCCCAGGCTCAGGAATGACACTGCTACCACAGGGCACACGCTCCTCCCCTGCTCCCTGCCTCCGCCCAGCTTGGGGACAGCTGTGGAGTCCTGGCCTAACGTCTCAGCTGTGCTGGAGCTGCTGGCAGCGCCGTGGTCAATGTGGCACCGTGCTGGGGTTGGAGTCCAGACCCAAGGCCACGGCGTCCCCAAGCTGCAGAGGGCACAGGACAGCGCAGCCCCCACACCCCGCGGTTACCTCCTCCTCCACAGCTGCTGCCGAGTCGGTGTCCCCGAGGCGCGTCCGGCATGGGAAGGCGCGCAACACTGTCAGCACTGCAAGGAGACGCAGCAGCTCAGCTCCGCTAGGCTTCCAGGGCAGAGCCAGGGGGGCAGCAGCCCCCAACCACCACAAGGCTGGAGCTGCCAAGCACCATGAGGTGCCCCCAGCCCAGCTGGTACCTACGCTGGGTATTGGTGTCCCACCGGCCGCCCAGGTAGCCGACCACCTCGCTCCGTGTCAGGTGGCTGTGGAAGTCCTAGGACAGAAGCAGGACAGCATCAAACCAAGGCAGCCCCTCTCCTCCTCCCATCCAAACCAGGCTGACCCTGCCCTGCCCTCCCAGCAGAGTTACCCCCGTCTGACATGTCTCCCCAAGACAGCTGGGCCTGGGGACAGTCCCTGGCACCTACCAGCAGCAGCAGCACGTTGCTGGAGATGGCCACGTTGAATGGCTGGAACTTGTTGATGGCCGTGAAGGACGTCACCTCCACCAGCGTGTGGGGGTTCCTGGAACGCAGCACGGACCCATTGGCCACTGCCCCAAAACATCACCCCCGTCCCTGGGATCAGGCTCCAGGGGCGCCAGCACAGGAGGGCCAGGCATGGTGGGCAGCACCTCCTGTGCCAGGGGCACTGGAGCAGGGAGGCAGAGGCAGGACTCAGCCAGGAGGCTGCTCTGCTCCCAGGGGCAGGGGGCTGTACCTAGCCGAGTCCCGGGTGCCCAGTGTACAGTAGCGGACGGGAGTGCGGGTTTTGGCCTCCAGCCTCTTCCCCTGCGGCCCGTTCTCTGGAACGACAAAGAGGTTGGTGCTTACTCCCTGCAGTGCCAGGGTCCCCACAGCTGGGCCAGGAGGGGGGACATCAGCCTCTGCTCCAGGGCACCGGTATCTGCTCCAACCCTGCAGGCCTCAGAGCTGCCCCCCTCCACTAGCCCCACGTACCGGGCAGCAGGGCGCTGCGGGCACTTAACCCCACACTGCCCACGCTCTGCTGCTCCACCAGGCCCTTGCTCGGCTGCTTCTTGCTCTTCTCCTCCAGCCTCTTGCCCAGCGCCGGCTCTGCCAGGGCAGCCTTCCCTTCCCTGGTGTCCTCCTCCTCCTCCTCGGCCAGCTCCTCCTCCTCCCCTTCACTCACCAGGCTCTGCTGGGCAGGGAGGGGAAGAGGAGCAGGGACCAGCCTGATGCCAGGCCTCTGCCCGGGGAGTGCAGGGGCACCAACCCACCAGCACCCTCTGCAGACCAGGTCACGGCATGGCACAGGTGAAACCCTGTGCCAGGAGCTGGATCTCAGGGCCATGCAGGGAAACTGAGTCACAGGTGAGTACAGGGCTGGCCTCTCAAGACCCAGGCACCTGCCAAAGTGTTGCTGGGGACAGAACGGGGCCAGCTGGGAAGGGAGCCCCAGGCCTGAAACTGCCAGGCAAGAGGAGTCCAGGCTCCGGCTCTGGGGATGGCAGGACAGCAGCTGGGGGGAGCCGAGCTCCTGCTGCCTGGGGGCTGCGGGCAAGGGACGGGGTCTCGATGGGCGGCGCAGGGCTCCGAGCAGGGCAGAGCCCAGAGATCCATGAACCTCAACCCCAAACCCAAGTGGGAGCCCCGCGGGGCAGGAACCTGCCATGCTGCAGGTCCTGGTGGTTAGACCCAGGCGAAGATGCAGCCAGTGTTAGGCATGGGCAAACAGGCACAAGCCCCGATCCGGTTGCAGCACCCGGGCCGTGGCCTGCCCCACTCACCTCCTCAGCCGCAGGTGCGTTGGGCTGGTGCTTCTTGAGCCAGGCGGCCTTGTACTGGTCCAGCTTCTGCCCCTTGTACTTGACGGAGGCCCAGCCGCAGCCCGACTTCTTGGCCGGGTTCACCAGCTTCTTGCAGTAGGTGGCCCAGGCGCTGGGCGAGTTGAACACCTGCCCCGTCTCCTGCCACGTGATCTTCCCGTCCGGCAGCAGGTCCCCCAGGAACTTCTTCCCCTGGCGGCAGGCAGGGGAGAGGGAAGCGGCTCCGTGGAGAGACAGTGGCAGAGACACCCCCCCACCACCACCACCACCACTGCCGGGGATGGGGGCACGGAGGCAGCCAGACCCCGCCACCCTGGCACATGGGGGTCCCGCACTGGTGCCAATCAGTGCCGAGCCTCCAGCCTAGAGGCCGGATGGAGGGGCAGAGCTGGGGCACTGGCACGGACCCTGCCCGCCGGCGGGGAGCCCTCACCAGGTAGTAGATGGAGAGCAGCCCCTCGCCCGGCTCGATGAGGCCGTCCTTGAGCAGCACGCGCAGGGTGATGCCGCGGCGCGTCAGGAGGCACCCGCGCCCGCCGCCCGCCGCCTTGCGCTCCTCCGCGGCGCCCCGCC
>NW_005841880.1:3720672-3740923 GCF_000455745.1 Alligator sinensis
GCCGCGCGGGGCACGGCGGCCGGCGGGGGGGTCTGCGTGCAGCCCGACGCGAAGGGAGCGGAGGGTGTCTGAATGCGGAAACGGGGCCCGACGCCAAAATGCCCCCGAGCCCATAGGCAGCCAGGGCCAAGGTGCCCCCCCGCCGGGGCCGGGAGGCGAGGCCTGCGCTCTGCCCTTGGCACGGCTCCGGCTCGCGGCCCTGCCAAGTTCCTCGTTCCTGGCGGGAGCCGCCCCGTGTCCTGCGGGGTTTCCTGGCTTCCCCAGGGCTCCATCCGGCAGGAGCAGGAGCAGGACGGGGCCCCAGCCCCACGGGCACAGAGCGGGCCCCGCCGCCACTGCCCCTTGCCAGGGTTTGGTTCGGATCGCACACGTGTGGCGTTCAGCCGTGCACCAGGCCGGGCGCTGGAGCGGGTCCATGGGACGGGCAACAGGCAGAGGTGGCAGGGAGTAAAGTGCAAGGCAGCTGGCCCGTGGAGCTGGAGCCAGGGAGCGTCCCCAAATGCCAATCCCTCGCCTGCCGGGGCAGGGGGTCCTAGACTCCCTCTGGGACCAGCTGCCCCTGCGCTGGCCCTGGCTCTTGGAGTGGCCGGGGACCGCCTGTAGTCCCGGGCCCGGCGCGGCTGCTTTGTGGTGAAGCTGTGACCTGGCCGCACTGGCTCCTTTGCTCCCCCGTGCTCCCCGGTTTGCCTGGAGCCCCCTGCGAGCTCTTGAGGGCTCTGTCTTGAGAGTGTACAGCACCGTGCACTGCAGGGTCCCAGCCCAGGAGCAGTGACACCGCCCCGCCTGGCCCGGGGGCCACAGGAGCAGTTGGTGCTAGCCCTGTGGGTGCCCTGGGGAGCTGCACCAAACCCCCCAGCTGGAAGGAAACTGGCACCGGGGCTGGCATGGATGCAGCTGCCAGGGCACTGCAGGACAGACAGCCCCTGCCTCTGCCCCTGCCAGCTGGAAGAAGCCCTCAGAGCTGGGCATGGCTCCTGTCCCAGCCAAAACTGGGCAGAGCGGGGGCTGCGCTCAGTAAATTGGAGCATGGGGAGATCTTGTCTCTCCCCAGAGGAAGGGGGCCCAGGGGCGACGGTGCTCGAGGCAGGAGGGGGAGCGGGGCCCTCACCCCTGGCGCTGGGGGAGGCGGCACCTGTCTGCCCCGGGGTGGAGGCAGGGAGTTGTTTGTGCTCCCTGGGCCCTCACCTGGGCCCAATCAGGTGAGCGATGGGAGGGCCTGCTGCATTTATCCCGTCGCTTCCTGGTCCTGTGCTCTGTGGATTTGCTCTGCGCCCTGTTTCCACACTGGGCACCATGGCCCAGCCGCCGCAGCTGCCACGGGCCTTAAAGCCCAAGCAGGGCTTGCCCCAGCACTACTACGAGGGCTTCCTGGAGAAGAAGGGACCCCGCGACAAGGTAGGGCTGTCCCTGCCGGGGCTGGCGACGCTTTGGCTGCAGACCTGGTGTCTCCCCAAGCACCCCCATGTCATGCCCTGTCCTTGCATGGAGAGACCCCCGGAGCGTGTGCCAGGGCTGGGAGCAGCCAGAGCCCAGGTCCCACCCCCTGGTGCTGGCCTCGATCCTGATCCTGCAGCGTATTGAATTTGCCTCTCCACGGGGCACGAATCCACCCCTGGAGGTGCTTGCTGTGAGGCACCAAGACCCCACTGGGCCTCTTACACAGCCCCTGCCCGGGACTCGGTTCCCCCTGGTTGGGATGGCTTGCTGGGGCCTCCCCGTCCTTGTAGCTCGATCCTGCTTCCCAGGGTTTGTTTAGAGGAAGTTGCTCGGGCTTGGCTTGCAAAGGGCTCGTGGGGCTGGACCGACCGGACCCAGCTTGTGCCTGCCCCCAGTCTGCTGCCCCCAGTCTGATCAGCCCGGTATGAACGCATCTGCCCACCCCTGTCCCTTTAGCTGGGTCAGGTTAAATCCACAGTGAGACCCCTGCATGTTGCCCAGGTCTTCACGCTCCTTCAGCCCGTGCTCGACCAGGGTAGCTGGGCAACCGGAGAGATCCCTGTGGGCTGTGCTGCCCTGGTGGGGGCCTGGGGTCCCTTCCCCGTGTACCTCCAAGGCCAATGTCCCTGGTGCCCTCAATGCCCTGCTTTGCCTGACTCCCCGCTCTCTTGGGATCTCCCTGATGCGCTCTGAGATCCCTGGGTCGGGGCTCGATGCAGTTGGGCCCTGGACTGACAGTCCTGGAGATGGAAATGCTCAGGGTAAACATGGGAACACAGCGCCCATGAAGGCACCTGTGTGTTGGCCTGGGCTAGGCTGTGTCCCTACCCCTGCTCTGGCTGGCTGGTGGGGTGGGGGGTGGTCCTCTGTGCCTGGCTGGGGGTCCGAGATTCCCCTGCAGGTGTCTGGGGGAAGCAGGCTGGGGCTTGGATGTAAATGGGGTTTCTGTTGGCCTTCACCCCCAGGCATGAACCCTACCAGGCAGGGGCCACGGCTGTGCCTGGGGGGAGATGGGAACAAAAGGGAGGTGTCTGTGTGGCTCCGGAGGGCTGGGGTGGGCAGCCCCTGCCCAGGGCCCCTGTTAATTGCATGCTAATTATGCAGAGTTTATACACAGCATCGCCCCCCTGCCCCCTTGCATCTCCCAGGGGCTGGCGGAGGAATGAGGCTGCTTTAGCTCCATCTTGCAGATGGGAAAACTGAGGCCCAAGGCAGGTAGTGACTTGCCCAGGGCACGCATCAAACCAGTGGCAGCATCAAGCTGAGACCTCAGGTTTCCCTCTCCCCCCACCCTCCAGATAGTCAAACCAGGGTGTCAGACTCGCATGTGTCCAGGACACTTAGGAAGCACAGCATCCGCTTGGGTGCATTGCTGCGTGTGATGTCCCAGGGCATGTAACCGCCTCCTGGAGGATTCAACCCCAGGACAAGCATGATGTTGGCATGCATGCAGCCAGGCGGAGGGCAGCTGTCATGGCATGGTCATGCCATGTTAGAGCCCAAGTCTACATGCTCCTGGCGTGGGGGAGCTGGGTGCCCAGCAGTGCAAGGGGCAGTGTGGCAGGGCCTGTATTTTGGGTCACAACATTTGACTGTTGCTGGCAGGCCAAGAACAATCGAACCCTTCATTCCTCCCCCCACATGCCCATGGCTGCGTGGCTGGGCTATGATAGCTGCCCCCCTCCCCATGGGGCTCAGAGCTGCCTCGGGTCTGGGAGCTGCTGCATGGAGCCAGGGAACCAGCCCCTCCCTGCGTCTGAGTCCCAGGGGGCACAGCAGGCCTCATCCCACTGCTCCTGCCTCCACATCCCACCTGGAGATGGTGCCAGCAGAGTAGCCCCCAGAGAGACCCAGGTGCCCCCAGGCAGGAGTGGGGGTAGCAGAAAGCAGGGCTGGGCCAGGAGGAGGATGGCACCTTTCTTCCACAGATGCCCTGGAGAGCCGATCCCAGGGCTCTGGGCCAAGCCTGAGCAAGAGCCCATGGGCCAGGGGCACATCTGTAGAGCCATAACCAGTGCCCGCAGGCTGGGTGACTGCCGGGGGGCTCGGTACCAGGCTCTCACGCCCCTGTGCTTTGCCCTCAGGACTACAAGCGGTACTGGACCGGGCTACGGGGGCGCACGCTGCACTTCTACCACAACACTCGGGATGTACAGGTATGTAGGAGCTGGGCACCCCCAACAACGGCCCCCTGCACCCGAGTTGGGGAAGCCGCTTATGGGGAAAAAGCAGAAGGGATCAGTTCTGCTGGGGGCACAGAGCTGAGGGCTCCCAGCACCTCTCTGGATTGGCTCCATGTCCCTCTGGTGTCTCCAGCCCAGTCCTGGGAGGGTCCCTCACATGGGGGTTAGGGCTTGCCCATGGAAAGCAGCTGAGTCCTGGAGGACATGCACCCCTTCAGTCTCAAAAATAGTCCCAGTCCATAGGCTGGAGTGGGGGGTTGCTTCCTCCATGGACAAGAGGTCCATTGACCCCTCAGCCTTGTGGCTGGGAAGGCAGCAAGGGGACCGCTCCGTGCCAGTGGCTGGGGTGGCAGGAGTGTGGCACTGGCCTGGGCTGGATGGGAATCCAGCACCAAGGTCGGGGCATCACTCCCACCCTGTCCGAGGGGCACCAGGCAGGCAGCTCCTCCAGGGCCGGTGCCTGGGCCTCCCTGGAGCCATGTTCCCTTTGCAGTCTGTGGAGAAGATAGACCTGGATGGCTTCAAGTCCCTGACAGATGCTGGTGCCCAGAGTGGCCCTTGGGGTGGTGAGGAGAGTCTGGGGCTCAGCCTGAAGCTGCAGGGCCAGGAGGTGAAGCTGAAGGTGCGTCTCCTCCTGCCGCTGCCCCTGTGCAGTCGCCACAGCTGCCCTGTCCTGGCTGGGCAAAGCCAGCCCTGAGGGTATGTGGCCAGTGCTTGCTGGCTCTGTCCTCAGAGATGTGGTTGCTTTTCAGGCTGAGAACCTGGAGTCCCGGGAGATGTGGAAAGGATTCATCCTTACCATCATGGAGGTAGGGCCCCAGGCACCCCCAGCCAGGTGTGCCGGCCCCACTGCCGTGCCGCATCCAGCCTCATGTGCCCTTCTGCTGGCAGAGCCCATGCCCTTTGCATAGCTCCTCTATGCGTGCATGCTCCTTGCACACCCAGCCCTTTGCACACCAGCTGCACACCCCTCCTTTCATCCCCTCTGCAGCCACACACTCCATGCACACATGCCCACATGCCCAGCCAACATGCATGTTGTCTAGCTCGGCCTCTCCCCACCCTGGATGCCTCTGGGCCCCATGAAACCTGCTACCCTTCACAGAGAGCTTGACCCCTGGGAAGCAGCTGCCCCCTGGCACCTAGAGCCCTGCCCTCCTGGCTGGCTGAGCGGGAACAGGATGTGGCAGCCCTGGGCACCTCCTGAGACTGATCCAGGGATGGCAGAGAGAGTGGGTGTCAAGCGAGGGCCGTCAGGGGCTTCGGCTGCATTGGGAGGGACTTGGAGCATGTTGTCTCTGCCCTGCAGATGAAGGTGCCCTCTAACCTGACCTTGCTGCCTGGGCACCTATACATGATGTCCGAAGCCCTTGCCAAGGAGCAGGAGCGACGGGCCCAGCTTAGCCTTTCTGAGAGCAGCGCCCTGTCCAGCCTGGGTCCCATGGAGCAGGAGATGCCGGAGTAAGTGTGCTGCGGTGGGGGTTGCTGTGGGCTGGGGGGTCTGCATCTGTGGCAGGTTTCTGTGGCCAACTGTGCTCCAGGCGGTGACATGCCTGGTCCCACGTATGACCACTGCTGAGTCCAGCCCCGACAACCAGGTGCCCAGTCCCTGCAGCCAAACTGGAGCTGGAATTCAGCACAAGTCCAGAGCAGGGCTTGAACCCACATCCCTGAAGCCACCAGCCCCTGCTGTGCCCTATGTGCCCCCCAGGCATTTAATGGGTTGTCTCCTTTGCCCCGCACTTGCCAGGTGCTTTTTCAAGGTGTCCCGGACGGAGGCCCAGGTCCTGCTGGAGAAGAACCAGGACTGCGGCAACCTGCTGCTGCGCCCGGGGGGTGACGGGAAAAGCGTCTCGGTGACCACGCGTCAGATACTGAACGGGTGAGGGTGCGGGCCTGGGTCCCCCCTCACGCAGGGGAGGGGGACTGTCCTGGGTGGGGAGCGTGGGGCTGAGACTCCCTCCTACCAGGGTGACTGGGCCCAAGCATGCTGGGGGCTGGGGTAGGATGCTGGTGACCATGGGGCAGTGACACTGAGTTGTGGAGCCTGCTCACCTGTGCACTGTCTCTAGCACGCCGCTCATGAAGCACTACAGAGTGAACTGCCTGGACCAGGACTACATCATCGATGTGGAGCAGCCGGTGAGCGTGGCATGGGGAACAACAGGGGGAAGGGGGCTGTTTCTCTGCCTCATGCGGGGGTGCAGGATAGGGGCAGGGTGCCAGCCTTGGCAGACCAACCCCTTCCAATGCACGGAGCTGGGGAGCGAGGCCACCGACCGGCTTTGTGAGGTAGGACCTGGCTGCTTCTACCCCCGAGACCCAGGCCCCAAGCACCCGGGTTGCAGGAGAATCCCTTCTGCGCAGTCTGGTGATGGGCTCTCTCCTCTTGCCCACCCCGCCAGTACCGCTGCTCCTCGCTGGCCGACGTGGTGAATTACTTTGTCTTGAACACCAAGAACACGCTGGTGCCCCTGTGCCTGGACCAGGATTACTGCAAGGAGTTAGGTGGGTTTGCACAAGTGTGTGCCCCCCCGGCCCTGCCCACGCGTTGTGTGGCTCAAGGGCAGTGCCATGCACGTTGTGAGGTGCTGAGCTACGCCCCCAGCCCCTCTCCCCCTGCTCTCAGACCTAGAACAGGGCAAAACCTTGCCACTTTGGGACCAGGCTCTCTGTGATTTGGGGAGAAACTGCCTGATCCTTCCTGGAAAAACAGTGAAGGTTTAGCTCCTTTCCTCTGTTTGGAAATCAGCCCAGATCTCGAGGGAGAGGCCTGGCTATGCTGCGCGCTGGGCCCCTGTCCTGGGGGCAGGGGCTGGTCCAGATGCTTGTCCTGCTGTCCAGCATGGTGCCCTCATCTCAGCCCTCCTGTCTCTCTTGTCTGCTCTGCAGAGTTCGTGGACACCGACAAGGAGAATGGGGAGAGTGTCCGGACAGCACCTCTGCCCCGCATCCCGCATCGCGCCCCTGCACCAGCTCCTAAAGGTGACCGCAACACCCGCACTCACGTGCAGCTCAAGGCCTCGGTGCCCCCTGGGCATGGAGCTGTACAGGCCATTTGGCCCTCTTCCCTCCTACACTGGTCTGGCTGCTGCTGCCAGCTGGGAAGCCAGTGCTGCAAGCTTCTCTGCAGCAGTGCCCCACTGGCTGTCGGAACTATTGGCGGGTGCATTTTTGTCCTCTCTGCTTGTTGCACACTCTGTCACACCTGGCATGAGCTGTGCTGGGTCTAGCCCGCCTCGGCACATGTGCTTCCTGCACGCCACTTGCACTCTCCAAACACCTGTGCACTGGGGCTGAGCCTGATCGCTCCAGCCGGCCACGCAGCAGGTCCCCCTCCCTATTACATGTTGTATTCCCCTAAATGGTGCTAACTTTGTGCCCTCCCTGCTCCCCAGCAGGTGCGAAAGGGGGCACAGTGATGCCCCCCCAGTTCAAGAACCCTGTGGCAAAGCCTCTACCCCCTGTCCCAGCCCCAGACTCTGTGTACGAAGATCAATATGAAGACCAGACCTACGTGAATGACGAAGGTTAGATGGGATCTCAGCCCTCGGCGTAGTGAGGTGCTGTCCTGGGGGTGTCTCAGGGCTGTGCTGGGGGTGTCTCTCTCAACCCCCGTGAGCTACCAGGGCAAGCGATTTGTTCCTGAATGGGGCATAAGCCGGGGGGATGGGGCCACGTACCAGCGTGTGGGGAAGGGGGAGGAGGTTGGGGCTAGTGTCGGTTCTGTTCGCCCCCCTCCCCCAGCTCACACTATTGTCTTCTCCAGAAGTGGCCGAGATCAAGCAGATGAAGGCATCAAGGGGTGAGTGAGCCAGACATCCTGCCTGGCTGTGCATGGGGGGGTGCCAACCACGTGGGCATGCTCACAGCTGTGCCTTCCCCACTGCCACATCACACCCCCAGCCCAGGGCTCAGCCTGCCACAGGCCCAGGGCTGCCCTTGGCGCTGGCTTCAGAGGCAAGGTTGCACCCGAGCACCCTTTCGGTGAAGGTGGAGCCTGGCATTGCAGCCGCTGGATGGGGGCTGGAGAAGGCCCCTGGGCCTATGCAAGCGTCCTCCAGGAGCTGCCCCCAACCGGACAGAGCTCGGGGTGGGAGAAGGGAAGCCCCCTGGCCATGCCTTGGGGCAGGGGGATGCTGATGAGAGAAGAGAGGAGCATCCCCCTGGAGAGAGGGATCAGGGGGGCTGCCAGGCAGGGGGAAGGGAGAGCACAGGGGGCCTGGTGCCCCCCGACTCCTCCAGGCCACTGTGTCTGACCCCGGGGTGGTTGGTCCCAGGTTGTGCTTGACCCCTCTGCCCGGGGCGCTGGGGATGGCAGTGGGGGGCACTGAGCAGTGCTGCTGCAGCCAGTCTCCCCCCTTTGTTCCTGCAGATGGGACACAAAGGCAGGCAGGCACCATAAGGGTGATCTGGGAAGGGGGCAGCTCAGACAAAGACCCCCCTGCCCAGTCCAGCAGCCTCCCCAGGCCAGGTACAGCTCCCCCCACAATGGGTTGGGGACCTGCCTCACACCCTCCCCAGGCTCTCCCACCCTTCCCCCATCCCAGCTCCAGCCTGGGGCCCCTTTCCTGATCCATAGCCTCCTTCCTCTGCTCCCTCCAGACCCAGGACCAAGCCAGCTGAGGGGCAGGTCGAGGAACAGCACACCTAGAGCTGGCTGCAGCTGGGAGCTTCTGGAGGGAGGGATGGGCGGGAGCTGAGGACAAGGGGGAGCCATGCTGGATCCCCCGTGGTGAGGACCCTGGCATCCCAGACCCCTGTGAGACCGTAGGGGGAAACTGAGGCACGGAGCAGGGAAGTGGCTCTTGCAGCAGGTGGGTGTGCCTCTCTGACCCCTGCCCTCTCCCTTCCCAGACAGCAGAAGGTGCTGGGCACCACTGCCCAGCAAGCCCAGCGTCGCTCCCAGACCGTGGAAGGACGGCGGCAGCTTCCCCCACCCGGGTGCAGTGCCCATTGGCCCCTCTGCAGGTGAGAGCCTCTGGGCTGAGGGGGACCTGTCTGGGGCCAGCAGCTGTCCTAGGGCTTGCAGCCCGGCCAATACCTGGGGGCCAGGACACCTGGGTTCTTATCTCTTTTCTCTGGAGGGGAGCAGGGAGCAGGCTGGAGCAGGGGGCTGAGGCAGGGGGGGCGGAAGCTGAGGCTGGTACCCAGGGAAGGGCACAGACACCCAGACGCCTGGGTTCTGCACCCAGTCCTGCAGCACCTCCTCTCTTGCAGGCATGTCGGAGGAGCTGAGACAGAAGCTGCAGAAGCGACGTGCCATCCTCCCTGACTGAGCAGCTACAATGACTTCTGGTGCCGGCCCGACCCGCCACACCCCCCAGGCCCCTTGCCCCTCCTCCCTGGCTGCCCCTGCCCCTTGTTGGGATGCTTCAAGGGCAAAGCTGCCACGTCTGCTGCTTCATGCATCACAGTTAAGACCTAGGCCTGGTCTGCTCTATGTGGGGTCTGGCACCCCTCCCTTGAATTCTGTGTGTGTGTGTGTGTGTGTGTGTGTGTGTGTGTGTGTGTGTGTCAGGGCCAGCAGGTGCCAGGGGAGGGCAAATACTTCATAGGGGGTCCTTCTCTCTCCCCCTGCCAACCCATCCTTGCTGGGCTCCGACTGGCCCCAGCCCTGGGTGCGGGTGTCCCTGGCTGGGGTTACCCCCATTCCGCTTCTCAGCAGCCAGGGCAGGGGTGGAGGCAGGACAGAGGCTGGGCTGGGGATCATTTGCCTGGGCCCAGCTCTTTGCATGTTGGGTTTCAGCCCATTACAGAGCTGTCGCTGCCCCGTTTGCATAACCTTGGAGAACAAGGGCAGCACTGTTGTGTGAATGCAGGAGGTGACAGGGGTGGGAGGGGCATGGGGTAGGGCAGCAGATGGATGGGGAGGAGGGGGAACCCCTGACCCTGGGAGCAGAAAGTCTTTAGATGGTGTGAGACCCCAGGAGGGTTGGGGGAGTCCAGGACTGGGGCTGCACACCAGGAGCAAAGGGACCACAGGCTCCTGCCGGCCAGGATTTGGCTGCCTGGATTTTGAGCGCTCAGGGAGGAGCAGGGATACTGCAGCTGGACCCCAGCCTCCTGCCTGGTCCCCGCATTGCCCTTGATGGGCCCAGCTGCTGCCAGAGCAAGGAAAGCAGTGAGTGACACCAGCTGAGGGTCAGGCCTGTGATGCCCAGGGCCAGCTGGGCACCTACCCTGGGGCTGGGGCTCACTGGGACCAGCCCCTTCGCACGCATTGCTAATAAATGCACCGTTTGGCCCCTCTGCCTGGAATCACTGCTGGCCCTGACCGCTCACGGCTGGGCCAGGGGCTGGATGGGCAGAGCAGGGGCGCACCAGGGCGTGGGGCAGGGACTGGGTACCCGGATCTCACCTCTTAAAAGAGCTTTTCTTAGAAGAGCTGGGGATGTGGGGGCTCAGGGAGATGTACTGCGGGGGGAGCTGATTGATTTATTTTTGGCAGGGGTTGAGAACAGCCGCGTGTCCCAGCAGGACAATGCACATCAGGCCCTTTGTGCTCCGCAGAGGTGCCTGAGGGTTTGGGGCTGGCCTGTTCCCCCTTCCCACTCCTCCTGACTTGGGGGGTCCTTGCACCCCTCTGGAGGGAGAACAGGAGGACACACAGGTGTTGTACACCGGTGTAAACTAACCAAAAGCAGGAGCAGCTGATGGCAGCTATTACTACATCTTGCCCTGAGGTGGCTGGGACAATGAGCTAGGAGCTTGGTGCAGGCAGAGGCCACCTGCATGGGGGGAGTTGTCCCGCACTTCATTCTGCACTGGCTGAGAAGATGCACTTGGGGTCTGATGTGCAGGCTCCCGAGTCCCAGACCTCAACCAGAGCGCGAGTGCCACGGGCTTGTGTTGTCCATGGCAGCTCCTGACCTCTGCAAAAGGAACTGGCCCCCACTTGCCCTCCACGGCGCCAGCTATGAAAACTGCTGCCTGGCAGCCATGCCCTGCCCAGGGGCAGAGGTGAGGTACTGGGTCAGCCTGGACCCCCTCACTCACCGACACACCTCTCCACAAGCCTGGCTCAGAGACTGTCCAGCCCCAAGCCAGGCCTTTGCCCTCCAAGGAGTGTGGCTGTTAATTCATAGGAGCTAATTGTTGCTTAATGGACCGGTGGTGCACAGAGTTGTGGCCCCTCCAGCCATGCGGTGTGGCACCCCAGCGGGTTAGCCTCTAGGGGGAAGCGACTGCACCATGGCATGGTGCTGATGGGCAGGAGAGGGCTTGGATCTTTTCAACAGAGGCTTTCTACCGAGTTACGGGAGAGGTTAGATGTCCAGCGGCCAGGTGTAGGGCTCCCCAACCCATCACTGGGCATAAGCAGACCCCAAGCGAAGACCAGAGAAGAGGCAGCCCCAGCCACGGGCAGCGAGGAGAAAGATACTTTAATGTCACTTCCAGCCGGGAGCAGCACGACACACGGACACCATTCCCTCCCCTGGCCCACGCAGGGGGAACAAGGCGCCTACACCTACAGCGATCATTAAGGCCAAAGCATCGTGTCACAAGAGAGGCTAAGGGGTCTAAGAGCAGCCGTGTGCCAGGGGGTCACCTTTAAGAGTCGGGTTGTATGACTGCCAGAAAAAAACTGCCCTGCCCATTGCATCCAGCGGCCCAGGCTCCCGCTCCCGGGTCACGGCAAGGCGGTTGGTCGATGGCCCGCTTTGGCACAAGGCTGGCTCACGTGGTCCCCTGCTCTTAAAGGCAAGTGTGGCAGAGGTGGGGGGTGGCAGGCTCTGGTGGGTCAGTCTGGATACATTCAGAGAGCTATAGGTGCCGCAGCCCTCTCCTGCCCCCGTGCTGGGGTGTTGCCCCCCCCCAGCGCCAGCCCCTTCCCGGGACAGGGAGAGGAGAAGTCATGGAGTGTCTTTCCCACCAGAGGCTGGTTCTGGGGGGGCAGTGGGAGAACCCAGGCAATGCCCCAGTCCCACCGTGACGCTGGTCCCAGTCCCACGGTGTCTAGGTCAGGCTGGCGTTGGAGCTGCTGGTGGTGCTGTTCCGCTTCTGGAGGCTTTTGACAGAGCTGGGCACCTGCAGCCCCGAGTACACGTGGAAGCTGCCGCACCAGACCTGTGGGGAGAGCGCAGGCATGGTGACGGCAGGGCCCCCAGTACCTGCCCCACCAGATGTGGGGCAGGGCAGGGGACTGGGCTGCAGCTGGGAAGTTTGGGCAGCGGCATCCCTTGCCCTCGTCCCTACACAGGCAAGGGTCTTGCTGCCATTCAACCATGTTACATGCTCCCCAAGTCCTGGAGGGGGAGGATTACCTCCCATGCTGCAGCTGGGGAAACTGAGGCACAGAGCCAGGCTATGGCAGGAAGGAGCAAAGGTAGGGTCTGAACCCAGATATCCAGTATCCCAGCTCCCTTCCCCCTGCTTGCCCTTGTCCCGTGCACCACAATGAGCTGAGCACCAAACTACCAGACTGTTGTGGGAGCTGTGCCCGCTCCAACACAAGTGGACCCCCTGGTGCTGCGACCTTCTCCACAGCAGTGCCCTGACAACCCCTGCCAGCCAGCTAGATGCACCCTAGAGAGTTGCAGGGATACCTTGGGCTCAGCTCCCCGCTGCAGCCAACTAAAGCAGCACAAGAGAAGGGGTTAGTGACAGACCCCGCCGCACCTCACACCAGCAAGGAGAGATGCTGGATTAACCGCTCAACTGCTGGAAGGGCTACTGAGCAAGCACAAACCTTGCAACTGCTTGATCCTACCAGCTTTGCTGCTGCCCCCCACAGCAGTAGGCACCAAGCCACTTCCCCTAGCATCTGAAGCCACAGCAGTTCCTCCCCCAACTCCCCATCCAGTGAGTAATGCCTTACCATGAAAGCAGGAAGCACGGGCTGGGTAAATTTGGCCTTGAACGTATGGAGCAGCTGCTTGGTTTTTGCGTTGTAGAAGGACAGGAAGCCTGCAGGCAGAGAGGGGAAGAGAGGGGCAGTGTGAGGGTGGCACGTCACTCACTCTCCACCACCTCAGAGCTGCACAGCGCAGAGGGGGATCTGCCAAGGTCACTGCTGCAGCCCAGTTTGAGGCTGAGTCAGTGTGAGCAGGAACGCTGGGGCTGGCTGGGCAGCATGGCCCGCCGGGGCTGTCCGTGTGCCCTGGGGGCTCATGCTGCTGCAGCTGCATGTGTCCATGCAAAGCCCTTGTGAGTGATCCCTGCACCAGGAGCACTTGTGCAAGCAGCCTCCTGCACTACTCTGTGCACTGTGGGTGTAGCTGAGCCCCCAGTCAGGACTAGCTCCCTCCCAGGCCAAAGGTGCCCTGCTGGAGCTGCCAGAAAGGCAGCCCAGGTGGCACCAGTCATGGAGACTGAGGTGCCCTTGACCCACGAGGGGGACCCCTATATGGGGAGGAAAGGGAGGAGTCTGCCCCAGCCCCACTGCAGAAGGGAAGAGGCTTTAGGGCCTGTCACATGAAAGCCACATTTACGTGTGTGTGCAAGCAGCACAGGAGGCAGCACACGCGCGCGCGCGCACACGCACACACACACACACACACACACACACACACACACAGAGCAAGACCTGGTTCCCTTCAGTTAGTGCACGCACACACACGGCAAGGTGCATTCCATCCAGCAAGGGGGAAGCAGGAACACACACACACACACACACACACAGAAGGATGGATTCCCTCCAGACACACGCATGCACACGAACGTGTGCACACGCACACATGCACACAGATAGAGCAGGGCTTGTTCCCTTCACTGCACACTAAAAGCAAGACACAGTCCCCTTCAGTAAGTGTCCACAGGCAGGTGCACACGCACACACACACACACACACACACAGAGCAAGGTGCACTCCACCCAGCGAGAGGAAAGCATGAACATGCACGTGAACATGTGCACACCCACACGTGTGTACACACACAGCAGGGCTTGTTCCCTTCCCCCCCACACACAACAGGACACATCCCCCTCAGCTGGGACACCCCCTCCCCTCCCACCCTGGCACCTTCGTGGAAGTTGCAGTAGACGCCGATGCAGTCGGGCACAGGCACATCCAGCACCTTGGCCTTGTTGTTGTGCTTGGCGGTGAAGCTGACCTGCAGCCAGTTGTTGAGGTGGAGGCACCAGGAGGCGGAGGTCTTGCCCAGCTGGTCGAACTTGCCCAGGCTGCGGTAGGCCACCCCCACGCCGAAGGCCTTGCTGTCCCGGTCGTACTTCACCTCCCAATAGTGGTCGGCCCCATCGATGAGGGTGTCACCTATGGGGCCACAGGTGGAGCGAGCAGGGTGTTCTCAGCCGGGGCCAGCAAGGGCCCCTCGCCCCCAGAACGGATGACCCCATAGCCGCCTGCTCCGTGAAGGTGCCACTGGCCCCACATCCCACCACAGAGACCTCCCCACCCCAGATGGGCTCCTACCCAGCACGGTGTAGGACTCAGCGGTGAAACGGTCCCTGCCCCCACGTGCCGAGGGCATCCTCTTTGGAGATTGCACGCACCTGTGGATGGGCAAACAAGCAGCTGAGCTCCTTCCTTGTCGCCCTGCTCAGCTCCCCGCTAACGGTCAGCCAAAACCCTCGGGTCCCCTCAAGGATCGGACCCAGACCCCAAGCCCCCATAGAGGGGGCAAACATCACGGCAGCTCCCGGCTGCCCCGAGGAAGGCTGCTTCCTGGGTTGGAGCCCCCGTGCAGCAAGGGGCCCGGGTGCTACCTGGCGGGGGAGTTGACAGGCGATGCGGTGCGGCCCTTGCTGTCCTTCTCGCGTGCCTTGATGTCCTGCACCTTGCCACCCATGGCATCCCACTCCACGCTCAGCTCCTCCACCCGCAGGTTCTGGTGGCAGGTGCCGGCGTCCAGGCGGAACATGAACGCTGGGGATGGAGCAGGAGTCAGACGCAGGTGGCCCCCCTCCGCCCCCATCCTGGGGAGACCCTGGCTCCCAGCTCCCCTCACCCCACTGCACCCCTCTGTCCCAGCACCTCCAACCACGTGGATGCCCCCTTAACAACTGCTCCCATCCCAGCTCATCCCCAGCCCAGGGAGGGGTCCTCTCCCAGCCCCCTAAGCCCCAAACCAGCCCCGCAGCCTCTCCCACCCTTCATCTCTGAGGATCCCGCTATGCTGCCATGAGAGCAGGACCCCATGCACAGAGCCCCTCAGCATCCCCCCGCATGGACCCTGCCAGGACCCACCTCGGGTTTCTAAGGTGACTGGCTCGGAGAACTCGCCTGCCACGGCCTTGTTACAGGCCTTCACGCGGAAATTCATGTACTTCATGTCAAACTTCAGCCCTGTGGAGGCACCCAGAGTCACGGGGGCTGCTGGGAGCTCCATGGTCCCCCCTGGTCAGCCCCTACAGCCAGTGCCTGGCCCACAGTGCCTCCGGCTGCAGGACCTGGGAACATCCCTGCCCCATGCCGCACAGCCCCCTCTGGGCACCCCCGGCCCCTCACCGGAGAGGGTGTACTCAGTCTGCTTGATGCCCTCAATGACCATCCAGGGCTGGTCTTCCTTGACACGGGGCGGGCCTTCAAAGTTGGTCTTGCGATACTCCAGCACATAGTGGTCGATCTTGCTGTCCTCATCCGGCATCTTCCACACCAGCGTCACGCAGTTGTCGGCCACCAGCGACTCGGCCATGTCAATCTCGGGGGCGCTGGGGACTGTGAGTGTGAAAACGAGGGGATGAAGTCATGGCCCTGTGCCCTGTCCCCTGCTTCCACCCCCAGCCATGGCCCATGTCCTTCCCAACCCCAGCCCCACCCTAGCCTGGCTATCAGGTACGCCTTCCAGCCAGCCCCAGCGAGATGCCCACTTACCTGGGAGGAATTTGAGGGCCTGCAGCATGCAACGCTCCTGGGCAAAGTCCACCATAAGGTGGCTCATGTTGTCGCTCACCTTGGCCTTGAGTGAGAGCCGGAAGGCAGGGGCCATCGTCACACTGGGGATAGGGGCGGGGGGACACGGGTCAGAAGGGTCCCTTTCTCACATGTGATCCCCAGCAAAGGGCTTCCCCACCTCCGGGGCATTCAGGGCCTGCCCCCCTCACAGGACCCACAGGGCTTGGCATCAGCTTCCAACAGCTAGACCCCTTCCCTCCCCTCCAGGCTCCTCCAGCCAGGGGCCGGGGCGGTGGGGACAGACACACCAGCCCACGCTGGGTTAGTAAGCAGTGCAGCACAGCACAGCACCCGGCAGCGAAGGCAGGATCGTACCTATCCTTGATCTGCTTGGCAGCCTTCGAAGCACAGAGGAGAGAGAAAGGAGGACAAAAAGACAGAGAGAAGGAGAGGGTCAGAAGGGGCTGGCTGAGCTGGGTGTGCCTGCACATTGCCGTAGCCTGTGCTGCTAGCGAGCCCCATCACAGGCAAACCTGCTCAGCCACACAACCCCAGTCCCTCCTGTAGGGTAGGCAAGGCCCCTGTGGGGAAACTGAGGCACAGAGGGGTGAAGTGCGATCCCTGTGTCAGCAGCAGAGGCAGGAAGAGAACCCAGGAGTCCTGACTCCCATCTCCATAGCCAGCCACAAAGCAACAGGCCCCATCCAGCAGCTAGATAACAATTAGTGATTCTCTCTCCTTCGAGCCCCACCCAGGCCTCCAGCCCGACCCGTTTCCAGCAGCCTCTAAGTTGGTGTCACCAGAGCTGCCATCCCCTCCGCACCCCAAGGCAGGGGTGTCTGATCCCTCGTGGTGTTAACCTGCAGGACTCCCTGGCACCAGACAGCACAGAGGCAAGCAGCTTAGTAAGAGCCAAGTGAGGTGTCCCCAGGAAAGTGCAGCCTCCACAGAAACAAGGCTGAGTCACCACCATGCTCCAGGGCAGCCAGGACAGGTCAGGAAGGAACCTGCTCCCTGGCATGTGCTAAGGCAGGGAAGGTGAAGTGTCAGTCTCCATCCACAGCACCTGCTGTGGGAGGCTGGAGCAGGGGGTTGCTGTAGCAGCCTGGCAGGCATCCCTGGAGGCAAGGAGGAGAAGCCTGCAGCGCAGCTGCCCTCGGTGCCACCTCGGACAGCACAAACCTTGTGCACCCTTCGTGTTGTGCACCCTACGGAGCCACATCCAAGGGCAGATCCCCTCCATTTCTGCTCCACCTAAGCTTTAAAACCAACTGCCTGGCAGGGCAGCAGCATTTCTCTTCAGGCAGCGTGGAGGAAGTCCATCAACCTCCTGTCTCACTATAAGAGACCTGATTCCTACTAATCTCAGCTGCCAATATGACCCTCTCTCCTTTTAACAGTCCTGATTCATCAACTATCCTTGCTGTTGCAGGGCCCGTGTCTTGTTAGCCATTCCCAGTAGCATCTCTCTCCTGCTTCACAGCCCTAAAGGCTGCTTTTAGCTCTAGCTAAAAAGCTTAACTCAGGAGTGGTAACCTGTGCTCAGGTGAACACTAGCTCAAGCATGGAGCTGGCTGCCAGGGAAGCGTTGGGTGCACTGTCAAGATGCTGAAGGTGAGACTGTTTCACAGATCTGAATGAGAAATGTGCAGTGAACTCTAAAGAGCATAACGATAAAAAAAACAGGATCTTTCACTACTTTGTTGTGATTTTAAAACTTAATGTAGCAGTAGGTAACCATCAGCCCTTCTGGATCATGGTACATGTGGGAGAGGTCACCCAGACCTTCAATGCATACACCTAGGCAGGAGTATGGAGGAGCGGAGGCTGCCCAGACTTTCCGTCGCCCCTTAGACCATCGAGACAGAAACCAAAGGCCAGACGGAGTTTGGATGTTCGGTGCCTCGATGGCTGTAGTTACATGCGCATCCCAGAATCAAACCCAGGTTACCCGCATGGCAGGGGCAGATCCTACCACTGACCTGCAACAGCAGGAAACTCAACATATCATCTAGCAAAGGAGCAGCCATCCCAATGAGGTCATATTCATTTTTGCTTTGATTTTAAATGGAATAATATAGCCCTAGGGCCCGGCACATTAGTAAAGCTTCTCCTTTCTTTTTTACGTGGCGAAAAACGTGCGCTGTTATATGGGGCATTTCTTCACACCATCTGCACCCCTTTTTCGACATCTTAGCTCTGCCCACAGCAGTGCTGCATTGGTACGCACACGCTGGGGGTCCCCTAATGAGCCCCTGGACGTGGAATCTGTCCCTGTCTAGACCCGCAGCCCAAATGCATTGGCTTGTGGCTGGGGAATGGAGGCTCAAATGCTGCGCAGAGCCTCCAAAGATGGGATAGGAGATGTGGGCAGGGGCTGCCCTCTCCAGCTCCCTCACACAATGGTCAGGAAGGGACCACGTCTCCTCCTGTGCCCCGCTCCCAGCAGCATAGCTCCCCCCATCTCCTCCCACCCGCAGCAGGGCAGGCGCACCTGATGGAAGTCGTGGTTCTCGGCGCCCTGCAGCGTCTGGTTGGCCGTCTCCAGCAGCTCCTCGGAGCTCTCCAGCGCCTTGGTGCAGGCGGCCAGCTGGTTCTGGGGGACAGAGATAGTGAGGAGCCCGAGCGACGGGGTCTGGGGGGCCGGGGCTGGGGCAGGGGTCTCACCTGCAGCTCGTAGGTGCGGCTGGGCCGGGCCTGCTTGATCTTCATGAGCATGTTCTCCTTGAGCTCATCCAGCAGGGAGTAGAGAGTCTGGAACTCGCCCTCCAGGTCCTCCTGCACCTTGACGGAGTTGGCCTGGCCGAGGTAGACAAGGGCAGTTGTGAGGGCGCGACTGGGGCACCGCTGGCAGGGAACTCCACCCCCGAGGGAAAAAAACCTGTGGGTCAGGGCCGAGGTTGCCCTCATGCCAACACTGAGGGGAGTGCAGAGCAAGGTAGATGGCCGCACTGTGGGGCCGGACTGGCAGAAGAGGGGGTAGTCACAGTGCTGGGGGTGGGCAGCACCGTCCCGCAAGGGGAGGCAGTGGGGGCTTCTGTGCCAGTGCCGAGGGGCAAGTAGAGCAATCAGGCCCATGCCCCAGGCCAGGGCAGGGGGACGCCAGGGCAGCAGGGCCGCGCTACCTCCACATTCTGCAGCATCTGCTTGAGGGCGTAGATGAAGTTTTGGATCTCCTCGTTCTTCACGGCCAGTGTGGTGATGATCTTCCTCAGCGCCTCCTGCCCCAAGCACCCATGCCATCAGTGCCTGCCCAGCCCTGCCAGGCCCAGCCCAACCCCGAGACCTCCACACACAGCCTTGAATGCCCCACTTGCCTGGCGCCTATGTGCTCCTTCAGTGCCTCTGTCCAGCCCCCCCAACCCGGCCTGTCCCAGTTTCCTAGGGAAACCGAGGCATGGAGCGGCAAAGGGATTCACCCAAGGTCACAAAGTGAGTCGGTGCAGAGCCAGGGATGGAACCCAGGAGACCCGACTCCTCGTCCTCCCTCCCTCCTTAGGCCTTAAGATGCCCCATTTCACTCCCTCTTCCCTGCTCCCCATGCTGCTCCTTCTCTCTGCCCTGAGTCCCATGCCCATGTCATGGGCCCGGCCTTCCTGGGTAGGGAGGGGGTGACAAGGGCCCGTGAGCCAATGCTGACAGCCCCAGAGGTGGAAGCTGCTGCATAAATACCAAGCCTTAGTGTTGTCCTATAGCCTGGCAAACGTGTCCATCTCCCCAGGTCGCAGGCAGGGGAGCTAATGGGCACCGGGCACTGGCTGACACTCTGACCTATTGTCACCTTTGGTCCTGGCTGATGCTCTGGAGACCCAGGAGATGTTCTCATCCCTGCACTGGCCCTGTGGGGCAGATCCGGATCAGTCTCTTTCCTCCCTCTCTGCCTCGGTTTCCCCATTTTGCCAGCCGTGTCCAGCTAGCCTCTCTGTCCCTGGCACACCAGACCCTGAGCTGCCTAGCCTTTATATTACAGCAGTGCAAACACAGAGAGCAGCTCCAGCCAGGCTGAGGCCACACAGAGCTCACGGCAGGATCGGGGCCGAGTCCTGCCACCAGCGCTGCATTGGCTGAAAACCTACCCCCGGCCACAGACACAACGCCGCTCGTCAGGGGTCTGCATCACCGACGAAGAACAACCGCTCAAATCCCCGCTGCTGCCCACAGCGCTGAGTCACTCCCCACCAATGGGGGCAGGGGCACAGGTGGGGAAACTGAGGCACGTGGCAGGGCCCTACCACCCCGAGGTCACAAGGCTCCTGACCCTGGATCCTTGCTCCCTGCCCCCAAACCCATCCACCCGCCTCCAGTGCCGGCATCCAGCTCCAAGGCCCTCGCAAAGCCAGGGAGCGAACGCAGGAGTCCGGTTTCAGCGCTGCGAGATGCTCCGAGCCCCTCGGCAGCGGTGGCCTTCGGGTCATTGGGGTCCTGGGCAAGAGAGTCCTTTGGGGCCCCTCGGAGGCTTCATTTTGGTGACCGATAAGCAAGTCGGACATCTGCGACTTCAAGCAGCAAGGTGTATGCAACTCAGGTAAATATTAACCCACCACCATTGCATCGTGGATCTTTTTAATGATCTTTGGGGGGGGGATTAGAGAAACAGCCCAGTGTTAAAATGCAAATAAAGCCACTTCCTTGCAAAAACTTCACTCCCCCTCCCCCCACAAAGAAAACTGTTGCAAAATTTTGGGGGGGGGACCCTAAAGTGTGGGGCTGTTTGCCCTGCCCTAGGGCTGCTCCTGCCCCCGCGGACCCCACCCTGGGCCTGGGGCGGTGCGGCCACATCAGGTCCGCGCTGCCCCGCCTTTGTTGTCGGCGGGGGGGCGGGGAGGGAGCCGGG
>NW_005841880.1:3741319-3746936 GCF_000455745.1 Alligator sinensis
CCCTCCGCTGGGCTCCGGTGTGTCGGCATCCTGTCTGCAGCGGGGCTCAACATGACGCAGGACTCCAGATGTGGCCTCGTCAGTGCTGAACAGAGGGGAAGAAGCGCTGCCCTCCATCCTGCCAGTGCAGCCCAGGATGCCATCAGCCTACTTGGCAAAAGGGCGCACTGTGGGCTCACGTCCATCTTATTATCCACTGTCCCCTCCAGGTCACCCGCAGCCCGTCCCCGGGGCATGGGATAGTTCTGTCCTAAGGGCAGGACTTTGCACATGTCTTTATTGAACCTCATGAGGTTTCTTTGGGCCCAGTCCTCCAGCCCATCCCATCCTCCGATCAGCCCAGCCATGCACTGGGTCACACCCTGGGTCCATCTTGCCCAGGACCCTGTGTCACACAGTCTGCAGTGGGCACACCCATACAGCATCCTAATCCCACAAGCCACTGGGGATGTCCGCTGGTGCCACTTCCACAAAGCCATCGCCATGGGCGTGTGTATCTGGCACGGTTTATGGACACCCCTGACACCCGCCCCCTTTTGCGAGCAGAGGGAGACCCTGGCACATGCCTACCTGGAGTGCACCAGACTGCCGCCTCCACAACCTCCTGCTGAGGTTTTGGCTGCAATATGCCCCTCACCTCTTTATTGATACACTCCCTGTGCATGCCCTCACCAAAGCCCAGGACCTCCTGGGCAGCCTCCTTCCGGCCCTGGCCGAGCTGGCACCTACCTGACCAGGAGGAGGCTCTGGCTGCGGGAGCCTGGGGTACTGCAGAGCCATTTTCTGGCCCCTGCTTGGGTCATGTCTCTGGGCACAGTTTCACCAAGCAACATCCACTGGTTCCTTGGCCTCATTCAAGGACAAGCGGGCACTGCCCAGCATGCTCTCCTTAGTGTCATCCCTCAGTGCACTCGTTTTGAACCCATGACCTAACTCCCATTCCTGTTTTCTCTCTAGTTGTCCCCCAAAATCAATTGATACGTACCCAATAGCCCTCCCCCCAATAGCGGGGGTCTAATCGCTGCTCCGTGGGTGTCAAGCCCACAATAACCCTATGCATCCAAATAGGCCTGTGTCACATGGTGGCAGAGAACGGAGGCTGCAAGGGAGAGTGACCTGGGTCTGACCAGGGTTTTTCTCCCTGTTCCTCTCTCAGTTGCAGCCTCCAGCATTTAAGGTCTAGGAAGTTCTGATTCAGAGGCCGTGTCCCTCACTCCCATGCTCAATTGCATCTGAAGCCCTTTTCCTCCGAGAACATGTCTCACCCCTTTGTGAATCTGGCTGAAACGTCAGTGCCCACCACATCCGGTGGCCACGAGTCCCACCCTTTGATGACACGCTGGGTGACAAAGAGCTGCCTTGTGTTCATCCTCTAGTTCTTCTATCTCCTGTCTGAGGGGTGAGGACCAGGACAGGGCAAGTATTCCAGGTGCAGACACACCATGGATTTATAAAGGGCTTTCCATTTTGTTTCCAATTCCCATTTTAATAATCCCTAAGGATTATTATGAGGCTGGGAGAAGTCCCTTCCCTCCCTCTCCCACCCTGGACAGCCCAGCGCAGTGGGCAGAGCTGATGGCATAGGAAGGGGCTGGGGTTCATAGCTCCCAGGTGCAGGGAACTGCAGATCAGGAGCACAGGGCAGCATCTCTGTGTCCTGGCCTCTCCACCTGGGCAGGCCATGGGCAAGGTGCCACCTCTCAGTGGTGCTGACTGTGCCCCATGGGGCCTCGACTAGGCACAACGCAGCTGTGGTTTCCACCTCTCCCTGGTGCCCCAGCTTTGCATTGGAGCCAGCCCAGCATGGAGCTGTGGTGAGCACACGTGGCTGCCAGGAACAGGCACCGGGGCTTGTGGTGAGTTTGGGCGGCTCGATCCTTCCCACGATATCTCCGTCTGTAACCCTAAAGTCCCAGGGTCTGCTCCCATAAAGCAGAAACAGCTTGAGACCAAGGGGAGGTTGGACTAAAAGGGCTAATGCAGCATTTCTCAACCTGTGGGTTGTGACCCAAAACTGGGTCACAGGACTATATGAAAGGGTCACGAACAAACTTTAAAAATGGATTTTCCTTTAAAGGAGAAATACGTGGGAAACTGCAGGTTTTCCCTTGCAGGCTGGCAGAGCTCCAGCATGGGCAGGACCCGGTACGGGAGGGCAGAGTGGGGTGGTGGGACGGGACCCCCATGCCAGCCATACTGCCAGCAGCACCAGGAGTAACAGGCAGGGGGGAGCCTCGCTGCCCCCGCCTCCTCCTGCTGCCTGCTGTTCATGCACCAGGCCACAGCTCTACCAAATCTGGGGGGGCATGTGACCCCTATGCCACCCCCCCACCCCCCTGCCTGACACACTGGGGGCTAGGGCCTGTGGACAGGAGGCAGCAGGTCAGGAGTGAGGGGCATGAGCAGGGCCAGGGAGCTGTTTTCTACTTAAAGTATTTACTGGGTCGGGACTGGCCATCCATGTATACAAATGGGTCCTGGTACAAAAAAAGGCTGTGAACCACTGGGCTAAAGAATTGTTGAGCGACTGGACTAGCCCTGCGCAGCCCAGCGAGACCCTGAACAGACGGGGAGCAGGAGTCGTGTGCAAGGGAGCTAGTGCATATTTAAATGCAGAAGAGTGCATTGTCTGCTGAAGGGGTGTAGGTTGTCTGCTGAATGCACCTACACTGGAGAAAAGGAAACTCCTGTCGCTTGAGCATCCTTTTCCTCAACCCGCTTGCTGTTCTGGTTAACACCTCTTGTCTCACGTTGAGCCCTGAGGTTGTGCAGCCACCCACACTAGCCCGTGGGCTTGCAGAGGCCAGGAAGATCAGCAAAGATGTGTTGGCTGCTGCAGCCTCTAGCACTTGGGGCTGATGGGCTGAAAGGGGTGACTTGGGGAGCTCTTGTGGATCCCAGTATCTCCCAGTGAGGGCTGGCTGGGACGGGGCAGCTGTACTGGGAGTTACTAGAAGGGCCGCATTGGCTTGGGGGGTGGGGAATGGCTTGTCCAGTCCCAGTCACCTCCAACAAGGGGTACTGGTGGGAGCAGGAGTGAGTTGGAGCTTCCCTGGGCCAGGGGAAGAGGAGAAAGCCACGGGGCTCGAGCAGTGGGCTGGTAGCCAAGTGCTGGGTGTCTGTGCCGGCTGGGGAAGAAGCGTGGCCCAAGCGCTGACCTGGGACCCAGGACTCCTAGCACCTGCTTTTTGGTGCTCACAGTCGCTTCTCTGTGCCTCAGTTTCCCCATCTCTGCATCGTGCGCTTAACCCACCGTGGGAGTTTTAGAGCACACTGCTCTGGGCCAAGCTGTTGCCTCTTCTGGGAATAGTCCAGAGGAACCAGGAGCTGCACCCCCACAAACCAGACAGCACTGGGCTGACGTGGGTCCTGTGGCAGGAAGCTTGTGCTCTTTGCAGAGGTGGCCGGGGGGGCGTGCTTGCTGCAGCTCCGGAAGGAAGGTCAGGTACAAGCGGAGTGAGTGGTGCTAGAGACGGGGACAGCTCGAGGTGCAGTGCTTCCCACGAGGATGGGGGGCATCCTCCTCCTCCTGGCTCTCCTCCCTGGTAAGTGCCCCATGCTGCTGCAGCCTCTGGCACTTGGGGCTGATGCTGGCTGGGTTTGGGCAGAACCAGTTGGCCAGGAGCGGTGGTTGCTTCAGGGGATCCTTGCATCTGCTGGGAGGGGTTGACGGGTCTTGGCTCTGGGGTCTGGGCTGGGGCAGCTCAGGCTGGCTCTGCTCCCAGGGGAAAGGAGCTGGGTAATGCCTGAATCTGCAGTACCAGGCTAGAGGGCACTCAGAGCCTGCCCAAAGCTGGCTGGGACCCAGCTAGTACCAAGAGGCACCATGGGACTCCTGCCTTTTGCCCCAGCAGCCCCCACTCCCGTGCCCAGCAGAGGCCAGGCTTTGCCACCCTGAAACCTGCCCCATACCCTAGCGTGAAAGCCCCTGTCATGGGGCTGGTGGGGGAATCCTGGCCTGGCCCCACCAGATGCATGCATAGAGGTGCCCACTGGGTGGGCTGGGGATGGCTGCAGTGGCTTGGAGCTAGGTGGGGGTGAAGGACCGGTCTGTTGGGGCTCAGCTGCTCCCACTCCCACCTTGCTGTGCCCAGCAGCTGCAGCCTGTTGTCTCCACCCCTCCTTGGAGATAATTTACTGCCCTCGCCCCCCGGGGCTGCATAGCAACCTTTGTGTAGCTGCCAGGCATTGCAGCCCTTTTAATAATGTACACCCCCCACCGCCGACTCTCCAGCTGTCAGGTCCCAGAGAGACCCTGTCTCTTCTCTGCCCATGTGAGACCCCCCCACACGCACTTGCTTTGCTTTGCACAGGGGTTTGGGGCCAACCCCAGAGGCCTCCACATCCTCCCAGCAGCTGGAGTCACAGAGCCACCTACTCCCTCTGCTCTGGAGAGCCCACCAGGATCGGGACCTCTCTGCGCCAGGGGCTGTGTGAGCCCGGAGCTGGAGGCAGCGCTCATGTTTGCACGGCAGAGGGGAAGGTCCCTCCTTCTCGGGGTCTCTGGGGGATCCCAGGTGCTTTCCAGCAGGCTTGCAGGCAGGGGCCATTCCCACTGCTTTGCTGTCAATTCAGCTTTAGCTATTTCCAACCTGTTCCTTGCCTGGAGCTTTCTGGAGGCTCGACCCCACCCAGGACTCATGACTGTAGTCAGGAGTCATGGGTCTCTGGCTCAACCTGGTGCACGCTTTGTGCAGAGACTTGGAGGCCCTGCAGCCACAGCCTCTTCCTGAGCCAGCCTCATCCAGAGGAGGGTGAAGTAGGTTGCTTATTCTCAGTTCCCAGTTCCTTTTTCAAGGCTAATTCTTGTTAGTCATGCAAGCAAAAGAGTTAGCAGGTCATCAAAACCGTGTATGTACTAATGAAAATGTAAAATAATATCATCAATCAAGTACAGAGCCCTGGAAAAAGGCCTGCAATGAGGCTGGGGTTATGGGGCAAAATCCTGTTCAGGTCACTCCAAACCACACGTCTCCGCCACCAAGGGGCTCTGCCGAAGTTTCGGGTCAGGCAGGGGCCTGCCCAGGTGTCTTCAAGAGAACCCCCCAGTGGTGGAGATGTGTGTTTTGAGGTGACCCGAAAAGGATTTCCACCTGTAATCCCCACCCAGGCACAGCTCCTCATTCAGTGCGATGTACGTAGCCTGGGGACCATCGGTGGGTGGGCTGGCATGCAAAAACCGAGCTTCTGTTTGGGCAGCACTCGGCTCAGACCTACTCAGAAGCGTCCCCTGATGGCAGACATATGGTTGGATGACATTTTGAGGACATCCTGTCTCTTTGCTTGTGTAATCCAGTACTAACGACTTTTCATTGTTTGAGGATTAGCTTTGAAAAAGGAACCGGGAATATGAAACCAAGAAAAAGAGACCAACTTCATCTTACCCGGGAGGGGGCAAGAAGTCAGGACTCCTGGGTTCCTCGCCTGGCTGGGAGGAGCAAGCACTGAGGGGTGGGAGCGGTGTCGGGTGCGGGAGCGCCGACGCCTGGGTGCTTTTACCTGCTGCCTCTGCTCCCCCTTGTGCCCGTTGCATCCCCTCTGCCCGGGGCTCACCCCAAGGGGGTCTGGTTACCTTGCAGAGATGTCACTTCTTGTCCCTCCCACAGCTTTCCTTCCT
>NW_005841880.1:3746967-3747804 GCF_000455745.1 Alligator sinensis
CAGTGATCCAGGATCCTCCCCAGAGCCAGACCCTGCCAGGGGGCTCCGTCACCATGAGATGCCATGTATTCACCCGGGACCAGGAGTGGAGCCGGCTCCGCCTGGAGTGGAAGAGACGCGACCTCCCCACGACTCTCTGCACGGCTCTGATCCTTCTGCTCAGCAACCTCAACCACAGCTGCATCCCTCGCTTCGACCTGACCTGGCAGTGGCCCACGGTGACGCTGCACCTGGACAATGCCACCGAGCAGGACATGGGGGTCTACGAGTGCTCGGTGAACGTGGAGATCCCGAACCTGCTATCGGCCGTGGGGAATGGCACTGCGCTGAATGTCTCCGGTGAGGGGCCACGGGGGCTCGGTGCCCGGGGGGGGGGGGAGTTCAGACTGACCCACCCCCACAGTGTGGACAAGCCAGGACGGGGGAGGGAGGCTTGACTTCCTCCTGGCCCTACAGGCTGCAGATTTAATTTACCCTTTCTCACCTTAGCCACAGTGAGAGCTGCTGCAACCACAGTGCCAGCAGCTCAGGCACCAGCTGCAGTTTCAGTTTCCAGGCATTGCACTCCACTCCCAGCCCCACTCATCTCCAGTACTACCCCTAGGCACCCCACGCTTCACCCACTGCCCCCACAGCCCCTGGCTCCCACGCGCTCAGCCCTTCACACAAGGGCTGGGTCCTGGCTACCAGCTAGTCCCTAGCAAGCTCTTGCAGCAGGCTCTTGCAGCAAGCTCTTGCAGCAAGCTCAGCCCATGGCAGCACCCAGGCCAGGGGGCAGAGGGCACCACGTGGAGCTGCTCACTGATGCCTGCTCCTCTCTTTTCTTCTTTCAGCATC
>NW_005841880.1:3747835-3761644 GCF_000455745.1 Alligator sinensis
GCTATGAGCTACATAGGTGAGTCAGAGACTGATCGCCCCCTCTCAGCCCCATGAGATGCTGGGGAGGTGCCCTCCCTACCTCCCCTGGGCCCCCGGACCTCTCCCCGCTGCCTTGGGACCAGGCCCCCATGGCAGCAGCTGGTCCAGGCAGTGCCTGGGGAGAAAGAGCACCTGCAATTGCTTCTGGAGCGTCACGTCACTCCCAGATTTCAGGGGGCCCTGCTGCCCCGCCATCGCCACCCCTATCACCATCCTCACCACTGCCCCCATGCAGCCAGGTCTTGCCCGGGGATGCCCCATGACACTGGGATGCAGCCACTTCATGGAGCAAGGGGCTTCTCCCGGGGTGGGGAGCACATGGCAGGCAAGGCCCGGGGGCTCTCCTCCTCCTGGGCTAGAGCTGCCAGGCTCTGGGGGACTGCATGTGCAGTGCAGGGCGCAGGGCACTGATGCTGACTGTCCTTCCCCTGCAGGCCTGTGGTGGTGGCTGGTCATCGGGGGAGCAGCCGTGGGCATCATACTGCTGCTCGCTGTGGGTCTCTGCTGCTACAGGCACCGGCACTTGTGCAGGAAGACAGGTAAGGGAGCCAGGGGCCACCACGGCTGCACCAACTGGAGCCCAAGGAGATGGGCAGGGCCCTGGCCTGCCCCAGCAGAGGTTGCATGGCTGGGGGGTTCTGCCAGGGCAAGGGGCTGGGGGGTCCCAGGGGTGTCCCCAAGGGAGCACCTGCTGTGAGCAGGTGCTGTCCTCCCGTTGCCACGAATTGCAGTGCTGGAGCAAGTGGCAGGGAAGGGCTCTTCAGGAGCGGGACGAGTCAGGATCAGGCCCCCAACTCTGCCCTGGATGGGAGGCGTTCAAGGGGAGCACAGAGCACAGTGCTGCCTGGGCGGCTGTATCGAGGCAGTGCAAGGGTTTGCAACATGCCCAATGGCAAAGAGAAAGTCCATAGGGATGTACTTGACTCTGTCTCCTCAGACAAGGAAGCTAGTAGGTAGCAAGTTTAAAATGAACACAAGGCAGCTCTTTGTCACCCAGCGTGTCACTGAAGGGTGGAACTTGTGGCCACCGGATGCGGTGGGCGCTGACGGTCCAGCCAGATTCACAAAGGGATGGGACACGTTCTTGGAGGAAAGGGTCATCGGTCACTATTGAGCACGGGGTGAGGGGCACGGCCTCTGAATCAGAACATCCTAGGCCCTGAATGCTGGAGGCTGCACGTGAAAGAGCTGCATGGTATCCCGGGCTTGCTGGCACAGCCACGTTGGCCTTGGGCGAGAAGGGGGCGCTGGTATTTTTCTCCAGCCCTGCAAGGCTTTGCTGCAGACCTTTGTGGGCGGACCGGATCTCACGCTGGCCCCTTGCCTCGGTGCAGCTAGTCCAAGGGAAGCCCCTCAGGCCCCCGGCTTGGCCCTCCTCTGGTCTCTCCATGGGGCAGCTGCCTTGGACAGGGGCTTCTGCCTCCAGCTGCCTCACTCGGCTGCTCATGCGCTTGCCCGTGCTAAGGGACCCTGGGGTTGTCCTAGCTCCAAGACTGCCTGCTGCAGTCTCTAACTCTGCCCCGCATCTCCCAGGTGAGGAGATCTATGAAAACGTGGAGTACTGCAAGCAGTCGAAAGCCAACAAGTCCACGTGTTGCAAGGGCAGCCAGAGGAACAGTCCCGACGTCTACACTGTGGATTTCCAATCTAGGGGGCAGCCACCGGTACCTCCGCAGTACGTGCACCATGGCAAGGCCCCGAGGGCCCAACACATCCACTCATCCAAGCAGAGAGCAGCCAAAAGGCCCTGAAAGAGCTTGGAAGTGCCTGGCCAGGGCTTTGCTTGCCCTCTCAGGCTGCACCTTCCCCTGCTGGAAGGGCCCCCAGGGCTGTGTCTCACCCCCACGGGTGCTTGGAGCTGTACAGGGAGCAGCAATGAGAGGTGATGTGGGAAGCCCAGAGCACACTGGGGTTGTTCCTGAATAGCCTCGTCTTGATGCATCTCTGCTGGCCACTGAGGCCAGACTGAAACACCTGTGGGCAGGGCTGTGCCTCAGTGAGGCTCAGTAGTTTGGTGCCTGCTGACAGCTGGATGTGGCCCAGCATCTGCAGGGCAACCAGGACCCAGGTGCCGCGGTCCCTACTCATCCCTGTGGGTGGGGATGGGTGGCCACGCAGCCCTGCCCAGGCCTTGCCGGGCCATACGCTAACCCCAGGCCCCACCAGACGAGCTGGGAGCCTCCTCCCAGCCTCCCCTGGCCGCCCCTTGGCTGGGCCTTGCCTGGCACTGGTCCCAATGCCACCGCCCCAGGTAGCAGGGACAGGCCTGGCTGCCCCCAGCACCCACCGTCCCTGCCCCGGGGACCGTCCCAGCCAGGGCACAGTGCAGTGGCCCACACAGTGCCCGCTCAGCCGGGCGAGGGCGCTCTGAGCCCATGGACCAGCTCCGGCAATGCAGGCCATGAGCTGGGGTCCTGGCTGGGCTGGCTGCCCTGTCCAGGTGCTTTCTCCTCCTCCCGCATCCCCTCCATCTCTGCCTGTGCAGCCAGGAGGGGGAAGGCTCCATCCCCGCTCCTGCCTGGAGACTCTGGTCTGGGGGGCACTGCGTGCCCCAACACACATGTCCAGCTTCATGTATGACTGGGCCTGACACCTGCCCACGCCAGGGTGGTGCACAGTGCACTCCCCCGGGCACACCTGCATATGTGGATCCTGGCGGCTGTGCCAGCATTGTTGGCGGGGACCTGGAATCATTCTCTCAGGGACATCCATGCAGCCTAGTGGTTAGAGTGGGGAGCCCCAGACACCTAGCTTCCCCTCCAAGGCAGGTCCAGCTGTGTGCCTCAGTGTCCCCATGTGGCTGCGGGGCCCTCAGGAGGGCTGGGAGGTCTGACGGTGGCAGGTGACCAACCCCATGGGAAGCCCTGTCCCGTTGTACAGATGCCTGCCCCGCTGGCAGAGCATTCTGGGTGATGCCAGGCCAAGCCTGCCCCCGCCAACACCGCAGCACCTGCCGGAGAGCAGGGCCAAACTGCTGTCCAAGGCGTGAGCTGCAGCTGCCTACGCCGCCTCCAGCCCTGCCCCATTAGATCATGAACTGGGCTGACGTGAGCCTGTCCAGATGCAGCCGTCAGCCGCCAGTGCCTGCCACGGCCTGCAAGCGCTCTCCAGGCACAGCCTGGCCCCTGCACACGTGCACCCGAGAGTGCCTCACAGCCATGTGCCCGCCCCCCCCACGGGCGAAGGAAATGAGTTTGCACCCTCTTCTGTCCTTCACCCCCACCCCCTGTGCCATCTCTGCTTTGTCGTGCAGTTTTCCTTGCTCTCCCTGCAGAGGTTTGTGTGTGTGCATGTATGTGTGTGCACACGCATGCATCTGTGCTAGGATGTGTGTGTGTGTGTGTGTGTGTGTGTGTGTGTGTGCATGCATGAGAAAGAGAGTGTCTGTGCTGCAGTGTGGCTGGCAGCACACCTGCCATGAAAAGGCACTCACCTTTTCATACATGCCGCAGTGTGTATATGCTTTGGCAGGAGCCAGGCGTGTGTGTGTATGTGTGTGTGTGGTGCTCGAGGCTTGGGGGTGCCCGGTTCTCTCTGCTACTCCCAGGCATCCTCCTATGCTGTGTGATACAAGTGAGGGCAGGACCCAGCGCTTGACCCACTTCCGCCCTCCTGCCCAAAGCATTCAGGCCAGGGCCGAGTGCAGCCTGGCCGGGTGCCGGGCCTGGGGACTGAGCTTTACACTGTGCCAGTGTTGCCCTGATGAGCACTCAGGGCCCGATTTATCTTGATTAGCAGAGCACTTTTCAGCTCCTTTCTGATCAATGGGGGAGGGTGCTGTGAATGCTAATAAAATGCTAATTGCACCAGGAGGCCTTGGGGCCTGGATCAGCTGCACAATGTGGGGCGGGAGGGTGGGGGATGTTGGTGGGAGTGGGGTGAGGAGCTGACAGCTGCATGGGGGGTGGATCCAGAGGGTCAGGGATGATGCCAGGGGCACAGAGGTGAGCTTGCAGGTACCAAGATGACTGTTGGTCACCTGAGTGTGAGCAGTTGTGGGCATAGGAGATGGAGGGCTGAGAGCACAGCTGTGGATGAGTGTGGTGTATACATGCAGGTGTGATCACAGCCATGGATAAGCAGAATGTGTACGCACAGGTGTGATCACAGCCATAGATGAGCATGGTTTATACGTGTAAGTGTGATCACAGCCATGGAGGAGTGCAGTGTGTACATGCGGATGTGATCACAGCTGTAGATGAGCAAGGTGTGTACATGCAGGTGTGAGCACAGCCATGGGTAAGTGCGGTGTGTACACACAAGTGTGAGATCACAGCCGTGGATGAGCATGGTATGTACATGCAGCCATGGATGAGCATGATGTGTACACACAGGTGCGATTGCAGGTGTGGAGGAACGAGATGCGGGCCTACAGAAACCAGGCACTAATGCAGTGCAGTTATGTGGGTATTGTGATGCCAGCGATGCTGTGCACTGCTGTGGGCATGAGTCTGGCTGGGAAAGAGCTGGTGCACGCACAAGTGTGCTGGTGTGAATGAGCATGGGTAGCGTGCACAGGGGGCAGCAAGGCTGTGACTGATCCCAGGGTGGGCACGAGGGGTGCGATATCAGGGCCAAGGAGCATGGTGTGTGCACATGCTTGTGACAGCTGATGAGAAGGAGCCTGGTGCATGCACATGCGTGTGCTAGTCAGCATCTTGCAGTGTGCTATGTGCCCAGGCCTGAGTGTGCCTCAAGCCCTGTGCTCCTCTGGCTCCTGACCTGTGGGTAACCATGGGTGCTCGGAGGTGGGGGTGGTCCCTCGCAGACACCATCACAGGCCGCACTGGACCATGGCAGGTGCAACCGTATGTGATGTAAACCCCAGGGCTGGGCAGAGAGCTCCCCCTGCCCTCTTCTTCTTGCCCTTGCCACGGCCTCCCAGATAGCCCAGGCAGCCCTGGCAGGGGCAGGGGCAGGGCTGGGGCCAAGCAGCAGAAACCCTCAAGCTCCCGCCGCGCAGAAACGTGAATGAGCCTCTCTCCACACCGTGTGCAGCTGACCCCAAATCCCCTCCCCGCCCGCCCCTCCCCCACTGCCCCCCTGCCAGCAGCTCCAATGCACTAATTGGATTCCTAATGGCAGTAATTAATTGGGAAACTTCATTACCAGCTTGTGCGACACAGAGCTGTGGGGAGCTGGGGGGCAGGGGAAGGAGGAGAGAAACAACGCAGATGGAGCCAGACCAGACAATGCAGCCGCCTGCCTGTGGCCATGGTGTTGGGAGCAGGGTCTGGGCCGTGCAGCCGCGATGGGATGTGCCTCCACTTCTCTGTTGCCCCCTGGTGGCTGCCCCAGGCAGCGGGGTCCACCCAGGGCCCTGCCCCTCGTGCCAGGGCTGAGCGGGGCGCTGGATTGACCCCTTTGGCCTCCAGGGACCCCCAGGCACCCCCAGGCACCCTCCACCCCGGGTCCTGGCTGCCACATCCCCCTGCTTCCCACATCGAGATGCCAGTCATAGCTCCGGTCCCCTAAGACGGAGGCTCCTGCCCCTGCCCGGCTCCTGCCATGGCCTTGCCTACCAGGCACGGAGGCCTCGCCATCCCCTCCTTGACGGTGGGGGGGTCTCTGGGCCCACATGTCTGGGACCACCTGGCCCCGCCGCTGGCAGCAGCACTGGGGGTCCTGCCCTGACCCGCTGCCATGAAGCCTTGCTCTCCATGCCCCTTCCTCACTGCCCTTCCCCAGACAGGCTCTGCCCCTGCCTCCGTCATATTTCTGTGCAGACCGTCACCCTGGTAGTGCACCAGGCAATCCCCCCGCCATGTCCCCTGTCCCCGAGGTCCTCCTCACACCCCCTTCCAGTCCCTCCGAGGCCCCACAGCATGGGGGAGCCCAGGGAGCACCAGCAGGGCAGAGAGAGACCCAAAGAGCTCCCTTGCACCCTCCAGCCCATCCCCACCCCAGTATCCCCAGTCCACACCAGCAGCTGCCCCCCTCTGCTCTGTGTGGGGGACAGGCAGGGTCTCAGGGCAGCCCACTGGAGACACTGTCGTTGCTCCCCCGCCTCCGCCAGCCCCCCTCTCCCGGCACCACCACATCAGAAATGAGATCAATGTCAGGAGCTGGAGATTTTTAATTCTGCCGCCCGGCTCCCGGATGACAGCTCTGATTAGAGCAGCTGTTCGTTAGTGTTCCCATCCTCGGGGGAGGTGGGGGGGGGGTGTTTCTATGCAGGGGAGAGCGGGGGGCAGCAAGGATAATGTGGCATTCTCCGTGTTGGGAAGGGGCCGTGTCTCTGTGTGATGGATCTGGGCACCCCCCCAGGAGTGGGCACCAGCAACGGGCACCGGCTGGGGTGGGAAGAAGGGGGCTCATGCCAGCCACTCTGATGGAGCAGGATCCAGTTGGACCCCCCCTCGCCTTCGCCCCCAGCAGCCCAGCTGGGAGCAGGCCCTGCAGGGACTCCCATTGCTGTGTCCCCCCGCCTGTCCCGACACCCCCTGCACGAGGCGGGGTGGGGGGGTCTGCTGCCCACCAGGCCCCAGCAGCTGGCTCCGAGCATGCAGCTGGGCCACAGCCGCTGACTGGGCAGCACAGCCTGTCTGATCCCTGCCATGCTGCCTATGGGTGCTGGGGGCAAATCACGACACCTGGCTTCTCCTGAGCTCTGCCACTGCATTACCAGCTGCCCTTGGCTGCATCACTTGAATGCAGCGTGCCTCAGTTTCCCCACTTCCCTCTGGCAAGGCTCTGTAGCCGGTTCTGCCCCAGCCCTGCCTCTCACCGGGGAGAGGAGGTCGATATGGGGGTGGAAATCCTCCGGAAGGGAAGGAGGGTGGAGATTGAGGGGAGCGCAAGAGCAAAGGGCAGCATCAAGAGGAGCTTCCCGTGCGCGCCGAGCAGGGGCCGGCTAATTGTTACCGACAGATAAACCCCGGAGCCCATCAATAATTCAGCCCCGGGAAGTGCCAGTGCGTGTCTGATTAATAATGGATCAGGCTGCAGCCCCCCTCCCCACCCCACGCCCCAGCTAAAAATACCCGCTGCTCGCTCTAATGCCTTCTGACTGCCTTTCTGCTCCCATTAGCTAGCACAGGGCTCCCCCCATGGCGTCAGGGCTGCCCAGAGGTGTCCGGCCAGCAGGGACTGGGGCTGGGTTGCCGTGATCACCATCGGGGCAGGTAGCCAGGGATGGCAGGAGAGGCAGCTTCCAGCCTGGATGGATCAGCTCTGCTGAGCACCCCCACCTGGCACCCTGGGCTCCCGGAGCCACGGCCCCGTGATCCTGATCCCAGAGCCACAGCTGCACAGACAGAGGCACGCCCCCCTGGCCTGGGTCCCATGTGCAAGGCAGACCCATGGCCACGGCTGCAGCCCTGAGCCCCCCTCTCTGCCCTGCAGCCCCTGGTCTCGGTGGGCCCCATCTCCTGAGGGGGCAAGGCTGGCAGGGCCTGGTCCCAGCCTAGCTCAGGTGCAACCCAGCTCTCAGCAGCTGGGTGGAGGAAGCTGTTTCTCTGTGCCCTAGGACCCCAGAGCCCCCCAGGCAGGGCTCTCCTTACCCCCAGCGCCTCCCCCCGCCCATGCCCCGATCTGCAGACACCGGCTCCTCCCCACCCCGACCCTGCCCGAGTCACCCCTTTGCCCTTCCCAGCCTCCTGCACAGCGGGAACCGCTGACTCAGCAGCCCCCGGGCCTGGGGAGGGCTCTGTGGCAGGGAATCGATCGCTCCCCCTGGCCCCGACACAGCCGTGCCTGGTGCTGCTCTGGCCTGCGCCATTCAGCAGGGAGGAAGCTGGGGCCCAGTCCCCCCCCTTGCGTCCAGGCACTGATATGCCACGGAAGAGCCGGGCTAAGAAACATCTCCAGGGCCATATAGGACACCAGTGGCAGAGACTGGATGCCCCCACAAATAGGGCAGAGCTCAGGCACAGGGGGACACAAGCAGTGCCAAACAGTCTGATCCAGAGAGAGACAGAGGGCGCTGCCAAGGGCATCAAAGCCCTGCTCCCCCTCACACCACTCCAAAGCCCCTGAGGACCTCAACCCCTGGAGGTGGTGCCAGGCTCTGGGGCTGCTCCTGAGAGCCAAGTTCATCCCCTGCTGGGGCTACCAGTGGGGAAACTGAGGCACAGACACAGGACACACAGGGCCATCAGGGGACAGAAGGGAACCTAGGTGTCTCATCTCCCAAAGCCATTGCTTCGCTTACACACCAGCTCCTCTCACTCTCCAGTATCCCCCTCAAGAGCGGACACCCATTCCTTCATGATCCCTAGTGCATCACTGTGACCAGTCATTGCCCATGAACTTAGTGGGGCAGCTCAAGCTGGTGGCACTGGGGCACTGCCAGCTCATGGTCATGGCCACTTGTGCCATGCTGGCGGTGCTTGGGCTGGCTGCGCCAACCATAGATGAAGCCTCACCCTGCATCCTGGCAGCGCCCAGGCTGTCCGCGGAGGGAGGCCGCCAGGGCACCGGTGCCATTGTTCTGCGCTGAGCATCTTTCACCTTGAAATGACAGGCGATGCAACCGGCAGGCTCCCCCTCGTTTCTATGGAAACAGGTGTCCTCCAGGAGACGGGCTGGGATGGCGCCAGGACGCGGGGACAGAGTCGACAAGGACAGACGGACAGGACAGGCAGCAGTGTTGGACACCCAGGAGAGGAGAGGCTGTGACACGATCGCTCCCCGCCTGCCTGCTCCCCCCAGGCCCCTGCAGATGGGGGGGGTGCTGGTGAAGGCTCTCGGGGCCTGGCATCAAAGATGGACTCAGCAGGGCCTCAGCCCCCTCTCCCATACACGCCATGTCCCCCCCCCACCCTCACTGCTGACCCCTCTGCCCTGCACCCCACACCCGCAGGGCCCCCCGCGGCCACGTGTCCCCCCTGGACCTTCTTGCAGCTCCTGGTTCTCCGCTGTGATGTCCTTCCCCACAAGGCTGTCCATTCAAATCCAGGGGCTGGGGGCCTGGCAGTGCTGGGCCGAATTCAGCCCCACCCCAAATAAGCCGATAGGGGCTGGGGTGCTGGAATCACCTGCGCAACGGTGCTGGCTCCGGGTCCATGCGGGCTCTTCTCGTCCAGGGGAGCTGGCATGTCCAGCCGCTGGGCTCAGGCGAGGCCCCCAGAGGCTCAGGTGGGCAGAGGCAGAGTCACAGATGGGTGCGGGGCCGGCTGGTGTTTAATGGGCGCAGTGGTGGGGTGGGGATGGGGGGGCACCAGCACAGAGGACACACGGTGGGATGGGCATGGGAGGCAAACCCGTGCACACGCAGGGGTGGGGCTGGCTGGCTGGAGGCGGGGGCAGTTATAGGGTCCCCCAGGCTCTGTGTGTCATTGTGCTCCAAGCCTTCCCAGGATGGGGGGGAAGAACCATGGGACAGGACATGGGGCCTGTTTGGGAGGGACACCCAGAGCTCCTGGGACCCCAGGGTTGGACCCACCTGGTGCGGGACGAAGGAGGGGGCTCTGGTGGGATAAAGTTCTCCCAGGGCAGGGGGGTGCAGCCTCACTAAGGCAATGCAGAGGGGACTGTCACACGGTGGGGCCAGCTGGACTTGGGGCTAGGCTGCAGGGGAGCAGGGAGACAACCAGAGCAAGAAGGGCAACGGGACAGCAGCTGTGACTGAAAACCTTGAGGCCGGACCTCCCGGGTGCAGGCAACCTCAAGCAGATCCCTTCCCAGGGGGCACAGCAGTGGGTCCCTTCCCAGGCTGGAGCAGGGGGCTGGGGAGGGAGGGACGTGACCAGGGTAGAGCTGCGTGGTGGCAGGAGGCCCCTTGCCAGGAGCTGCAGGACTGGGGTGGAGCCCCTTGGACAGGCCGAGTAGTTGCAGGGAGCAGCAAGCGTCCGGCGCCGGTGTCACAGCGTCTGCACAGAGACGGGGTACAGCAGCGAGAGGTGCTCGGCACCCCGGACGGGCAGCTCCTGCGTGGTGTAGTGGTGCACGAGCTCGGGCACACTGGCGAAGGGTGCGCTGTTCTGCCCCAGCACGAAGCGGTTCTCCCGTGTCCGCGTGAACTTCATGTGCATGAAGCCCTGGCTGCTCCTGGGGACAGAGTGAGGCGATGCACCGTGAGCTGGGTGCAGGGGGTGAGCAAAGACCCCCCCAGCCCAGTGATACAGCTAGGCAAGCAGACCCGCATGTCCTAGACCCTACACCGCTCACACAGAGTGGGGACTCTTCTAGGTCCTCTAGCTTTTGGCATACAAATCTTTAACATTTAGCCTCACTGAAGACTGTGTCTGGCCTCCCTGGGCAGTGAGATTAGCCCAGAAGAGGGGAAGCGACTGGCTCAGTTATAGGTGCAGAACCCAGGTGTCCTGAGGCTCCCTGCTGGGTTTAATCCCTTCCGTGCTGGGTCTGCCAAGGGGGTGGGACAAGGAGAAACCCTGGTGGAGCTGGGGAGCTCCCTGCCTCTGCCATGGCCAGGCCTGGGTCACTGCAGCATGGGTAGGCATGGCACTGGCAGGCTGTGAACCCCATGCCAGGCCATGCCCTGCTCTTCTGGGCCAAGGTCTAAGATGCAAGACGCAGCCGGCCCAGCCCCTCCGGGCAGGGGGAGGATGGTTCCAGCAGCCAGCGCTGGAGGAGCAAGGCCGGCTGCTGCCTGTGATTGCCGCGTGCCGCTGCGATTAACCTGATGAAATATTCATGCTGGGTGCTTCCGTGTTGCGCGGAGCCGCACCGACAAAGCACCCGCTGGCCCAGCTTTGATGCGGGGCCCTCCGCTAATGAGCAGCAGATGTTCCAGGCGGGGAGGTCACGGGGCTGCGCAGCTGGGGACCAGCACCCGTGTGCAGGGGAGGGGCTACGCAAAGCTTCTGGGGAAAGGGGGATCCTCTCCTTCTGCCCGGGATCTCTGAGCTCTGCACCTCAGTGGCTGAATGACCCACCTGTGGGGCAGGCCGGCCTCATGCCTCCCATCCCCAGCGCTGACCTCTTAGCCAGGAACTCCTCCCACTGTGGAGAAGGGAACCCAGGAGTCCTGATGTGCCCCTGCCCAGAACTGAGAGCAGAACCCAGGAGTCCGGACACCCATCCCTGGTGTGGAGCTGCTGGGCTGTGACTTCACCCTGCAGCAGCACCTGGATGGGTAAGCATGGAGACCCAGGAGCTGGAGCAGTGCATGCACACACGCACATGCATGCACATGCAAACACATGCGTACATGCACACACATGAATCATGGAATCATAGAGAAGCGGGACTGGAAGGGACCTCCAGAGGTCATCTAGTCCAACCCCCCTGTCTGAGACCGGATCAGCTCTCTCCAAACCTATGCACAAATGCACACGCATGCATTTGCACACATACACGTAGGCAGCAGGGGGGACAGTCCCAGGCACTAGAGAGAGGGGGCTTCAGGCCTGACACCATGGAAGGGGCAGGGGCAGGGGCATCTGTTTCTGTGAAGGCACTGCGGGCTCTGACCCCTGGTGTAGTGACTGGGACTGTCCCCTGGGAACCCCACAGCTGACCAGGACCAGTGCTAGCAGGGGCCCTGGACCTGACTAGCCACGGTCAATGATAGGGCTGCCATTCCCCCTGCAGAGCAGCCGGGACCTGTCCTGGATTTTGCTCTAGTAACACCCCATCTGCCTCCAGCAGGGCCCCCTGCCTTGTGTAATGCCCCCACATGAGACCCTTGGCCCCTTGGCAGCCCAGACATCCCTTCTCCCTGCATGGCCCTAGCACTGGGCATCGCAGCCACACCGCGGAGCTCTGCCTGTCCAGCCACAGGGCCTGGGAGCGAGACAGGAATGCAGCAAGCCCAGCTCCCCTTCCCCCAACACCCCCCCAGACTCCCGCCCCCTGGCCTCCGGGGCTTTGACCGCCTTTGAGAGGTGATGCCAGGCTCAGCCACCCGCCTTTGATCTCGCTGAGCTGTGTCAGCTACAGCAGCCCCGGCCTTTATCTCCTCCCAGGCCTGTCAGATAGTGGAGATTAAGCTGCCTTCTCCCTGTCCTGCCCCAGTGCACGTGCATGCACACACACACACACACACACACACATGCACACACACACGCACACACAACCCCATCCCCTGCCCAACCCTCTTCCATCACCTTTCTCTGGTATCAGTGGCAGGTCACTGCACAGAGGATTTGCTTAAATCAGGCAGCTCTGCCATCCCCAGAGAGGAACCCCGGGGTGGGGGGGGTAGTGGTTAGAGCAGGGCTGTGGGAATCAGGAGTGGGCAGCTCTGGTCATGAATCCCTATGCAGTGGGAGCCAGGTGGGGCTTGGGTGGGGGGGGTAGTGCCCGACCCAGGGGGGAGCTGGACACCCTTCGAAAACCCCAGTGCGGACTCCTGAGTTCTGTTCCCAATTCCCCAGCTCCCTGTTTCGGTTTCTCCCTAGCTCACACCCTGGCAGGCTGGGGGCGACTGCTGAATAAGCCACCACCCCGTGGGGGAGCACCCAGGGCAGGGAGGTGCTGTGTCTGGCACTGGGGGGGAATGAGCATCTCACCTGAGGGACAGGGAGTAGTCGTGGTGGCTGGTCTCGCTGTTACGCACCAGGTAGCTGCCTTCCTTGCAGAGCGTGAGCAGGTTCTCAGCGTCCGCCCGGCTGATGGAGCCGTGGTACCACCTGGCCCGGGCGAGAGGGGCACTTCAGGGGCAGAGGACATCCAAGGGAGCCCTGCCACCTCGGGGGCTTCCCTCAAAGCCCCAGCTGCTGGAGGCATAGGATTAGCTGAGGAATCTGGCAGGGGATGGTCAGAGCCTTGAGCTAGAGGGTACGAGCTGGGGGCATCATGGGCTGGGGGCACCCGGCAGCGGTTAGAAGGACCTGTCTCCCCCATTTTGATCCCATGATTTCCACCCCAATCTCACAACCCCCGGGGGCCTGACTGCCCCAGGCTGGGCACAGCCTCAGGTCCCCTGGCAGGGCTCCCCCCAGGAGGGGTCTGTCACCGTGGCATCTGGCTCTCACCACCCTCACATGGCTGGGCCAGGTGCCCAGGACTTACGTCTGCTTCTCCAGCGGGAGCGAGGGGTCCACACGCTCAGCCATGGGGGGGCTGCGCTCCGGGCTCTGCGACCGGCTGGGCTTGGCACTGCCTGCCAGGGTCCGTGGGGGATGCCGGCGCTCCTTGGGCTCCCAGTCGGGGCTCTCAAATTGTACTGTGGGCAGGGCAGCAGAGCAGAGCGTTACCCACTGGGCCAGGGGCAGGGGGAGGCTGGGGGGGCCCTTCCATAGCTCCCAGGTGCCCCCATGGCCCAGCAGCCTCCCACCCTGCTGGCAGGACCCCACGTCTGGTGGGTTGAGCTTGAAGTCTCATCCCCAGCCCCAGACCTGTCCCCCACTGCTCCCCCTGGGCTCCCCCTACCCCTTGCACCTGCAAAGGCCCGGGAAATGTGGTCCTTCTTCCACTCCCAGGGCTGGTCGTACTCGTCTGCTGGCCGCTCGTCGTCCTGGGGCAGGCGGCTCTCGCGGCCCTTGTCCTCGGCGTCTCGTTCCCGCTCCTCATAGGGGGTGTCGTACAGCTGCAGCCCCTTCCGGGACTTCTTCACCCGCTGCCCATCCTGCTCGGCCTTGCACTGGACGTCTGCGAGCCAAGGAATAGGGGGTGGTGTTACTGCACAAGGGGATGGGGCAGGGCCAGGGGGAAGGGATGGGGTGTGGTTGTTGGGGGCACAGGGGTGGTGGGAGGGAAGAGGAGGGGTGCTTCCATGACAGGGATGGAGGCCAGGCAGGAGGTGCTGGTTCAAAGGGGGCCACTGGCTGCCAGGTGTACCTGTGCCTGGTACAGGGAGAGGAGCTGCCAGGGGGCTGCAGCCCCTTCCATTCGCCCACCTCTCAGGGGTGGTCTTCCACCCAG
>NW_005841880.1:3761654-3764401 GCF_000455745.1 Alligator sinensis
CAGGCACAATCAGAGCTGGCTGCCCATGGCTGCACTTACCTGCCACTACGCGCTGGGCATCATAGGGCTCCATGTAGCCATTGTTCTCGGGCAGTGCCTCGGCCTCCCCATCCCCATGCAGCTCCTGCTGGGCATCAAAGGGGTCTGAGTACTCGCTGTTTCCGGGGCCCTGTGGTGGGAGCAGGTGTTTAGTGCTGAGAGCAGGGTCTGCCTTGACCCACATGCTCCAGGGCCTGGGCCACTGATGGGAGTCAGCTGCCTCTTGCAAGTCTCCCATCCGAGCACCGACTTGGTCTATCTCTGTTTAGCCTGCAAGGCCTGATGTGCTCGCTGCTGGCCTCAAGTCCCTGGAGGAAACCCTTGTAGGATACCCCCCACCCCATCACCCACTGTAAGCCTAGCATCTGGGGGCTCAAGCCCAGGCCTGAGAGCAGGGCAGCCCCGCCTGGCCTGGGACCCAGGACCCAGAACAGGGGAGTCACCCTCCAGTCAAAATCCAGTGCATGGGGTACCCCACCCCACAGCCCCAGCCTCTGAGCCCTGGCCCCAAACACTGCACAGACCCTGGGCCCCTGAACTCCATGTGCATGTGTAAGTGTGTGTGTGCAAGTCTGTGTGTGAGTGTCTGTGTGTGCATGTGCAAGGGCTCAGAACAAGGCAGAGGAGTGAAGTGCGTGCCCTTTTCCCCTTGATCTGTAGCCCTCCCCAGGGGTTCTCCGTGGCTGGGAGCAGCCAACAGGCTGCAGCAACCACAACCTGTAGCGGGTCTGACATGCAGGGTGGTGGGGCTGGGGTGGGAGCTCACACAGCTGGTAAACACCCCAGAGGTGGCTGCAGCTCAGCACTGTTGGGGAAGTAGCCCCTAAGCTGGCCCTCCAGTGCCTTGAAGGGGGCCAGACCCCACCCAGCGGAGCCGATGGGCTAAACCAGGGGTTCCCAAGCTTTTTAGATCAATGGGCCACCATCAAGGCAGTTTGCCAGGCAGCCTGCATGCCACAGGTTAATCAAGAGAGGGAGGGGAGCAGTGACATCCTCTGACCACTTGCCAGGGCCCTGTGTCCCCCCCCCCACCTCCCAGTCTCCCTGGGCATCCATGGGGGCAGGAGAAGGGATCAGCCCTGGACAACTGGTATTAAAGACCTGGTTCACTGCCAGCGCAAACTGCGGCTGCTCTGTTGTCACCATAAATTCGCCACCCAGAGCCCAGGCCCCGGCTGGGAATTTACTGCTGGTATTTGAATGACTGGGAGCAGGTGGAGACAGGGAAATAGCAAGGCAGGGGGAGGGGGAGCAGCATCCCTGCCCTGCCCGTGACCTCCACCTTTGCCCTCAGTGCCTGTTTTCCCAGGGTCTGGCCTGGCTCACAATGCCAGTGCCAAGGGGGCGTAGGGGGTGCAGTGTGACAGGTTCCCTGGGGCAGTTGCTCCCTCTACATTTGTCTCTAGCCACAGAGCCAAGAGCAGGCATGCTAATGAGGGGCTGGGCTGGGTGGCACCCACCTCTGCCCATCTTCCCTGCCAGGAACCCACCACAGGGACACTGAGGATCCCCCCTCTTGCTGATGCCCACCTATCCTGCCAGCCGAGGGGTGCTTAACCCATCCTGTGACCCACGCGCTGCACCAGGTGCTCCCCTCTCACAGCACATCTGCAGGGACATTGCCTCCCTGCCTTACCCAGGGGGCATCACGCCCTCTGCTCCCACCTCTTTCATGTCCACAAGCCACTAGATCGCAGAAGGGTGTCAGAGAGGGATGAGGGGGTCCCTGCAGACAGGGTGCGCACAGGTGTGTGGGCTGGCCTGCATGTGCCGTGGCTCCCCTAGCCCCTTGCAGGCTTCACCCCTTGCTGCCTCCAGGGAGACAGCGCTGAGCCGTGCAGCAGGGTCCGTGCACGGGCAACGCAGTGGGAGGAGAGAAAAGGCTCTGAGGAAAAGCCCCTGCACCGTGGCACGGGGCTACAGGATCCTGCCTACACTGCAGCCCAGATGCTCACGGAGCCCACAGCCCCCCCGCACAGGGGCTCTCTGCTTCCTTGGGGACCCCAGCCTTTGCCCCAAAGAGCACCCAGGCAAGGTGGAGACAGAGCAGGGGTCTCACAGAGGTGGGGAGAGAGGAAGTGACTTGCCCAGTCTCCCAGTGGGGAGTCAGTGGCAGGGCTAGAATTGAAATCGGAGCCCTGGGCTCCTGGCCAGCTCCCCACCACGTCTGTCGAACAGCCCCCGACCCCGCGCCCTCCCTGCTGCAGGCTCCTTTATTGCAGGCTTCCTGCCAGGAGGTGAAACAGAGTAAAAAGGGGAAAGAGCAGCCAAAATCTTCCCCTTCCCAGGGAGGAGATGGCCCCCTGCTTCCCCCTCCATTAGCCCCTCAGGGCATTTGCCTTTCACCCCCAAGCGCTTTCCTGGACAGGATCATTTATCATTTCACAGGCCTCTGAAATGCAGCCACCTCTGGGGCCCAGGCCCAGCTGGCTAGCCATAACGGTTAGAGCAGCTCCTAACGAGACGTGAGAGAGGGGCACAGCCTCTGGATCAGGACTTCCTAGCCTTTAAATGCTGAAGGGGGCAAGTGGGAGAGAAACATCGGGGAAAAAACCCCTGGTCAGACACAGTTGAGTCTCCCTGCCAGCATCCCTCTCTGCCAGCCTGAGACCCAGGAGACGGGGCTAGACGGACCGATGGTCTGACGCAATGAATGGCTGTGCTTATGTTCAGTTGGGAACAGGAATTGACTTTAATCTGTCCTGCTG
>NW_005841880.1:3764432-3765285 GCF_000455745.1 Alligator sinensis
GGACAGTGTCTGGCAGGGACTCCGGGGAGCGCACCCCTTAGCTCAGATCAGGACCTGGGCCACGAAAGGGAGGCAGCTGCCTCTATACCAGTCTCCCATCCAAGCACGGACTTGGTCTATCCCTGCTTAGCCTGCAAGACCTGCTGCGCTCGCAGCTGGCCTCAAGTCCCTGGAGGAAACCTCTGCAGGACGCCCCCCCACCCCATCACCCACCTTGGTCCCAGCCCCTACCTGCTCCCGCCTGCCCGTCAGCTCCTCATCTGCCGTCGCCAGCAGAGCTCTGCTCCTGTTCAGGTCGGCAGACTCCACTTTGATGAGTCTGTGCTTGGGAGAGGGGAACTTCCCCCCCTCAGAGCCAGGCCCCGCGGCCACCTTGTTGGGAGACCCCCCGGGATTGGGCTCCGTGTTGCCGCGGTCTTCATAAGGGTCCTCGAAATCCAGGCTCTTCTGGGCACGATAGGCCTTGAGGATGTCGCTCTCGCTGTAGTCGGGCTTGGGGGGCTGCGGGGGGGACCTCCTGCTCCCGAAACTCAGGTAGTCCTTTAGCCACCTGGCCATCTGTGCCGGGCTGAGGCGGCTTCTCAGCTCATCCTTCACTGGCGCGATGGATCCTCCAAATTGGGGTCCATTCATCTCCCTTTCAGCAGCCCCCTGGCAACAAGCGGCGATGCCGGGGCTGAGGTCTCATCCCGGAGCCCCTGGAAAATTTCTTCCCCGCCTGGCATGGAGGAGGCTGGCGACGGGTCGGACGGGGAGAAAGCAGAACAGCTCCGTCCTTTCCCCCCTGGCCCGGCTCTGTGCCAGACCCGGGGATGGCACCGGCCCGCTAGCACAGCAGCTGCAAGGAGGAGCT
>NW_005841880.1:3765495-3777321 GCF_000455745.1 Alligator sinensis
CCGGGTTGCGGGAGCCGGGAGCCGGCGGGAAAGTTGAGCCCGAGAGTGTCCCGCCGCGCTCCTTTGTCCGCGCGGCCCCGGCCCGGCTGCGGGCGCCGGGAGCGCCCCCCCCGCAGCCCGCATCCCGCAGCCGCTGCGATGGAGCCGGGGCAAGCGGAGCCCCTTGGCCCCGACCCTGCGGGCTCTCCCCGCCCATGCACTGGGCTGGGGGTGGAAGCGGGAGCCCGGGGGCGCCCCGGGTTTGCAGCTCCGAGGCTGGAGGCTCAGCCCTGGAGGGAGTGGGGAACCAAGGGCTTCCTAGTGCTCTCCCCGCATCCCCGCAGTCACCCAGGCTGTGCGGGTAACTCCGATAACTCCAGCGCCCAACAACCAGTGGGGAGAAAAGACCCCTCTCCCTTCCGCCCCATTGCCTTCCCAGGGGGAAGGCAGGAAGGGTGAGTGAGTCCTCCCGTCACCCCAAGCCCCGGCTGCTTCACGTCACATCTCCGGGGTCGGCCATGAACAGCACTGCCAGGCCCCACCGCATTGTCTCCCCTTTTAGGGCCGAGAATGTCCTTTAAACAGGAGCCTCTGAGGCCCTTTGAAAGCCTTTTGTGCCTGGTGGGCACGACCTGAGCACGGCTTATCAGTGCGCTGGTGTGTTTAACATTCATGGAGCCAGGCGCAACTGCCCCCCGCCACGATTTCAATCTCTTCCCCCTGCTTTTGAGAACAAAGATTCCTTTTCTGAGGGTGGGAGCTGCCATCCCTAACGGGGAGACACGTAAGAGGCCTGTAATTGTCCTGTTTCATGTGCTCTGCCAGAAGGGGTTTTTTTCCCCCATCTAGCTGAACAGTTGTTGACAGATCTCATCAAACACAAACACCAGAACCGCGGATAAAGGCCGGGCATCTGAAGGATTCATATTTGAAGAGGCTGCTAATTAGAATGCGTGTGGGGAATGATAATTGTTCCCTGAATAGAAGCATCACAGGGAAGATGTGATGCGGCCTTCGCCACTTTGCTCCCTTTTGATGCCCTGGGTTCGCATTTCCTGTGTCACCCCTCGCACCCGCCCCGCACGCAGCCAAAATAAGCCCTGCTTGTGAAGTCAGTGCAGAAATAGATCCCTGCTCGCTGGGTTTTGAAATGAGGGTTAAGCAGTGAAATCCTGTTCCTCTGTTAGGGCTGTGCCCTGGGGTGGCAAACACAGGGCTGGAGCCCAAAGCCACTGACCGGGCAGATTAGCACTGGCTTCAAGCACTCTGGGTCAGGCCAGAGCCCGGACCTCAGTGTTTATGCCCTGGAAACAGAAGCCTCAGGGTGTGATCCTGCTACGCTCTGTACCTCTTACTGGGGGGGCGGCAGGGGCCCAGGATCTCCTGTGTGCATCTCAGCACCCAGCAGGGTCAGGCCTTCCACTTGGAAGTGGAGCTAAAATTAGGCCTGAGATTTACCCCCTGACCTGGGTGCAGGCAGGTGGAGCTGCTATTGGTACAGCTGGGGCTCAGCCCTGTTGGCATGTGAGCTGCCCCATGCCATGGTGCCTGGCAGACAGCCTGCGCTGGGAGCAGGGGAAAGTGCGGGCACATGGAGCAGGAGAGGCAGAAGCCCAGGGGTGCACTGTGCTGGGGGAGTCTGACAAGGCTGGGCTCGGAGGCCCTGAGCTGAGACAGGGCTTGGTGCTGCCTGTGTGGGGCATTTGCGCCCTGTGGCCCAGGCTTGGGGAGGGGGCTGGCAGCTCATGTCTGCCAAGAAAGCCAAACTCAGTCCCTGGATGGTGGGATTCCCCCATCAGCTGCCCATGGCTTCTGCCCAGGCTGGATCTGATGCACTCCCATCATCCCCTCCTTGCCCCCCACCATCTTTGTCACTCAATCCCCCCCAGCGCAGCCCCGCCATCCTGGAGGGGGGCAGCGAGGGGGCTCTCCAGGGGCCGGGGAAGCTGCATCAATCCGATCGCTTTAAGCTGGACAAAGCGCTTGTGAGCTCCCAAGGGGCTGGCGCGGCCAGATCAGATGCAGCCTAGCGGGCTGCTTCATCCCTCTCAGGTTTCTGTAGCACACCAATCCCCCTCCCCACCAGGGCAAGGAGGAAGCAGTCAGATCCACAGGGGCTCATCCCTGGCCCCCCTCCCCACTCCATCATCCCCCCACCAGCAGCGCCGGCTCCCCCGGGCCAGGAGATGAATTGCCGCTGTGGGTAATGAAAGGAGATGAAGAAGCAAACGGCGCTGACATGTCCAATTTATTACGGTGACCCAGTCGCCTCCAACAGGCAGCAACATGGTCGCACTGCCAGGATCAGCACCAGGGGGAAGGGCCTGTGACATGGGGCTGAACCCCAAGGAGCTGCTGACCCGCAGGGCTGGGAAGAAGCAGGAGGAAGCTTATCTGGCTCAGCAGGGACAGGGGGCACTTGAGAAGGTGGAAGAGGGGAAGCCAGGAGGGGGTGATCTCATCCCCAGGCTCCCGGAGATGGGGAATGTCACCAGGACACTAGGCTCTTGTCCCTGGATCCAGGGCTCTGTGGGTAGTGGGGCTGCTGTGGGCTGTGAGCCAGAGCTCATCACTGGTGGCACTGGGAGTGTATCACCTTGGCAGCAGCTAGGGCAGAGGAGCTGTGCTCTGCAACTGGGTGGGAAAGAGACAACATACCAGGCCTCAGCCCTGCCCAGCACATGGGCTTGACCCAGCCACGGGCGTGGGAGTTGCCAAGGGCTTGACCCAGCCAAGGGCATGATCCTGCTCCTTTGCCCCTGCTTGCTATTCTACCTTGTGCTAATGCACCCTGTGGCCATCAGGCACCACAGTTCCTGGGCAGCAGAACTAGGTCCTAAATGCCTATTAATCCTACTCCAATTTCTCCAACTCCTTGTAGCCCTGAGCTTCCTGGGGGTCAGAGCCAGGATGGCCCCTTTCCCAGATGGAGAAATGGAGGCACAGAGCAACAAGGCAGCACAGCCAAGGTTAGCAGCATTCCTGAGCAGCATGTCTCATCTCTAGACACCTTAGCCACAAGCCCCTAAGGGGGCTTCTGGATAGGGGAGAGGGACTTGGATGCAGGCACAGTGAGGAGATGCTGGAGAGCATCCGCTGCCGGGCAAGCTGAGGAAACATAGGCGTGGCCATGACTGCAGAGGGCCAGGGGGCACAAGGGCTGATGGGGGAGAAGGTGGGTCTGTGTTGCGCTGTGCTGCTGTGGAGCTGCTGGTAGAGGACATGGGGCTTAAGTGGGGAGGAAGAGAGGGCTCTAAGCTTGGTCTGCCTTATGCTGCAGCAGGGTGGGTGGGGAAGCAGAAGCCACTTCTGCTGAGGACACTCAGTCAGCACAGCGTGCCCCACGCTCCCCCAGCACCAGCTAGACTAGTACCAGCGCAGACATGGAGGACGCTATTAATCACTGGTGATGAGGGAGGGACGTAGAGGCTTCCCAGCCAGGTGATTTAGTAACTTGCTGCCTCTCCAAGCAAGACGGTCACATTCCAAGCTGGCCAGAGAATTCAGGCGTCCCTGCTCCAGCTAGCAATGAGATTTGCACTGAGACAGAGAAGGATGTGGGCAGGGAAAGAAACCTCTCTTCCAGGGCCCTTTATTGCACTGAGAGTGAACTGGGTTAGGACTCAGGCAGCCCATGTGGACAGTGAGGCATTTACGCTGCCTGGCGGTCAAAAGAGGAGCATGGGGAAGGGCAGTCAGTGACGGGCAGAGGCAGGCTATGCTCTCTGGGAACTCCATGGCTGTCACCATTACCACCCAGTTTAGCTGCCAAAGCACAGGTGACAGATCCCAGCTTCCGCTGGTGGCATCTAGGGCTCAGCCCTGCTTGACTGCTCTGGTTTGTGCATCTCCCTCCCATCCCCCCTGCCCCAAAACCCACAGCAGGAAGCTCACTGTGGAGACGCTGACAAGCAGCAGTTGTCTCCTCTAATAGAGTTGCGTCCCCAGGGGGCTGGTTTGCTGGTGTCACCATCACTCACACCGGGCTGACAGGAGCCGGGGTAGGTGGATGACAATACAGAGATGCCTGGCGGCAATCATGCTCTAGGGCCCACTTTGAAGGCATGCTACAACATGACAGCGTATTAGCAAGGCTCTTCCCAGGCAGGGAGAGCCGCTCTGATTACAGATGGTCAGCGGCATGTGCAGATGGCCTGGGCCGCTCTCTGCTACAGGAAGCCAACTCTATGGTCGGCTTTGTTATGCAGAGGGCAGCTGAGTGCGGGCTGGGTGAGGGAAGGTAATCCCAGTCCTCCTGCACCTTCCAACTGTGCCCCTCTCATTGGCTGGGGGAGGGGAGCAAAAGGAGAGCGGGCAGGATCTTAGCAGAGCCACTCTGGGTCAGTCGCTGGGGCTGTCTTCGCTATCCGAGTAAGCCCCCAGCAAGCTGAGGGAAGAGCCCTGGGCTGCTGGTGCGGGCTGGGTCCCCGCAGGCAAGAGAACGCTCCGACTCCCAGCACCTAGGAGCCAAACAGTGGATTTGGTCAGTTGCCTATCCCCACTGCTGGACCTCCCCAAGGGCTTCCCCGCTGCAGCCTGGGCTAGCAGCCGTCCCCGAGGCCCAGCCCACACCCAGCACCTGCTAGCGGGGGCCGGCTACAAGAAAGATTCTTCCCACCCAGTCTGAAGCTAACCTCCCAGGGAAGCCTTGGGTGATCTCCAAGGTTCTCCTGCTGCCCCCTGGCAGTGACAGGAGAGAACAGCAAGATGTCTGGGGTGCCCCGTCTCCTCTTAGGCTCAAAGGAGTCAGTGAATGGCAGAAGGGAGGGGGCAGTCAGGCACAGGGACCTCCAGTAGGTAGGGGTCTCTTCTGCACATGTGCTCAGGAGAAAGGGGCTGATGAGGGTGCAAGGCAGGAGAAACTCCAGCTTCTCAGCCATACGTGAAGCTCAGTGCTTGGATCAGCAGCGATCCTTGGTCTCACGTGGCCCCTCCCAGCATTCACAAATGAGGAATGGGGCCAGCGTTGTCAACCCTATTACAATGCAGCCCCCTCAGACATGGGACGCAGCCAAACATCACATGGCAGCTTGGGACAGAGATTAAACACTCCAGAGAACTATGGGGCCAGGTGGGAATGACAAGACAGTGCTAACCAGGTCCTCTGACATACGGTGCCACCTCCGCTAAAGGACTCAGGCCAAGAATGGCTCTTGGGAGCTTAGCTCTAGATCTGGGGTGCCCTCCTACCCATAGGACTGGCAGACACCTGGGCTCACCACCCCAAGACCAAGGGAACTGTGGTTCAGAATGGCACAGGGAATTCAGACATCACGGCAGGGCTTGTACGCAAGCACACGGACCCACAGCTAACCTGCTTGTGTCTATAGCCCCAACCAGCCAAGACTGATCCAGCCAGCTCAGGAAGGAATCAGCCACCCCACCTGCTGTGGGGACTCATCAGGCATCTGTGATGGCTGAGTGGCAGGGAGGGGAGACACCAGCCCACTGAGACCCTGGCCCTCCAGAGTGCTGCCTGCCATTACCTGTGCTTGGCAGTGCTGGCAACTTCCCCCTCCCATTCGCAACAGTTGAGCCTGGGTTCTGCTTCTTCACCGTGACCAGACCAGCCAGCTGGGGCTTGCTGTTGAGCTTGCCCACACTCTTCTCCCAGTTCTCTGCCCTCAGCTTCTTGCTCTGGGGCTCAGTGTCCTGCAGAAGACAGAACAGATTCATGCTCTTTGTCCCCCAAGTAGCAGCAGCAGGGTTGGGGGTAAAGAAGGGCTTTGCAAGACAGCACCAGAGAGCAAAGGCTGTTCCAAGCTGGCTGCCTAGAGGCAGCATTTGGGGGGGCCTTTTCTTTCCATACATACAACTACCTCCCTCCTTTCTCCCAAGGGCTGCATCCCTACAGCTTAGAGCATTTAAAACAAGCACAGAAGAGACACTAGTCAAAAGGCACAAGCTGGTGGTAGCAGGATGAGCTGCAAGCAGTAAGGCTTTTATGATCTCCCATTTGCTGGTGGATGGGGTGGTGGATGCAACTCACCAGGAACTGGAGGGCTCCAAAGATCAGTGTTGGGATAAAGAATATTTCCCAGCTCAACAAGAAAAAATTCTTTAGTGAGGGTTGCCAAAATGTGGAATAAGCTTCCAAGGGAGGTGGTGCTGTCTCCTTCCTTGGAGGTGTTTAAGAGGAGACTGGACAGACACCTGGCTGGGGTCACCTGACCCCAGCACTCATTCCTGTCCAGGGCAGGGGGTCGAACTCAATGATCTAATATGTCCCTTCTGACCCTAACATCTATGAAACTCCAGCCTGGCCTGGGCAACCCTGAAAGCTCAGATTGGCTGTGTTTGCCGATAGAGAAGGGAGACCAGGCTCAGGCAGTGTTTGCTGGCCTATGTCATATATCTGTGCCAGGGAAGCAGGTCCCTAGGTCAGGTTTTAACAGGCAGGACAGGAGAAGGGACAACTGTCCTGCTGTTACATCCCCGTGAGCAAGTCAAGAGAACAGGGCAAAGCCAGCAGGGTGGATCTGCAGCTGCAGCTCACATCCAGCTGGGACAACTTGCTGCCTGAGCTGAGGACTGAAACACACAGTGAGTGCCTGCTTGCCCAGGGACTCAGCACTGTGGACTCCCAGAATCAGCCCCTGCAAGCCAGCCACAAGGGAAGGCCCAGCCCTGGGCTCACTTACCTCCTGGAGGAAGTCTGTGGGTTTCGGTTTTGCTGCTGGGTGCGGGGACACTTGGGCAGGTTCCTCGTCCGAGTCGGAATCTTGCAACAACCGCCGGCTCTCCGCCTCCTCCAACATCGCTCTGCAAAGGGAAGGGGTCAGCCAGGGAGGTGGCAGGAGCTGCCCCATGAGAAGCACCTACATACTGCTTGGGGGCAACAGAGCTGGGACAGCAGTTGCCACAGAGCTGATGGGCAGTCCCTCCCCCACTGCCACAATCCTGCAATCTGACCCACACTTCATCCCCATCCCCTTTTTTAAAGTGAAGCTCAATGCTGTAGCAATGCATGAGACTGACAGCACAGAGACCTCCTTCCATCTAGTTCCATCAGGGGGACAGCCTCAGGGACTGTTCCCACAGCCCGATTCAACTGGATATCGTTCAACTCCAGAGCTGCCACCTCCAAGACAAATTCAGCCTCCCAGGTCCAGACTGCAGCACTCACTTCTGGACAGCTCAGGTACCAGCCACGCTGGTTCTCCTCAATGCTCACTCAAGGTGGCAGCATCCCCCAGTATGAGCCCCACTGCTTCAGATCTCTGCAGTGCTGCCCCTTCACACTTCTGGCTGCAAAGGATGAGACGATGGCCAACCCCAGCAGTGGCAATAGGGCAGGCTCCAGAGTGCAGACTCCCACAACTCACTTCAGCTCTTGCTCGTCTTCCTCCTTCTCCCGGCGTTTCTGCTGCTCCTCATACTCCTTGTACTGCTTCAACATAGACTCAAAGTCCACATTCGCTTGCCGCTGGTTGAGCTCCTTCAGCTCCTGCAGGTTCTCCAGAACCTCCATCTCCAGCTTGGAGTCCTTGGTGCGGTTCTCCAAGACCTGGCGAGGAAAACAGGAAGGCTCTTCAAGCACTGAGTGAGCTGTGCTGCTGCTTGCCCTGTTGCTGCTCACCGCACTGAGCCCAGATTCAACCTGGGAGGCTCCTGGTGGTCCAGATCCTGCCCAGGGAGCTGGACAGGTTTGAGACTTCCTGATTTACAAGCAATGCTGACTGCCCGCTCCAAGGTTCAGCACAGCCCTTGGAAGGAGCAGTGGGCACATGCTAGTAAGACTATGAAGAGCTTAGTTTGCAGGACTTAACTTAAGTGCCTGTCATTCATTCTAGGGCAGGACAGAACCTGCTCACAGCAGAGACCGTAGTTACTGTCCATCTGTGTCAGCTCCATAGGGCTGCAGAACTCGGACGGCACCTCCTATAGATGAGTATCTATACCAGGTCTGGTATTAGCTGCCTTCCCTTGTATAACATGCTGGCAGGAGCTAGGGGCCACCTGGCTGCTGGAGGGGGGTGCGTTTGATACCTTCATGGGATTGTTCAGCTCTTCTTCCTCCCGCTCCTTCTGCATTCGCTTCTCTTCCTCCTCCAGAAGTTTCTCCGCTTGGAAGTTGCGTGTGGCTCCGTGCTCCATGGTGTAGTCCGTGTTCTCAGGATCTGTCTGAGGAAAGCAGGGCAGAGGGCAAGATAAGGCAACAGCTGGACATGTACCATGTGCTCTGGGCAGATACTGTGCCAGTCACAGCCAACACATTCAGGGCTGACTACAAACAGCTCATCTGCATTTCAAAGTGACGCAATCCCTTTGGTGTTGTTTTATTTACACCGCTGCTCCAGCAGCTCCTCTTGCCAAAAGGAAAGATCACTGACAGCCTAGAAATGCTCACCATCCTGCTAACACAGCTGGGCTGCCTTAGTGCCCTGCTCTGATCTTATAAAAATCGGACTGTTAGAAAGGGAACATGCTTCAATCAGCTTAACCCCCAAATCTGATGTTATAACAGCAACTGGTGGGAAACGCCCCCCCCTTCAGGGGCTAGAACGGATCTCTCCCAACACCCCTGATCTAACCAGTGTACCTGGCAACAAGTCCAGACGAGACATAACGGCCAAGGGGCTTTACCTTGAACGTGATCTCCGCCAGGCACCGGGTGCACTTGATGTAGAAGCGGAAGATGGGGAGCCCCAAGTACATCTCGTTCTGCACCGTCTCCTTGCGGGCGTTAAACTTTTTGCCCTTGTAGATGTACTCCCCACACGTCTTGCACCTGAAGAGGGAGAGAGGAATCCGGCCCGTAAGGCTTCATGAAAAAAAGAACAGGAGCGAGGGAAGAGTCTAACTAATGCACAGGCAGCCTGAACCCGCCGTCCACCCGGCAATCTCCTTCCCAAGGGCTGTTCTGCGAACCCCAAACGCACGCAGCAGAAAAGCAGCAGAGAGATGTCCTTTCCCGTTGGGTTTTGATCAGCGCCGCTCCGGTGGAACAACACCCGCACTCATCTCGCTGCCGGCCTCGGGGCCCCCGCGCAAACCTCCCTCGCTAAGGAGGCCCCGGTGGCGTCTCCTTCCAGACACCGACGCCGAGGCGAGGCGAGAGGGACGGGCTCACCCGGCCCCGCTCTTACCGCATGTTGAAGGGCGCCATGAGCCGCACCACATACTGCCGGTCCTTCGGGAGCTTGAGCTTGGGGATCTTCGACGGGTCGAAGTCCGGCGGGTAGTATTTCTGCGGGGGCGAGGGGAGGCCTCAGCGGGGTCCGCGCCCCTAGGACGGGGCTGAACCACCCCCGCAGAGGTCAAAAGCCCTCGCCCCACTACCGACCCCGATCCTGCTCCAGGCCCCGGACTCACGTTTAAAACCTTCCGCTCCGACATCTTGCCGCCGCTCCGCTCCCTGCCCGGCCCTGTAGCGCTTCCGGGATCCCGCTCCCGCCCCTCCTCCCCACCGCATTGGCTTGGGAAAGGGCGTGGCCTGGAATTCTGGTTTCCTATTGGTTCGCGCCGCTGCCCATCACTACTACCCCCGCTTCCAGCGTGCTGCAAGCCAAGCGGTCCGCCCGCACGCCACAGCCCGGGGAGGAAGGTTCCGGCTGCGCTTGGTTCCCCCGGCCGGGCCGGGCTGCCAGGCTCTTGGGCGAGGAGGGGCCTGGGCCCCACTAATACTCTGCCTGCTCCAGCACCTCTGGGGCTCAGAGGCCAACACACAGTCTGGGCTCATGCAGAATAGAGGGGAAGAATCACCTCCCTCAATCTGCTGGCAATGCCCCTACCAACGCAGCCCAAGTGATTGCAGGAGCCCCATTCTACACTGCAATAAAAGGAGCTATTTTAAAACAGGATACTTTTTCTCTCTTGACTGTTATCCATTTCTTGGGAAAGCCAATGACAAATGAAAGGCAGTAGCTAGCAAACTGATACTATATCCCAAATGCTGAAAGAAACAGAAGACCAACCACAGTGCCATATAAATGCAATATATTTCTCAGATAATTTGCCTTATTTGTTTCTCTGCAGTACATACTCTGTATTAAAGAGCTAGAATATTGGAATAATTCTAGACCTGGTGCTTTGTAGTTTTCCTGGCTAAAAAGTGCATGTTTCAGAGCAGGATTATTTGAATATTACAGTTATTCTAATCATATTGTGTCTTGATTACAAAATGCTTTACCTATAGGAAATCAGGTTGCGAGCTAGCTCTATATTGCTGTCCTGGTAAGGCAGAGAGCAGCATGTAAATAGGTCACCCAGATCAGCTGATGGTCATCATTAATCCAGTGCAAACACAGATAATACTTGCATGGGTCACAGGCACTAGTCCATGGGCTATTAGAGTCAGGAGCTCAGTGCCCTGTTTGGGTATTGTCTTGGTAGGGTCTGAATCGGGGTGGGCTGGCACTGAGGCCAGGGACAAGGGCATCTGTTCTAGGGCAGGGAGAGAACTGGACAGAGGAGGAGCAGGCACAGGGCCTGGGAAGAGGGTCAGGGGGACCTAAGCTCCAAAGGAGATGCAGCATTAGCGAAGGGCTGTGCGCTATGGCAGGGAGGGAGTGGTCTCCCCCATGGCCAACGTGACTGCATTTCAGCCCAGTCTGGAGGAGGCTGTCCATGGCACCTGCCCAAATAGCAGGAACCTTCCACTGAACCAGACAGTGTGGGCAAAAGTCTCTTGGCCACTGCGGGGGCCAAGAATGGGGCATATGAATCAGCTGGGCCCTAGGTATGGGGTGGAGAAAGAGTGATGGGAACAGAATAGGGGAGTTTTACAGCACCAGAAACCTCGTCCCAGCCTGTCCTTGCACCTGGACTGGCTCTTGGGTGAGTGGCTGGACCCAGGGGCCTGAATGCAAAGGCAAAAGCAAGTTGTCTGAACCCCAGAGGCTTCCTGGTGGCCCCGGCACTGCCCCCTCTTCAGCGCCGTTTCCAGGGGGTCCCCGAGGCTTGTGGGCTCCAGGCACTGTACTCCCCATAGTCTGAGAGGTCCTTGGCTGCCACTTGCACATGGTAGATTGCCCCCGGGCGCAGGCCAGTCAGGATGAAGGATGTCTGCTCATACGGCCCGATCTGAGGGGAGGGAAGGGTTTAGGCTTCAATCAGCTGCCCCACAGATCCTGCCAGGCCACAGGGCAGGGGCGGGTTGGTGGGGACAGGCAGGGCTGGGAGTCAGGAGTTGGAGCTCGCTCTGACAGAGCCTCACCCTGTGATCCAGGGCAAATCACTTCCCCAAGAGCCAGTCTTAGTGGGGAGCTGCTCTGGAGGGACACCATCCCTAGCCTCCAGCTTGCTGGCCTGAAGGAGGGCTGGGGCCCTGTAGTGGGTTAGGGCCCAATGCACGTGACGGGAGGAGGGAGAGGGGTCTCCATGGGAGCTGTAGGATGCAGGGCATGGATCCTGTCCCTCCGGGTGCTCTTGTAGGAACCCCCATAGGTAGATCGGGGTCACCTGCTACCATAAGGAGCACTGGGCAGTGAAGCCACATACCATCCACGATCCCACCCCTGAGACCCTCCACCGCAGCCAGGGCATGGCTGGCACTCACCGTGCGGGGGCTGCCAGTCCCCTGCCTGGTATAGCGGATCAGGTACTTGAGGGGGAAGTATTTGGGGAGCGGCCACGACCCTGGTGGCTTCCACTCCAGCAGCAGCTTCTTGCTTTCGCTGGGGATGGCAGAGACTTGCAGGTCCTCAGGGGGGTCCGGCCGAACTATCACAACACACAGAGACCCTGATACCCACAGCAAGGGCCAGGTGGGCAGCACCAGCTTTTCAGCACCCCTGCCGGCAGTGCCAGCTGAGCAACTAGTGCTCTGTGGGGCTCATGTCCTGGGCCCACCGCCCACAGACTCCCAGCGCCCCCCAGCCAGGCAGTGCTCATTAGGACACGACG
>NW_005841880.1:3777352-3778647 GCF_000455745.1 Alligator sinensis
GATGGATTATCTTGCCCTGCTCTGGTGCCCCGTGCTTGGCTGTTGTACCTGCCTCCCCACCTCCATCCTCTTCCCCAGGGCCACCAAGCTCAGGGGCGCTGCTGGTAGGTAGTGGAAACTGAACCCAGGAGTCCTGGCTGTGCCACGTTTCACCAGTAGCTCTGGGACTAGGACTAGGGGTCCTGGCCTCCGTCTCCACTGGACTGCTCTGCTCCCCCATCTCTTGGTGAGGGTCACACAGCAAATCAATGGCGGCAGTGGGAATAGACCCAGGAGCTCTGATTCCTCACCCCATGCCCCTGCTCTAACCACTAGCCTACCCACCCTGTTCTAAGAAGTACCCCCCCACCATCTTCCCACCCTGCCTGCAGTAGTATGCCTCAAGCACTCTTACTGATATGCTCCACGATGAAGTGGAAGAGGCTGGTGGCAGTGCCTACGGGATTCACAGCCGTGATGTTCAGCACGTAGGGGGTGATGGAGAAGAGCTGGACGTCGTTGATAGAGCAGCTGCTGGCCCCGGCTGCAGGCTGGACACACTCAGTCTCTCCCCCCTTGGCCCACACGCCATGCCTGGGGGGTGGGAGGGGTGTAGGTCACTGCTTGGCAGTGGCTGGCTGGGGGGTGGGCACTGCCACAAGTATCATGAATTCACAGATCTCAGTGCGCCAATGCTCTCCTTGGGCTTTGCCAACATGGCTCTTTGGGATGAGCCTGGGGTCTGGACTTGGAGATGGGGGACATCCTCCTAGTCTAGGCCTGGGGCGCGGGGGGCCTGAATGTCCCTGGGGGCTGATTTCAGGGTGTCCCCCACTGTCTCCAGCAGAGTCCCAGCCCTGGGAGTGAGAGACCTCTCACCTGTACGTGGCAATGAACTCCGTGTCCAGGTGCACATCAGCTGGCAGGCTCCAGGTGCAGTTGACTGTCTGGGGATAGCTGATGGCCCAGCACTCAATGGCAGGCTTCCCGGGGGGCACTGCAGGGGGGTAAGGCCTGGGCATCACCCCAGCTGGCAGAGGAGCTCGACGTGCCCCTGGGGAGCTAAGCCCTGCTGCAGCCCATCACCCCCACCCCTGCAGGCAGCAACCTGGCTCTGGCTGGATTGCACCAGGTGGATGAGCCTGCTCAGCCCCTGAGTGGTCTCTTAGCTCAGCCTGTGAGATCCAGAGGGCCTGGGTTCAATCCCCAATGCCAACAGCAAACCCAGGGGTCCTGCACAGTGAGGGCAGGGGAAGAGGTAGACCCCCCCCCCCCCCCCCCCCGGGGGGGGAACCACCCCGTCCCACCCACCACCA